>NC_081789.1:16759903-17072403 GCF_963082965.1 Carassius carassius
AATAATATATTTTTAATTAGTGTTGTCAAATGATTTATCGCATCCAAAATAAAAGATTTTGTTCACATAATATATGTGTGTACTGTGTATATTTATTATGTATATATAACTACAAACACATGCATGTGTCTAATTAACAAAAATCTGTAATGTAATGTTTATATATTATATATTATTTATATAAATAATATGAATTTAAGTATATACATGTAAATACCTGTCAATATTTTCAAAATATATATTGTATGTGTGTGTGTCTTTATATATATAAATAATAAATATACACAGTACACACAAATGTATTGCATAAACAAAAACCTTTATTTTGGATGCAATCAATCGTTTGACAGCACTATTTTAATAAATCAGAAAAAAATCACCTCTGATTATGACTGGAAAAGAGCAGCATTAAAACATCCATAATGCTAACTTCCTCTGTGTTCCAAAGGACATAAATTCTAGTCATTTATTGTCAACTGGAGCACTTCAAATACTGGAGCAACTCTTTCTAAAAGCACTATTTAAAATGACCTAAAGAGTGTCATGTGAATAAGATTGAATACCAGCTCACTTACATTAAGAATAATGTAGCAGTCACCTTCAAAAAAATTTCCATATGCTTGCTCCGGGACAGGGACCATTTTCATTTTCTGAAGAAACATAAAACAGAATAATACATTAATACAATGTTTTGTGTGTGTGTGTATATATATATATATATATATATATATATATATATATATATATATATATATATATATATATATATATATATATATATATATATATTAAATTAAATGTATGCATTTAGCAGATGCTTTTATCCAAAGCAACTTACAGTGCATTCAGGCTATCAATTTTTACCTATCATTCATATATATAAATATGCTTAATTGGAGAAAACAACAGTGATTTCTTACACTGATGGTCCAGATCTGCAGGCCAGGTTTTGGCTGGATGTTTTTTAACTCATCCTGAGTTTCCGTCATTCTCCTGTATTTTGAGAAGAAATCTCAATGCTCAAACTATCTGAATTAAAAGCCATAAACACAGCATAATGCATCACAACTGACAATAAAACGTCAGGTACACCGAAGCACATTTTGACACTGTGAATCTAAATTTTAACTGAATTCTAAATTTCTAAATTCAAACTTTTTTTTTCAAAGGTGCTTCACTCCTAACACTGTGTGAAAGCGACCAGATGGTTCATGAAAGGATGATGAAGAAAATATGGGGAAGTTTTTCTTCCTCTAGAGAATCTGTACCACTAATAAACAGCGCTGGCCAGTACAGTGACAACAAATGAATTTCACTTCCAAGAATCTGCTCAGTAAACACAAAAACTACAGTACCTAGCAACAGAAATGTGTAATTTAAAACAGGTCACTATTCACATTACAAATTATGTGGAAATATTTCGCAACTGTGGAGTCATACTTTGGCCAAAATGTCTCAGAGATGTTTCATCATCCGTGTCCAGCAAATGACTTTGCTTCAGAATACATTTAAAAGGCAGATTCAGACAAGCTGTGAATCTTATTAGGACAAATAGCCTGCAAATAAGAAGCATAGTGCAAACAAACAACAACTACACATCAGCAACCGTTCTCCTCTCATAAAACGCAAGGCTTACATTGAAAAGAAATGCTGACCTTTCATAATCGCAGCACAACTGTTGCTAAGAAACTGGGGCTCGAGAATATTGACTGAAATATAGTGTTGAGGGTGGAGCATGAGCAATTTAGAAGGATGTAGAAGACAGCATCCAAAATAAACCAATCCAGTCGTAAAAAATCTACTAATATACTAATTCACTCCAAACAAACAGAAATATAGAATCAGAAAATGGTATATAGTGAGAAAATAGACAAAGTGCTGGTCATACTGTATATGATCCAGTCTCAATAGCATTTAATCTTTTGCATGATCGTGTTACATTATTAACATTCTTGATTGCTCTACTAACAAACAGCTCATTACTAATGAAAAAGCACTATCTACTGTACAAGCACTTCATATTTAATAGTTTTGTGTGCTTTCTCTCCTGAATGACTGGCTTTACTGTTTATTGACAAAGCTTTTTAAACAATAGTCAGCACAGAAATGCACTTACTGTTTTGCAAATCTCAAGGATGATTCGAGAAATGTACCAAAGCGACTGAGAAAAACTGTAAGATAATGTAAACTGTTTTTGTGGTTGTTGTTATGAGTCCATTTTAAAAATTTAAAACTTTGGCACATACTGTATCATAATTAGGATTATATAACATATCCTTCAAGGATTGTATATGTATGTGATCATCTGATAGTTTAAGTAAGGTTTTTCTTACCTGTAGGCCTTGCACAGAGGTATTGTTCAGCGCAGTAATGTATTAATGAGTTATAACGAGTCTCTCTGAGTGTTATCGTCTCTCTCTGTACACTGTTAATGTGTTCTGATCAGGGAAGGGCTTGTATCTGTCCAGCCCTACAGGTGAGAACACACCTTAATACACAAACTAAACTTTATATGGACAAGAACAGGAGTTCATTTTGGCCTCTTACGCACATATCCCCACATAAATAAACCAACACAAAAACCAATAACTGCAGGCTAAAACTAAGCATGTTTGTCTGTTGTGTAATTCCAAAATGATCATAAGAAATTAAATCAATACATTTAAGAATTTAGAATCTAGACTTTTATTTATTGTTTCAGAAGAAGTGCCAAACAAAAGGAAATAATACTTTTATTTATAAAGCATGCATTGATTAAAAGTGACAGTAAGATTTCTGATGTTAAAAGTTTATATTTATACAGTTTTTTTACTTTTTTTATTCATCAAAGAATCCTGAAAAAAGAAAAAGATTTTCAACACTGATAATAACAATAATAATAATAATCAAATGTTTCTTAAACACCATATTAGCACATCAGAATGATTTCTGAAGGGTTACGAGAAGAGTTACATGTAGTAGGCTAATGACTGCTGAAATGCAACTTTGCCATCACAGGAACACATTGCACTTTAAAATATATTAAAATAGAAACAGTTATTTTAAATTGTATTAATATTTTACAATATTACTGTTTTACTTCATTTTGATCAAACAAATGAGCCTTGAAAAGAATAAAAGATGTTGTTTGAAACTGGTTGAGTTTAGAAAAGGAGGACTTGTAATAATTCAGCTAAAACATTATATCACAATAGTTACTCTTCATCATTTTGCTATAAACTAGTCGGAGCTTTACATTTTATTTCACTTATGATTCAGCTTTAGCAGTTTAAGCAGCTGTATGTCTGTTTTTTACCTTCAAATAACACTTATAAAATCACTCTGAATGATATCTACCCATATGGCTTCTTCTTCTTTCAAACACTTCCCCATAAGTCTCTCCTGGAAATGTGTAAATTTGTTGAACAGGTACGAAATACTGTAAAAAGGGCGATTTGCTTTACAGCAGCTATTGGGACAGTGATAAAATAAATAACGAAATGCATGGTTCATATGGAATATATGAAGCTTTTTGCATGCTTATTGAAGCTTGAACGCATGAGTCCACATTAACATGAAAAAAAGCGACCATTACTGATATTTTAACATTTTTTGTTTCACAGGAATAAGAATAGCATATATGTTTGGAACAAGTAAAGACTAACTGATAGTTCATAAACTTCACCATGAATTATGAATCTCCTTTATTATCACATAGTCTCTCAGTTATAGAAAACAAGCTCGTCTGAAGTTGAAGTCTCTCTCCTGCTCTGGATTCTCTTCACATCAGCTCTGTGTCTCAGCTCTTTCACGCTCAGATCACAAGGAGCGCTTCAGACGGGAACGCCTCACAGACACTCAGGAGAGCCAGAGAGAGGAGACAGTGATTAATCTCTTCCACTCCAGCAGATGGGGAGAAAGAGCGAAACGAATCCCCTGCGAGAGGCTCTTGGACAGATATCAGAGGCTTCCTATGGCAAACGGCCCATCAGCCACCAACAAATAAAGATAAGTGGCAAAATGGACTTAATTGCAGGCCAGAATGCCGTTCTGAGGAAGATGGAGAGAGGTGGGTGAACAAACTCTCAAGGTATTGTGTGCGCAGAAAAGTGTAAAGGCATTATAACCAGGAACAAAAAGTTCTTTCCGGAGTGATAACAGCAGTTTTACTGATGAACAAGATCTATACTGTATATCCACCTGTATGCCTATCCATCTACAGTTAGTCTTTATACATTCATCTATCTACCACTCTATTTACCTACCTATATATATATATCTATCCATCTCTTTCTATGTCTAACCTTTATATCCATGCATTTATTCATCTATCTACTATTTATACATCTACTGTATTCATCTAACCCTGCACATACCTATCCATACCTACCTACATCTGTCTATCCATTCATCTGACTTATATATACATCTATTACTCTACCTGTCTATCTGTATCTATCCATCTACCTACCTACCTGCCTGTCTATATAATACATCTATCTACTTTTCTACAATATCTATCCATCTATGTCTCGGTCTATTTCTCTATCCATCTATCCGTCTATCCATTTGTCTGTCTTTCTGTCTATAGATCCATCTTTAATCTATCATCTGCCATAGGTTAAATATGAATATATCAGCATTAATTATGGATAATAATGAACTTTGAATTTACTTACAATCGTGTAATATATGGCTATATTTTTTTTATGTAATTGGTACAGATTGTGATGAATCTTTTTCCAAATTTTCCACCAAAATCAAAATAATTCAATTTTCCCCCCTTCATTTCCACCCTTTCAAGAGTCTGTTGAAACAAAACAAGACAATCTCTTTCCTTCTCTCTAAAAAACATTTTCTCTCTTCAATGTCAAGACATTCAAATTCAATCAATAAAAAGCTCTAATGTGAAGAAACAAAACTAGTTATGTTTGTCCCAATATCATTAGTTAGGTAATCAGTGTTTATTGTCCAATGCAATATGTTGGTGGTACAATAAATAATTAAATTTTCCTGCATTTAACACTGTATAATGAGCAACCTTTAGGATTTAAGAGTATTTTCCTTACTAACGGCATAAAACAGTGTATACAGCATTCATAAAAATGCATGCACACACACACATTCATGACAATAGCAAAGCAAACAGATATGACTCATTTAAGCAACCCAACATGAGAGAGCTCATATTCAGCTGTTCCTTTCATTCACCGTCCCAGAGACACCTTAGGCAAACATTTCTCGGACAGCACCCAAATTAAAAAAAATTAATTTTATACTCTCAAACACACAGCGCTGTTTTCATCCCCAAGAAGTAAAAAACACAAGGCATAAAGCTCAAGGTCATGTGATTCGCACAAGTTCCCAAGTACCAGTGTTGGGAAGGTTACTTTGGAAATGTAATAGGTTACAGATTACAAGTTACCCTGTTTAAAATGTAATAGTAGTGTAACTTTTTCAATTACTTTATTAAAGTAATGTAACTAATTACTTTTGAGTACTTTTTGATTACTTTTGTAAATTTGTGAAAATTAAAGAATAATAAATAAAAGCATATACATCAACTTAAATACAGTTATCTAATAAGCATGTGACGTATTCTGTGTAATAAAATCCTAAACATTGGTGTTTCTTTTAAACTGCTGTCTCTTTGTATATGATGATAGTTTTCAAAACTCAAAATAAGTAAAATGCACATGAAGTGACACAGAGCAGTTCTAGAAATTATGTTTATGTGCTCGTGTACTCCTATATTGAGGCAGCAGAGGTTGAAAACACCACGAGCTTCAGCAGGCCTATGTGTAGTAAATGAAGCCATGTCTTTGCCATTAATTTACATTGTCTGGAAAATTCAAACTCATACAAACAAATTCATGGACAAAACTATTTTTTATCTATTTTAAATCTTTAATTTGGGGACATGCAAAATAATTAAAAGTTCTCTCCTGAACTGCACCTTCACTTCCATTTTTCTCTTCAGTCTTTTTATTTTGCCCTGTTATGCATCTCTCTCATGACTTTAATACTCAAGATTAAACAAAACTATACTTTACAATACAATACTCTCTACAATACTACAATATCTTTATAGAAAAATCCTATATATAATCCATATTCTTCCCTTACAAAAATTAACCATGCTTTTATTAGCCTATATAAAAGTAAAATAACCATGAGTAATTTTTTTTTTTTTTTTTTTTTGCAAATGGATTTGTATTTATTTTTAAATAAATACATTTGTAAAATAATTTTACATTTTTGGTTATCACAGTTAAACAATAGTAACCATTTTCTCTGGATTTATAGTTAAATATTAAAACGTTAATTTTCGTAAGGGTTGTGTTGTTGTCTGTCGTAGCTCCCCCTAAACCTATAAAAAAAATCTGAATTTTTTTCAGCTAAATTACTACTGTAACATTACAACAGATAATAATGGTGTCCTTTATATAGTATTTTGAGTGATGACTGATGAGCAACGTGCTGCTGCTTGATTAAATAAAGAAAAAAACAAAGACAAAAAAGCATCTTTACAGATGAAACTGACCTAAAACCCTGAACAGTAGTTCTGCTTCTCTGCTCCAGCTGTCCACTCTATTCTTTCTTTCTCTCTCTCTCTCTCTCTCTCTCTCTCTCTCTCTCTCTCTCTCTCTCTCTCTCGCATTGATTACTCGGAGTCTGATCCAAACCGTTTGGCGGAGGCGCAGAGAGTGCGCGAGTCATGATTAACAATTCATGACTTATTAGAGATTTAATTATCAAATGGCGGATTCGCAAATGATCGCTTTAGTACATTCGGCAGGCAATTATACAATAATGATATTAAATAGTGGGGCAAAATCGGCTGCCAGGTCACCGGGAATTGTCCCGGTTCTCCCGGTGTCCAGTCCGCGCCTGATTTCCACAGACACGCAGAATGTGGAAGTCATATATTGCATTTTTGGGGCTTAATATTCACAGACACTAGTCCATGTCATGTTTTGATTCAAGTGTACTGACCTACTTTTGATTTAGTCATCCAAAATGTGGCATATTGCGTCCGCGTTAGGCATTCCGTTTTTATGACTGGATTCTACGAACCAGACTGTGTTTCCGCATCCCGGAAATTATTAGGGCGTATGTCTCAGAATAGTCAGTGCAATTTGGGAAATAAATCAGTTAAATCTGTATGTGGATGCGTAAATATTCAAATGTAATCCCCTTTGTAATCGTTAAAAATTTCATAAGTAACTGTAATTTAATTACTCATTTTTTCGTAGTAACTGTAACTAATTACAGTTACAATAATTTTGTAATTAAATTACGTAACGCCGTTACATGTAACTAGTTACTCCCCAACACTGCCAAGTACCATATTTGGATATTCTTAAGTTAATCATTGTGATCAGGAATTTCAGACACATTTTTTATTTCTGTAAAATGGGCTGAATCAAATTTTGGTCTGGTTCTATGCAAGTCAGAGAAATGATTTACATTAGGTTACACCAACAATAGAGTCAGTACAGGTCGAGCTATTTTACTTTTCGCTTTTACAGTATGAAGAGACAAAATGTTAAATATTTATGAAATACCTTTCTTACCTTTCTCGAACTCTAAGATGAAGAGAATTTAATAATGTATAAATGCACAACTGACCGCCACCACATTTATTTCCATGGCTACAATGAGAAAATACCCGCTTTTCCCCAAGTTTTACCACCAGAAATGACTAGTTACTGTCACAAGTGGCATTTTGGTTGCTGCTCTGTAAGTGAACCGCTTAAAGTCCATGGCAAATCATGCAGCAAACTAACAGAGCGCTCAGAGTTTGCTCATTAACTACATTTCGCACAGCCCACATTTCTGTGCACTTTATTCTTCACACAAAATCTTGTTGAGGAAAACCGAGCATATTTAAATGTACTGTAAAGATGGTGTACAATGGACTTATTTTATGTATTCCACTCATGGCTTCCCAGCATCCCTTTGGAACTCAATCAAGTGCAATGCACATAAATAGTCACAAACGTAGGCCATTCTTCATATTGATTGCATTTTTTATTTTAATAATGATGATTATTCATTTCAGATCCTGACGTATTGGATTGTTGATCAACTTTAGTTTTTATTTTCACAATATATTGTGTTATTAATTCAAATCACAGTTGGTAATAGATGCAAACGTTTCTTTTGAACACAATGCTTATATGCTATACTTTCGAAGGCATACAAGAACCCAAGAAAATAATGACATCATCATCTCCGATAATATCATTCATTCCAATGAAGGGCCCTTCTGACCGTCACAGAAAAGTCTTCACGAATGTTAAAAGACTCAAACGTTCGCTCTTACAGCAAGTGTTTGTTTAAAGGTTTCGAACTGTAAATATGCAGCATACAAAAACTCATTTGTGTCCCCATAAAAACAAGTCAGAAGGCACTTGGTACGAGAGAACGAGAAAAAGTAAATCACAGTTGTTGGAACTAGTTAACGCCACTGAAAAGACTGCCTGCATAGCCTGAACAGAAAAAAAAAAAGTTCCGTGTTTTCACGCCGGTCCAGAAAAATAGTACGTCTTGTTCTTTTTCCTGGTAAATATACTTAAGGATAGTAAACTCTTGTGTTTCTCTTTAAAAATGCTTTTTTCCCCTTCAATCTGCATCAAAAGTTGAAATTAACTAAGTGTATATATTTGCTTGCCAAGGAATTCTGTTGGCCGTTGGTCCATTGAGGGAGATGGAGTGGCGTTTTGATGGGTGAGTGGTGTCCTCTAGAGGCCAGGGCCAAACGGTGGCTTGGCCTGAGAAGCTGGAGGGGGTGTTTGTGTTTGCGAGGCAGTGCTGGACCCGTATGCTACCTGGCCTTCAGGCTCTGTAACACACTGTAAACGTCCGTCTCTTTGCTCAGGCCTTCAAACAGTGGCAGTAAATCCAGCAGCTCAGTGTCTGTCATGTCATCAAACCACGACTGCACCGGCACCTGCAGACACACAAACACCATTATAAGACCAAGCTGAAAACGCTTTTTTGAGCTAGTTGCTTTAAACAATAAAAATACAATTTGCAGTTCTTTAGATTATGAATGAGATTACCATTTATAAGGCATAAGAAACCCCAAGAAAAAGGAATAGTTCAGCCAAAAATAAAAATTCTTATGACTTCATGAAGAACATACAGTAAAGTCATATTTTAAAGATCTGAAATGACATGAGGGTGCATAAATAATGACCGAATTTTCATTTTTCACACAGAAAAGACTTTAACAGCTAGCAAGACGGAAGAGTGAAATTTCTAAATGTGTTCAATAACTGATGCTTTTTAAAAAAAATTGTTTTCAAGCTACTTGTTTTGTCCCTGGTTTTCTGTCTCTTTATATATATATATATATATATATATATATATATATATATATATATATATATATATATATATATATATATATATATATATATATATATATAAACTCTTAATAAAAGGCCTCTTTAGACCATTGATATCCTTATATACTTAATAATTTTGTCTGTTTAAAAATATGAAAGTACTAAGGATGCACAATTTGGGGGGGGGGGGGGGGGGGTTCATGGCAAAAAAATATATATATATCAATATAACTAATAATAATGTTATTATTGTTGTTGGTTTCTTATTGTATTATATTCATTGTGACTAAAAACACAATAAGAAACATCAAAACTGTAATATTTCACTGTAAAATAGTGTTAAATACAGTGAAAATATTAATAATAATTTATTAATATTAGATTATCATTATATTTTACAGTACATCTGTTAAATGTGTGACCCACATTCGTTTTCATTTGCTGCAAACTGAGCTGTTCCACAACAATAGCTGGGTTTCCATCCAAATGTGAAGCAAATGTTTAACATGGAAATGATCTGTCATTTTTATCCTATTGTATACTATATTTATTTGTTTGGCCAGTGTCATTGTGGGTTTTGGTTCTTTTGCTGTTGTAGACTGTAAGGACGTTTGAAATAACTGAAATCATTTGAAATTTCATTCAAAGTCATACAGACGTGATGCGGTCAAGAGCAGCCTGGAACTACATTCGCAGAACCTTAGATAAGAACATTTGTCAGCCAGTCAAACTTCCCCATAGTACATAAATGGATATGTATATTATGTATATTTTATATATATTAATATGTATATTTTACCAACACACATATTTATGTGTGTGTGTTAAATGGCACAACTTTTTAAATATCTGAAATTACACTCTTAACATCATTCAGTCATTACAGGGATGATGATAATAGGTGAGCACCAGCCAATGAGGTTGTCTATTGCGCATTAGCTACGCCCACTACCAGAGAACCCAGCAGTTCTTAAAAGCTGGAGAATTCCAATAGAACTCCGTTATTTTGGCAGGAAAATATAAGAAAGAATATTGTTTACATGTAGCGCGTCAATTCTGCATGGTATGTAAGACTCTCTCGAAGTCTCTCTCTTTGCGTGTGAGAAAAAAAGCAAAGCGACGGCAAGTTGTGCATCTTCACACCACAGTTTATGGTACGTCAAATACAGGTATGCTGTGCATCCGCTGAGATGAATTGAAAAAAAGCAAAAAGTGAAAATATATCTGTGCTAAACTTATACTTAGCCTCCAGCTCACACACTGGCGAGTAAAATCTGAGAATTTATTAGCCAGTGGCTCCATTAAATCGCAATGTAGAGGGTTGGCAACCAACTTATTTTGCCACAAGCTTTAATCAGCACCTTCAGCTCATTAGTTTGAATACAGAATAACAGCTTCTCATCTAAGCGGAGGGATGCAAGCGTGTGTAGGAGGTGACAGCACTGAGGTACAGTAGGACTGCAGCTTCCTCCTCAGGTCTCTCCGTTAGATTAATATCTATAATTAATGAGAAGTTTTGACAAATGAGTGTAAAGTGCCAGTGGCTGGGTTCTACCTCATTAGTTCCACTGAAAAAATTTTTTTTCTGGGATAAAGATATAAATTAATGCACTAGGAGTCAGGTTGCAACCTATATTATATAGTAATAGTGTATTCTGAAGCTGCAATGTCAAATCAAATGCAGCTGAGGTCCTCAGTGACACATACAGCGTTTTCTGGATGAAAGATGTAGGAGGCAGGCGAGTTGTCCACTATGATGACTTTGTTGAGCTCTCGGCCCAGTCGGCTGAGGTCTTTGACGTAGTTCCCCCGGTGGAACACACAGGATTCCCTGAAGAGCCGAGCCCTGAACACACCCCACCGGTCCAACAGGTCTGCTACAGGGTCAGCATACTACAAGATCAAGATAGAGATGGAACAATACAACAATCACACTGTGACCAGACAGACTAACTTCTCCTGCCTGCATTTATGCATAGAAGACATCAGCCTTTTATCTCGGTCCTGAATAAAAAATAAATAAATAAAAAATAGTAAAGAAAAGAATACCATACATGTATATTTTATAGATGTTAAATACATTTTCAAATATTAAGACTTAAAAAAAAAGAAAAAAAAAAGTAATATTTATTGCAAATTTCTAAAAAAAATAAATACATTACAACACTGCAGCAAAGCAGTCTGGCAGCAGAGTGTCAGTAGCACTCAAGCATGCTGTTCTTAAAATTTATTAAAAATAAAGGAATTCAAAATACTTTAATAAAAATATGTACAAATAAAATAAATGAAAAAAGATTTAATTATTTAAGCCCCCCCCCCAAAAAAACATGAAAAAGTACATTGAATAAATAGTTTTGAGTGTAATCATTATAATAATTTAATATGAATGAATTAATATTTATATATTAAATAAAAAAATAAATATATAAATAAATAACATACCCTTTATGTATCTGACACAATTCCAGCCAAAAAAACTGACATGAAGTAATATATAAGTTTTAAAAAATTATTTTACTAACTTAATCATAATATTAATAATGAATTAATTAATTCAAAATTCAGAAATTAAGTAAATAAACAATAAATAAATAATTATGTCTCTAAAAAGTAACAAATAAATAATAAATTACTTATAAATAATACATTCATTTTTTTTTAACTCAATCCAAAAAATATATGGATTTATATATGGATTTTTGTTTATGGATTCAAATCTGATTAATTCCCCCCAGCTATTGAAAACATGGGATAAATTTGCAATAAAATAAGATTCTACTTAAACTGTTTTTTTGCTGCTGAAAATGAATGTTTGGCAGGAAAAGCATTTTATATTAATACCAACGGCGCATAACACATCATCTCATGAGCAAGATAAATGATTATCAATGCACGAACCAAACTCACTGCAAACTTTCTGACTCAGTTTCACATCACTTTTTTTATTATAAAAGGTATATATACATATTACAGAGATCAGCAAAATCGCTCTAAACAACATTAAAGTTCCTCGGCGAGTATCTTGCAGGAGATGGATGCTGTGAGCTCCACTGATTTCACTCCATCAATTTTTTGTTATTTGCATAACGTTCAACTTTTCTCAACTTTGTTGAACCACAGGGCTCATGAACATTACAATGCTAACATTGTCAGCTTTAACTGAAAATGATTCCTTTGCTAAGTCGAGCCTGTAAAATATTGACTAATTGACCAAATATTGAAAAATACTGACTAGAAATTGCAAGCTTTTAGTCCTTAAGATGGTTTAGATGCAGTCTAAAGAATACTAAGGAAATCTTACCTTAGCCAGGCTGGCTGTAAAAAGAACACATTCAAACAGTTCGCCCATTTTCTGCAGAAACTCATCCACGTGAGGCCTCTTCAGTACGTAGACCTTCAAACAAACAGCTATTACTGATGGAATTCTGCAGACTTTGAGTCTTCAACAAACCTCTTTGTAGAGTTTCAGTCTTTTAACTTGTAGTTCAGTTGCTGCAACCCAGTGCAAGTAACCAAGAACAGGCCAACCCTGATCCACAAAGCCTATCCTGGATTACTTGAACCAGGTACCAGCCACCTCGCAGATGTTTTCCAGCAACAAATGAGCCATATTGACTCACACACAGATTTACAATCAACAGACTTCAGACTCCCCTCAAGTGTGTTTACTCTTTCGGCTGTGTTCAGACTGGTGACATTTGTTTACTTCAAGTTAGTTACCTCGAGCGTGTGCTGTTGACTACATCGTACCCAGTGACTCGAGGAGAATGATAAAAAGGAAATGAGTTCAGATTCAGACTGTGATTTAGCATGAACCCTTTGGGGTCACTTACATATTACTGCTTCTTAAGAGATGAAAAGACAAAACCTCAGAGGACACATGTTGGAAAAATGTCTTAATACAGCAGAGAATGCACAGAACAGTGAGATGTATTTTATGTAGCAATTCTTAATTATTTTCTTACAGGAATATTTCAGTTTCAGTAGAAGTAGAGCTTTATGTGGCATAATGTTGATTAACATAAAACTGAATTTCTAATTTTCACTCTATTTATTTAAAGAAGCAAAATGTAATACTTATAATGCAGCTGAACAGGGTAAATGCATAACTGTTAAGACAATATAAATACACTTTAAAAATGATCACAGTTTTAACAGTAAAAATCCTACAGTTAATTGGTTTATGGTAAATAGTTTATAGTAAAAAACTGTTAAATGTACAATTTTGGGAAGTGAAAAACAACTTATCAATTATGAATATTAGATTTTTTTGTTACATTTTATGTGATTTTATTTGTATGTCACATGTTAAAATGATGCTGTTTTGTATAACATCATGCACTTATTAGTATTTACCTCAGCTTTTGAATAAGCTACAGTAGTTGTGTCTTTAGTCTTTACCATCTGTATTTTTAAGGTGGTAGTCAGTATATTATAACATGTAAAAACAGCTTAATTAATTTGACGTAGTAACATTGTTACAGTTAATAAAGTATACTTTTTTTATTGTACATTAAATTTGAATCTGTAAAACCTAAAAAGTTTCTATTGTATTTTTACAGTAAATATCTGGCAACCGCAACTGCTGTTTTTTTTTTTACATTTTTACAATATAGTTGCCACGAGATGATGTAACCAAAAGTGTTAACATGGTTTTAATGTGAAAATCACTTAAATAACATTTTCTGTGTCAAGTTCCAATTTCACAAATTTCATAAATTTATCTACAGTAATTTAACAATTATGTTTAACAGGGCCCCAAAACAGCTGTAAAAATGATGGATTGCGCAGCTTTAAGCCTAAAATATTGCATGTTTTAGCATTTTATAAGTAAACTAAAATGTATTATTTTTATGATTATTACTTTAATAAAAATCATTTTAAATCTTCGAAAAATAGGTCCCATCCACTTCCATTGTAGCTGCCTCAGTGTGTAATTATTATTTTTTTTTAAAGGAAACAAAGGACAAGTCAAAATATATTTGTTTTTATTATCCCACAAATGCTGTTAATAGAGCTTAACTTGTATGGAACACATAATATTCCTTTAATTTCAATTTATGACATGGCTTGTCAAGGTTATGGTGACATTGCAAGACAAAAAACACAGTCCAGATTCAAAGGGGGCGAGAGCTTTGTTAATAACCTGTTGCCGACAAAGTGTGACCATTTACCCATGGCTACATTTGAACCCATTTGCACGGTACCTGATGAACTGTCCCGTCAATCTCCACAGGGACTATAAAGTCTGCGTTGCTGATGGGCTGCAGGCACAAAACAGGAAATCACACATTAGGAGCCTGTTTGAAACCCACTGTAAGCATGTTACGGCTGTATGAGCTGCGCTGTTCTCTGAGAGTGCCAGAGGGAGGTATGCACCGCCTCACAGCTACCTGTAGTCAAGACTTTCAATTAGACTTCTTTGAGCGTGTATGTGCATGAGTGTGTGCATTTGAGCGTGTGTGTTTCTGACAGCTGACTGCATGGAGCTGGAACTGCAAGCGTCTTTGAAAAGAGACTTGATACGCTTTTTAAGAAAGCAGAGGGAGAGAGAGGAGGAGACGTGCTGTAGAGCACTGGGAGATGATGAAAGAGACCCAGCGGGTGGCTATGAGCTGTCTTATTGCAAACAGAGAAAGAGAAAGGAAGATGAGGATGAGAAGAGGAGAAAAAAACTTTTGCTCTCTGCACTTTTCAAGGGCTTGTTAAAAACAAGGAAATTCTTTGGATCTCAGTTCTGATTGGACGGGTGAGGAGGAGGCTCATCCAATATCTGACCTGGCTTGCATAACATCATGACTGTGTTGCATAGTTTTATTTACAATGACTGCAGAACATAATATTCTTAATTAGTGTTATTTTGAAATAATTAGTTTTGTATTTTACTAATATAATTTTGTTTAGCATAGCATTTGACTTTTTTTCTAATTTTACCATAAATGTACAGATCATTTTATGCTTAAAAGGGTATGAAAACTACTGTATACTCAGTTAAAGTATCATAATTTATTATTATTATTAAGTAAATGTATCATATTTTAAGAATGTTTTTTACTGGAAAACAAGCTAAACCATTAAGAAAAAGATTTTTCTCAGTTAACTGTTTGAATGTTTGTCTAGAAATACAGTGGACAGATTTTTGAATGTTTTAGTAATTTAATGTCTGTCTGAAATAAATATTTAATGAAGGGACTGATTTCAGATCAGTTTTCACAGTCAACTGATTTACACATCAGTTCATAATATGGCCAGCAGGAGGAGTGGGTGATCTATATGAATGGGGATTGTGAGTGGCACAACAGTATTTATTAGCTAGAAAAATGCTTTAAATATAGTTTTAAATATGTATACATATATGAATTTATGTATGTGTGTGTGTGTGTGTTTGTGTGTGTGCGCACATGTGTATATATAAACCAAACTCAACATAGAAATTGTAGAAAATCAAGAATTCCAGACAGCCATGTATTAAAAATAGTTAACCAACTTATATATATATATATTAAAAAGAAAAAGGCAATGAAGTACAGACTTTTGTTCAATATTGTAAAATATTATGTCTAAAACTTAAAAAATCCATTGCATTAAATGCTAAATATTTAATATTATTGTTCAAATTCTTTTTGTAGCCACTGTATGTAGGAAAGGAAAAGAAAAACATCTGTCACTGAGAAAATCAAGCCATCTGAGACAGAACATGCTAAGTAATAATTATAAGTAATAGAAAAAATTGTAAACACTCGTCAAGTACGGTCACGGTCAAACCGTTTTTGTGTAACTGTGAGCATATCTTTCCAATGTGATGTCATGTGTGTATGTGAGTGAGTGTGTGTTTTGGTGTCAGGATGGGTGTATCTGTGTGTGTATGTGAGGTTGTGAACGCGCACAAAGGCATGCATCCCTCTCTCTGGGCCTCTTTCTCTCTTCTCTGAGAAAAAACAGGAGCTGCCAGGCAGACATTTTAAAGGAGGACAGGCTTAACAAAACACAGTTATTAGTCTTAGAGCAAACACATTCAGTATCTGTCTGTGTCTTTCTCCTTTGGGAGCAGGGACGTATCCAGCAGTGGAAGACATGTATGCATTAAGCAGGATGTGTGTACTTATGTAAATGTAGAGTGATTATATGTAATCAACTGGACATAGTTGTTTATTTGACCATGTTTGAGAGAGAGAGAGCTAAAAAAACGCCTTAAACCAAGATGCAGAGAAGTGGGTCACTGCACTCAGCAGGTGGCCCCCCCGAAGCGCTACTTTCTAGGGACCAGACAAACATTTAATCTCGGAAGAGGATTTAATTCATTTGGGACTTCAAATCCACCCCAACAACCCCAAAATAATGCCTTCTGTTATCATGTCATAGGTTGCTCAATGTGCAGGAGTGAATGTTCGAAATTTGCTCAATGTTTATTTAGAAATGAGGACTAAAATGAAAGCTCTGTCTTAAAACCTACTGAGCTGCCTCACGGTCTAGTGCCTACATAGGCAGCTGCCTTCTAAAGCAGTATTCAAATAGGATTAAATAGGATCTCATAAGCGACTGAAATGGAATAGAACTCCATGCAAATAATACTCTGCATGAGACCGGTTTCACAATTGATTCCAATAGAGTTTGACCTTAGCATATTGCTACGTTAGCACATAAAACCTTTATTAAAATGCATAACAGAATTGGTTGAAATAAAAGTATTTCTAATTACATTGAACTATTTTTAACTATTATTTGTCAGTCCTGAATGAAAAATATGCATTTATGATTAACATTTTGCCTGCATTCTCCACCATTTTTGATTATTGTGTATTCTGGGAATTCCTTTTTTTCCAAGGATAGTTATGGCACAAGGTAGAATAATTAAAGGGATTATTATTACAATGAACGTATATTATTTTATCAATGTCCTTACTACCTTTCTGGGCCTTGAACATATTAAATACATTGCTCTCTATGCAGGGTAAGAAAGCTCTCGGATTTCATCAAAAATATCATAATTTGTGTTGCGAAGATAAAAAAGGTCAACACTCGGCTCAATTCAAATTAAGAACGCCAATGGTTGCCAAGGTAAAACTGATTAGCAAGGCATATGCCACTTATTCATTGCTATATGAAGTATAATAACAAAATTGTAGTAAATTATTAAATGTAAATTAAATGTTAAATGTAAATGTAGTATTCATGTATTCAAGGTGTGTGTATTCAGAAGTACCTTGAAGGAACTGTGCACGAGGGTCTCGTCCAGGTCAATGACCACACAGTTCTTGCCATAATCATTAATGCTGACCTCAGGCAAGAGGTATTTGGCTGGAGGCTGGAGGAAATACGGCACAGATGAATAAATGGAGGAGAGAAGAGCAAACAAGCAGTTCACTGAAGGATAAAGATGCATACTTATTACTGTATATCAGCCAGACATTCAGAGTTATAATCAAAAGCTATGGGCTCTTCTCCAGTGAGACAATATGCACTGGAGATTGTTCTGTTGTTGTCCCAAATGATGTACCGGGATCTGGTGGTTTTGGATAACCTTGAAACGATGATCATAGTTTTGTGTTAAAGTGACTGTCCCCCCCCCGGTTTGGCTTCACTGCCAATTCGTGTTGCCTAATCACAAGCTGCCTCCGTAGATGGTCTGCCAGTAACGGGAATGAGATGTCCTTTACTAAGCCTGACCTGAGGAAGGCAGATGGAGTTGCCTATGGGAGCAAAACACACTCTCACATATCTAAGGATGCAAGCAAAGTCATATACAGCACATGCAGGCATGCATAATTTATGCACATTCGCGACACTGATATGCTGAATATTCTTTACATATGCATTTCTGCATGAGTGTGGAGGAAAGGTCATAGAGGACAGTGCAGGAGCTGGATGATTTATCTGTGCCAGTATGGATCTGCTGGAGTCCTCCATGACCTTTCACTGCCAACACTTCCATCTCATCAGGTTTGAATAACTATTTGCAATTCAAATGACATTAAACTACATTAAAGTTTAATTCATTATTAATGTAATTTATTATTATTCCAGTATGTACTTTAAGTATATAAAATGTGATCAATGTGTCAAACATGGATTAAACCTATAGCCTATAAAGTGAGTCTCAGTGCATGATCTTCATTTTAGGAATACCAAGAAAAACATTTTTATGTTATGAACAATATATTGTCTGATATATTGTCTACATAAATAAAAGCATATAATACGTTTGTATGTAAAATAAATAAATAAATAAAATAAATTATGAGGAAATTTTCAATTTTGGGTGAACTTTTCCTTTAAGGCATTGCAATATTATAATCTACAGTTTGTAAAATAGATATTTATTTTCAGATTTGCAAAATATTACATTAACAGTGTTATTAAACTATTAGTTTTTAAAAATTAACTTTGAATTATTAGTGATTAAAGACTAAGTGAGTGTAAGTGTCACACACCTGGACTCATTTTGTGTGTTTTTGCCCCCGTGACCCAGTTTCTGTCTTCCGTGTGTGGTTTGATTAGTTCCCAGGTGTGTCTAGTCATTTCCGCATGTGTTCCATGTCCCTGTTTATTTAGTCATGCCATCCACCTGTGTTTTCCCAATTATCCTTTGTATAAAAGCCTTGTCCTTTCAGTTCTGTTTTGTCGGGTCTACTCGTCTACTCGTTACTAGTCACTTGTCTACTTGTCCACCCGTTTACCTGCCACTTGCCACCTGTTATTTACTACTTACCTTGCCTATGTTTAATTTAATAAATCCTTGTTTCGTTTATCCCTCGGCTCCGTGTTCCTTTCAGCAGCGTAAGCCGTGACAGAAGACCCGACCAAAAAAGAAGTTAAAAACTGCGTGTTTTCCCTCCGTTTTGTTTTCCGTTTTTTCACAGTCTTTTTGTTTCCGTAGTGTGTCATGGATCCCCTCTATCGCCCCGAATACCTCCTCCTCCTGCTGGAGCAGGAGGGACTGTCTCTCGAGGACCATACCAGACGGTTTCTCTGGATAGCTAATGCCACCAGCTACCCGGACCACGCGCTCTGCACCTTTTATCACGCCAGCCTGAACTCCAGGTGCAGAGCGTTGTCACCCGAAGATGGTCCTCGGGAGGATTTCGCCGCTTTCATAGAGTGGAATCTAGTGAGAAATGGGTCACCTCTCACGGTCGGCCCAATGGAGGATCTCGCCAGGTCCACTCTGGACCCAGAGCCCAGCCTACAATCTCCCCACGGTACGAGGCATAAGCCCGAGCCCACCGATGACGGAGAGCCAGAGAGCAACCCGTCAGACCAGGTGCGAGAGCCGGCGACACTGCCCACCACGAGGGAGCAAAATGTGGAGCGCCAAATGGGTCAAAATGAGGGGGTTTCCAATTCACCTATGCCAGATCCTCTGTTAAGCCCAGGAAGGGCTCCTGATCTTCCGTTAAGCCCAGGACGGGCTCCTGATCCTCCTGTAAGCCCAGGACGGGCTCCTGATCCTCTGTTAAGCCCAGGACGGGCTCCTGATCCTCTGTTAAGCCCAGGACGGGCTCCTGATCCTCCTGTAAGCCCAGGACGGGCTCCTGATTCCCTGTTAAGCCCAGGAAGGGCTCCTGATTCCCTGTTAAGCCCAGGACGGGCTCCTGTTCCCCCGTTAAGCCCAGGACGGGCTCCTGTTCCCCCGTTAAGCCCAGGACGGGCTCCTGTTCCCCCGTTAAGCCCAGGACGGGCTCCTGTTCCCCCGTTAAGCCCAGGACGGGCTCCTGTTCCCCCGTTAAGCCCAGGACGGGCTCCTGATCCTCTGTCAAGCCCAGGACGGGCTCCTGTTCCCCCGTTAAGCCCAGGACGGGCTCCTGATCCTCCTGTAAGCCCAGGACGGGCTCCTGATCCTCCTGTAAGCCCAGGACGGGCTCCTGATCCTCTGTTAAGCCCAGGAAGGGCTCCTGATTCCCCGTTAAGCCCAGGACGGGCTCCTGATCCTCCTTTAAGCCCAGGACGGGCTCCTGATCCTCCGTTAAGCCCAGGACAGGCTCCTGAACCCCCGTTAAGCCCAGGACGGGCTCCTGAACCCCCGTTAAGCCCAGGACGGGCTCCTGATCCTCCTTTAAGCCCAGGACGGGCTCCTGATTCCCCGTTAAGCCCAGGACGGGCTCCTGTTCCCCCGTTAGGCCCAGGATGGGCTCCTGATCCTCCTGTAAGCCCAGGACGGGCTCCTGATCCTCTGTTAAGCCCAGGAAGGGCTCCTGATTCCCCATTAAGCCCAGGACGGGCTCCTGTTTCCCCGTTAAGCCCAGGACGGGCTCCTGATCCTCCTTTAAGCCCAGGACGGGCTCCTGATCCTCCGTTAAGCCTAGGACGGGCTCCTGATCCTCCGTTAAGCCCAGGAAGGGCTCCAGCCCCAGAGCTTACTCCAATGCCTGCTCCTCCAAAATTCCCACCCTCCCACCCACTCCTGCCTCCTCCTCCGCTGTCGTCTGGCTGCCCCTCTGCTCGCCCTCAGCCTACCATCATTGTGGTGCGAGCTCAGCGGGACCGCCATCCTCCAGCGACGCCTTGGTTGGCGTCTCCCTCACCTCCGCCTCCAGCCTCTGAGGCCTGGACTCCGCCTCGGCCCGTTGACCCGTCGGCTCCACCATGGCTCCTAGCTCCTTCCTCTCCGCCGTGGGCCGGCAGTCCGCAGGCTCTGCCTGGCTCCCTCGTCCCTCCGGCTCCGCCTTGGTCTGGCGTCGTCCATCCTATGCCTCGGGACTCCACTCCTCCGGCTTCGCCTCATCCCTCCGTCCCTCCGGCTCCGTCAGGCTCCTTCATCCCCTCGGCTACACCTCAGTCCTCGGTCACTCTGGCCTCACCGCGGCCTTTCGGATCCACATCGCCGCGTCAGTCACCAGAGCCATCAGTTCCGCCTAGGACCTCCGGCTCCTCCCCGTCACCCTGGCTCTTCGGCTCTCCGTCTCCGCCTCAGGCTCCTCCTCCACTTGCTCCGTTGCCGTGGGTCGAGTCCCTGGAGTCAGTGACCATTCCTCCTCCATGGCTCCTTCCACCGTCTGCCCCACCTTGGGCCGTTATGGCTGTGGCCTGGGTCCTGCTGGGTACCTCCTGCTTCAGATCCTTCCTGTCTCCTCCCTGGCTCCTCCCTCCGTCATCTCCTCCCTGGCTCCTTCCTCTGTAGTCCCTGTCTGCTGGCCCCCTCCTGGGAGGCTGTCCTCCACCGGAACCTCCTCCCAAGTTCCCACCCACGCCTCCCTTTGTTGTTTCTACGGTGCGAGGACGCACCTACCGGGAGGGGGGGAGTACTGTCACACACCTGGACTCATTTTGTGTGTTTTTGCCCCTGTGACCCAGTTTCTGTCTTCCTTGTGTGGTTTGATTAGTTCCCAGGTGTGTCTAGTCATTTCCGCATGTGTTCCATGTCCCTGTTTATTTAGTCATGCCATCCACCTGTGTTTTCCCAATTATCCTTTGTATAAAAGCCTTGTCCTTTCAGTTCTGTTTTGTCGGGTCTACTCGTCTACTCGTTACTAGTCACTTGTCTACTTGTCCACCCGTTTACCTGCCACTTGCCACCTGTTATTTACTACTTACCTTGCCTATGTTTAATTTAATAAATCCTTGTTTCGTTTATCCCTCGGCTCCGTGTTCCTTTCAGCAGCGTAAGCCGTGACAGTAAGATGACAGCAAATGCAATAAAAAAAATTGAGAAATGAGCATGCACAATTCAATGTCCAATATTCACCAAATTCTAATAATTAACATTTACAAAATAGGTTTACTATATAGAGTTTTACTATCACTGAGGGAACATTCGGTCCCCACATGCATACACAAACAAGACCACACAGATGGTCAAATTTATGCATTCTCCATGAGTACAGGCAATTACATCATAACATTAAAACTCTAAAGACTTTATGGTTTTCAAACAATGCTATAACCATAATTGAAGCCTCATGCTGTGTCAGTCAATGCCAGCATTCATTTCATGGCTTTCAAACACATATGATTTATCACTTGCTTGCATTACGATAATCTGTTTGCTCCGAGTGAAAAATGACAGTCAACAGTTTGTGGTTCACTAAATTCCCAACTTAACCTTTGCCCCAATCCAGACACTTTCAAAATGCATTAGAAAGAAGATATTGAAAGCTTGACATCATGCAGCTGAAAATCTCAGTAATGTCAGCCATTCAGAGCGGGAGGATCTGGAAGCAGGCAATGACACATTCCCAGCTGTCATCTTAGAAAACACCAGCAGATCCGAGGTCTGATTACAATTACTGTGAGAATTAAAACTCTTGCAAGCGTTTTCTCAGTGTGGATGCTCAGTTTTTGCTGAGCAGGCAGAGGCAGGTGGAGTGTGTTTCAGGATTTGGGTCTCCCCTGTCTCAGCATGAAGGCCTGGCTCACATCAGCAAACCTCACTTCACGCTCTTTCTCTAGCAGGTGCAATGTGGGATGATTTGACTTTTGGAGACTGCTGTTGTCTAGGGCTGGACGATTATGGCCTAAAAGCAAAACCTCGATTAATTGAACATTTTACCTCGATTGCGATTAATGAACGATTATTTTGTTTCTGTTTCATTTTTTTGCCCTCATAGTTCACTGACAAGGTTTGTACTGTAAATATGATTGACTATTAAAGGTAAGATATTGACATTATAGCTCACTATCAGCAGTTATTTTATCTATGTTCGTAACATTTCTTACAGATTATTGCTCGGTGTAAGAGATGAATAAAGATCTCTATATTATTGTGAAGCTGTGGGTAGTAAATAGCCTAGTTCCTTCAAAAGTAGAAAAATATGCTATAATAAGTTTTGAGATTCTAAGCTACTTTAGTGTTAAATCACAGGACAGCGCTGCGTTCCTGTGTGCGCGCGATCTTCACAGCTACTGTTATATGAGATTTCGTGCCACAATGCAGCTGTGCGAACTAGGGCTGTCAAAATGGCTGAAAAAATAAATTCAATTAATAAATGCAATTAAATATTATGCAAATTCGAATTATATTCGAATTTAAAATGCATAATTTTAGTTAGGGTGAAGAAAAGCTTTTGGCTTCTCTTCTGAGGCCACAAGAGAGTGCATTGGGCAAAATATTACTAATGCACATTTATTCAAAGCATAAGAAAATATGACTGTGTAAAATAATGTTTATAAACCAATTATAATTAAGTAGCTTAAAGAACTATAAACAAAACAGCACCATGCTGTTTAATTCAAAGGGGTGAAAGCCAATAACACAGAGTACATTTTTCATTTAAACATGAGATACAGTAGGATGGGGAAAACCCACCATAAAGTCTCAAGAATTGTATTTGAAAAAAACTGAACACACCTTAATTTTACATTGCTTTCTAAACATGCGGCTTTATTGTGTGAGACGCGAGTGCAAGGGTAATAGAAGACGTCCCTCTCTAGAAAATGCGTGAAATATGCGTTTTGTGTGAATTGCTTGGTTTCAGTTTTGACGTAAACAAGATCTTCTTCACATTCTCTTTTTCCGCGATATTTTGTATATGTATATGTATAGACAGAGTCATGTGGCTACACACGCGGTAGTATGCTTTTAAGGGGGAAGAACAGGATTAAAAAAACGAAATAACCGACATGGGAAAATTACGTCGGTTAGAGGTTTTGAATTTCGGTTTCGATTACTTTTAGATTAATCGTCCAGCCCTACTGTTGTCTTCAAGTACAGCTTATTGCCAATTACATAAACCATATGACTTTATAACCGGGGTTTAAGACTAATGAAATTAAATTTGCAACACATTTAAAGGGATAGCACACCAAAAAAAGACCCATGTCATTCCCAAACAGTATGACTCTTCAGTGTTGTTTAGGACTCAATTGTATGGAAACCTGTTTCTGCCACTGAATAAAAAATCTAATAAGTAATTGCAAGTCTTTCTCTTACAATTCTGAATTTTTTTCTTGCAATTGAATGTTTACATCTTGCAGGTTTGACATTTTTCCTCAGAATTGTGAGATATAAACTCGCAAATGCGAGTTACTGTATAAAGGCAGAATTGCAAGATAAAAAACTTGCAAGATAAAACTTTTTTCTCAGAATTGTGAGATATATACTTGCACTTGTGAGTCGAATTCTGAGGGATAAAAAGACAGATATGTACTCAGAATTGTGAGTTTGTATCTCAAAATTCTGACTTCACTCATATTTGCATGTTATAAAGTGATAACTGCGGTTATAAACTCACAATTCTGAGAAAAATAGTGACAACCTAGATACAAACTTGCAATTCGGATTTATAAAAGCATAACACTGCAGCTTTTATAACAAGAGTTCCATATAGGACAAAGAACTGTTTGACCATTTACTGCATTTTAAATAACGACAATATTAATTATATAAATTTTTATCTTGTGGGACCCATTTAAAGTGGTGTAGAAGCTAAATGCATCCCGGAAAAATGAAGTCAGGCAGGTTTCTCTCAAGAGATTAAAATATATGCATAAGCATGCAGGCAAAATAAAAAAGATAATACATACATTGGGAATAGGGATGGCCTGGACCTGATCACACTGAGAAACAAAACCAGATAAAAAGAGAGAGAAAAAAATCAAAAGAAAGAAAACAAAACGGAGGAAGAGAATCATCAAAAAGAAAAAAACCCAAGCGCAACAAACACGACACTGTGAAAGCAAACATCGCAACAGAGATTACGAACAGTAAGTTTTCTGTAAGAGCCGTAAAACACATAGGGTTCGTTTTAAGTGTCTGTGGGTCTAAATCAGCGCAGCTTCGAGCACATGCAGATGTAAAATAGCAGGACATTCCTCTGCAGATCGCGAGTCATTTGCAGGCAAACATTGGCGTAATGCGATCGGAATCAGATCCATTTATAGCTGCCTGTACCTGCTTTGGCAGCACACATGAGTGTTTGTGGAGCGCTGTGGCTGAAAGTTTTGCCACGGACAGTGAGGTCATTTCACACGGTACACTGCCCAGCGTTTGTGTGTGTGTGTGTGTTTGGATGTGTGCAAGAGACGAAAAGAAAAAAATTACAAGAGAGAGAGTAAAAAAAAAAGATACTAAATGTGCTTAAATAACTCTACAACACAAGTATTTACTGTAAACTGCACTCTGTAATTTTTTTAAATAAACAAGACGGTGAACAAGACGTCTTGCATGAAAATAAATGTCCGATAAAAGGGGTTTACCAAGATAACACAAGTTGTATTCAGCTGGTCATGTGATGTCAACATGGCGGCCCCCATGAGGTGATAAAACAGCTTTTATTAGGCTACTGATGGACTGGAGTCTTTGAGTGTGCAAAAAAACAAAAACAACAACATGAAACTAAAAAATTAAAATAAAACAATATAAAATTAAAAAGGTAATTGTGAGTTTTTATCCCACAATTCTGAATTCTGAGTGGGAAAAAAAGACTATGTTCCAAAATTGCAAGTTTATATACAATTCAGACTTAATAACTCGCAATTATGTGTCTTAATAGTCAGAATTGCGAGATAGAAACTTCTGATTAAAAGGGCAGAACTGTTAGCTTATAACTTCTAAGTGTAAGCGCATTCCCCCTTAAGTGTATATAGCCAATGGGAGAAGGAGAGAAAGAAAAATAAAGAAAAAGAAAAGGAAGGAGGGGAAGGAACACATTGGGCAGCAAGTAATCAATCACACAAGACACATACTTTATTGGAATTAAAGAAGCAGTTCAGGAATGTGAGAGAAAGAAATGTGTGTGTATGTGGGTGGGTGGAAATTGAAGAATGTGTGTGAGGGGAAGCGGGCCCATATTTTCTAGAACTGGGTGGTAAACATCACGGTAAGTTCACCGAGTTCGGAACAGCTGGAAAACTTTGCGGTGTGGACACGGGAACAGCGTGCACAGAGCCTGCATTCGGGCACAGCTCGCAAACAAGAAAAAAACCTCAGCTAAACCAAGAGTTTGCTAATAAACAGAATTTATTCTGAGCTGGAACAACATTAGCGATTCAAACTCAGTAACTTAAACTCTTCAATTTCATGCATTCATTGCTGAAGATTTTCACACCGTTAAAACTGTCGTTAGAGAAATAAATGAGGCCTCACCTTTGGAGGGCTGCTGTTCTCCTCTGCAGGTGGAGGGAGGGAGCAGGTCTTGTTGTTGGTGGCTGGTGGTTCCGCATTATAGTCCCGGAAACAGCAGAAGAAGGGACTAAAGATACTTCTGTTTCTGTGTTTCTTTAAACTGCTGTTGGACTGGGAGACTGTGACAGAGAAAAACACACACACACACACACACACACACCAAGTTGGTCACTGCAATGCACAAACTGTTTTAAACATCTGGGGCTTTACCTTCCCTGCCCTGTAACTTAAAACCCAGCGTCCTCACATTCACGAAGGAGGTCGTAACGAGTGAAAAAACAACGGTCTCTCAGAGTTTGCTTATTGGTTACTGTGCACAGCTCACATGACCGAACAAGTGTGCAAACAGCCTCCTTTGATTATTATGGTACACAGAACGCATCTCCATTGGCGACTCCATCACCTTTGCCCCCTACGCTTGCACGCCTGCTGTTCTGTGATTGCATTCCATGAATACAACAGCACGTCATTGTGCACAGCAATATGTCTCAAGTACAGTTACACAACCTGCTTTAAAAGCCCTCTATTGGAAAAAAAATATGCAAATCAGACATTGTACATGCTAAATGTGAGGGAGACATGTTTAAGCTGATAGGTGGGTCTAAGTGTAATTGTGCATGAACATATGCATGATGTCAAGGGTCAAAGTAAAATGAAATAAAATAAAATAGTGCATTTTATTGTAAAAGAACAGTCTGCATAATACCAAGGTTTGCACAGTCCAAAAAAAAAGGAATAGCATTTTCCAACAAAACAAAACAGAACAAAGCAAATGCCCTCTTTCTTGTAAAAGTCATCAGACAATGTTTGCACAATCCCAGAATAAAGGAATACCCCTTTTCAAATAAAACCAAACAAAATATAACAAATGTTTACATGATCTCAAAACAAAACTCACAACAAAAATAAAAACAGAGGAGCCTTTTTCAAATAAAACAAAACAAATTCTAAAGATGAAACAAAGCAAAACAAACAAAACAACAAAAAACTAAAATTATGTCCTCTTTATTGCAAAAGTGCAGTCACAGAAGGTTTATATGACCCCCCCCCCCCCCCCCCAAAAAAAATAAAATAAAAATAAATCTAAAAACAAAACTTACAACAAAAATCTAAACTGAAGCTTTACTTTTAAAGTAAAATAAGTCACACAGGGTTTGCACAATCCAAAAATAATGGAAGAGACTTAAAAAAAATAATAATAATAAAATAATCGAACAAAGCAAGAAAATAAAAACCAATATTATGGCATCTTTATTTTAAAAGATCAGTCACAGAAAGTTTACATGATCTCGAAATAAAACAAAACACAACAACAGATCAAAAATGCAGCTTTCCTTTTAAAGTAATCCATCTGTCCATCTCACAATAACATTCTGGTTATGCTCACATATGTGCATGATATTTTGGCCAGTAACTGCAGGAACTACACAAACAGTACTATGAAAAGAAATACTGAATATTTGCAAAGCTACATCTCTTGGTTGCACTCCAGTTGATTGCTGGGTAATAAACAGAAAGACTGGATGACAAAAACTGGCTCTTCATAGGTGATCTAATGAGGTATGCAGGCTAGGTATTGTTATTGGAAGAACAGGTCGCTCTTGACAGCAGCAGATGTTTGGCAAAATAGAGGGGGTTAGCAAAACATTTGGAAAATGTGTATATGGAAAATGTATTTTCTGTTAAATTGAGTAACAAAAGGCTCAGTCACTGATGAATGAGAAGTCGGAGATGTGTCTTTCTAGTCATACTGCTATCTTGTGACCTGCTGTGTGTTCAAGTGGCACAGTACAGATAGGATTTCATGCTATCCAGGTCAGTCGTGAGGGCCAAGTGCTCTCATTGTTGCAGTAATGCTTGTTGTTACTGCACCTATAGTGCTAACAATCAACCAATTATACACTTTCAATAAATCAAGAACTACTACAGTGCAGCACAATCTTCCAGCAGGAAAACTCGGCTAGTTCAACCTATTATTTGTTAATACTAATATAATTAATCCGTTAGTTTTAACAGCTCTTTTAGTCCATGTATGTTAACTTCGAGGTCAACAAGATGTATACAGTATGCTTATAAAATGCCACAGATATATTTATTGAGATATTTAAAAGGCATGATTCAGTAAAATACATTTTTATTCATAAAATAAAAAGTATATAAAAAATGTATTATTCCAGTTTATTTGAAATACATCAACACAAGATAGGAAACTGAGCGTTTGAAAGCATTAAGGATTTTTTTTGTGTGTATTAAAAGTATCATGCATATAATTTTACTCAATACTATACTCATGCACTTATAACCTGAGCCATGTAATAGTTTATATCAAGAGGTATAGGCTTTCTCCCTATTTATCAAATTTTATGTGTGGACCACAAAACCAGTCATACGTAAAACAGGTATAGCCAAAAATACTTTGTATGGGTCAAAATGATAGATTTTTCTTTTATGCCAAAAATCATTAGGATATTAAGTAAAGATCATGTTCCATGAAGATATTTTGTAAATTTTCTACCATAAATATATCAAAACTTAATTTTTAATTAGTAATATGCAATACTAAAGACTTCATTAGGACAATTTTAAAGGCAATTTTCTATATATTTCTTGCACCCTCTGATTCCAGATTTTCAAATAGTTTTATCTCGGCCAAATTTTCCTATTTTGTCCTATCCTATCCTAACAAACCATACATCAACGAAAGCTTATTTATTCAGCTTTCAGATGATGTATAAATCTCAATTTCCTTTTTACTGGTTTTGTGTTCCAGGGTCACAAATGGGTGTAAGCTAAATCACTTCACATGAATTTTTATTTTATCTAATTATGTGAGTTTTGTGTTTCTCTAAAAAAATTTGGGCTGTTGATGCTCTTGGCCAGGTACAGTATCTCTTGTCCAAAAGCTTTTAAATCTCAGCGTTTCTAACCTCTTTACATAAAGGTTAAATAAAAATAAAACCAGTGAGCCAAGCGGGCCTCAATCTCATAATGGAAGAAGCATTAGGGTAATAGCTTACAGCATCTGTCTGATTACTGCTAGGCCTAAAAAAAAAAAAAAGTTTGGTTCCGGTTGGTTGTCAGTTGAGGTCATTGGTCGGTAGGGATTTATTTTTTTTATTTTTTTATTTTTTTCTCCAGTGGCAGTTTTACACACACACACACACACACACACGCGCGCTGATTTTAAATGTGTGTACCGGTACTTTTACGACAGTGATTCTGTATTCCCGTTTAAAGTCTGTTGTTGCCATAGACACGCAAAACGCACACACACACACAAAAAGCCTTCGCGGGAGTTTGACAGGCGATCTCATAGTAGATTAACATGGAGGATTTGAACTTGAAAAACGGAGTGTACAGACATCTTTTTGTAGTCAAACAACATTCTTTGTTATGTTCATTTATGTGGTTTATTTGATTTTGATGCTATAAATTAACTAGAAGCAAGAGACGATCAGTTAGTTTTTAACTGATGATCTAACTTACAGCGATCTGTTCGACACATTCAAGAGCCACAAAACGGTATTTATTGTTTACATTTCTTTAAAAAATGACCACATTTGAAAGGTGAAATAACCAAATGAGACTTTGTTTCATATTAAAAGTAAGCTGGTAATGTTAATGTCCTGTCTGTCAGCATGTTGTCAGTGCCCTCTCTGTTCCGCGATATATTGTTTACTCCCCCCTCCCCCCGTGTTTCTCTTAATGTTACGATTTCCTAACCTTAAGTTATAGCTCACTTTAGGAATTGACAGTTAAAGGGTTTTGATGCAATACTTAATGGTTTTTAACGGATTACTTAAGTGTAAAACAGCATTTAAAGGAAACTGTAATTTAATTAACGATGTGTGAAAGACCGTTCTTCCCCAGTCTCATAAAATAAATTTGGGTCGCACATAAATTGACAGGGTCGGTCAGAAACCGGAACAAAAAAAATATTTTTTTAGGCCCTATTGGAAAACACATAAGGTCACATCAGACCATGAGGAAATCTGCTTCCTGTGGCCCGGTAGAGCTTGATGAGGTTGACAATAACTCAGTCCAACCCAAGTACTTCAGTCCTTATAATGATCCTAAACAACAAGCTTTGGCTAGAACCATTATAAACCACCTGTATGAGTACAACATGTCACTTGCTACTATTTTGACAAATGACTGCATTAAAAGTGAGGCAAGATATTATTGAAAAATTTATTATTATATATTATTTATTTTTATTTTTATAAATAGTACCAAAGAAAATGTCTTCTATCAAAAGGTGGTGAATATTCAGCATATTGGGGTCAATCTAATCATAACAGGTCATTCACATATATAAGTCTAAAAAGTCAGAAAAAAACCCTAATGATAAAAAAAACATCATGTAAAACAAAAGTATGACTGTTTTAAAAGAAACATTAACTAACATTTTAAATATCATAAATAAATAAATAAATACAATATAATACAACAAAAATGCCACAAGTGTAAAAAGTTGACTACTAGACACAAATAATACACAAAAATAGTTAAATAAAAGCACTTTTTTATATATACAATTAAAATAAATTATGTAAAACAATTTACACAATTGTCATTTATTCCTATTTCTTTTAAGTACTGTATGATTGCACACTTAAGAGTATAGAAAATGAAAATGAAATTATAGAAATTTATTAGTTGATAACTTTTTCCTTGTTAATTTGATGAGAAATCACTGACAAAATTGTAGACTTGGCAAATCTATTGTATTGTATTATTCTGGCCAGAAAATTTTAGATATTGTTGGAACTGAATAATGCAGCACATGTGAAATGTTCCTCTTTATCATAAAGGAACAGTCACACAAGGTATCCCAAACAGAATGAAAGGGGTCATATAACGTTGCTAAAAAGAACATTATTTTGTGTGTTTAGTGTAATGCAAATTGGTGTTTATGCAGTTTAAGGTTAAAAAACACACTGTACTGGAGACTGGAGACTCAAACCATTTCAAACGATTCAGTTCGATTTGGTGTACTGGTTCGACCAGTTAAATAGAATGATTTGCTCGCGATCCAGACATCACTAGACGAGACAAAACCAATAAAACCCATTTCAAACTAGGGATGTGCACGGATAGTCGAACATTCGAATATTCGCTCTGCTCTAATTATTCGATAAATAAAAATGATATTCGAATTTCGCAAAAAAAAAAAAAAAAAAAGTTCACAATAAAACCTAATTTGGTCCCTTTCTGTGATTCTCCACGGCATATTTGAAGGTGTATGCAAGCAAAAAATAATTAATGAATGATTAAGGGGCCATTCACATATCGCGCCTAATAAGGCGTGGAAAAGGCTATGCGCGCCGCTTTCTCCTTCTTTCCAAAGCGCTCGGGCAGAAGCGCTCCTGAGGCGACGCGTTCTCTCCATGAAGACGCGGAAATTTCAGCAAAGGATAAATGGATTTGCAGCACAAAAAAATCGCTTTCAGTAGCTCTGCTACTAAAGTTATTTCAAAATGGCAATCCATATACAGCTATGATCAGCTGTTCCTTCATCTTGGCTGAGCTTTCAACGTTGTTAAGGGAAAGGATGAAGCTGAATGTTTAGTTCTTGTAACATGACCTGCAGTGTGCTTGCGGCATTCTGAAAGTTGAGATGTTTTTAACTCGATGCTGTTCGGACGCGCCTGGAAAAAACGGGACCGCGTCGCACCGCGTGCGCATCGCGACCGCGTCGCTTCCATTATGAGCGCGCATACCGCGCCCCTACATTGGAAATAACGAACTTGAGCATGCAAAAGACGCGATATGTGAACGCCCCCTAAAAGAACTGCGGTCTTCTAGTACTTCAAATATGCCATGGAGTATCACAGAAAGTGATCCAAGAACATTGTTGCAGCATCTCTCAAGCGACGAATAAACACCGCTAACTTGGAGAATGCAGTGAAAACTCCTCTTCTCGCGTCTGCCCTAGACCCTCGGCACAAACATCTCAGGTTTCTCGACGAAAACATGAGAGAAGTAAGAAAAAAAAACTTTTTTGAACATTATCAGAACATTTTCCTTGATGCGAGTGGTGCAGATGCAGCCGCCGTCACCAACGATGAAGAGGATGCAATGCCCACTCGTTGGAAAAGGCTGAGCCAGTTTTCCAGCGATGATTACAGAGAGTCCAGCCGAGACGAGTGGGAACAGTTCTTACTGGAGCCATGTATTCCACCAGATGAGGATCCCATTCAGTGGTAAACGAAAACACGAAGCGCTTCACAAAACTTATTCGCTTAGCACACCGTTATTTGTGAGTCCCGCCAACGTCTGTGCGTCAGAGCGCGTTTTCTCCGCGGCCGGCCTTATTGTTAACAGACTAAGGAGCCGACTTTCCCCCAATCATGTTTACATGCCCGTATTTCTTAAGAACATTTGAAACAATAGGAAAAAAAGCAAAAAAGATTTGCTGACAGTTTAAAAGTTAATTGTAAGCTACATTCTGTACAATAGCCTAATTGCTGCAGGCTGCTTTACGTTTTTTCTTTGTTCACTTTTTTTTTTTTTGCTTTTAATCTGTACTTTTGTTTGTTTGCACGCATTGTTAAAGGTTTTCAGCTACAAAACACGATGTGTAATGTTCAAGCTTATTGTAAGCTTGTTCAAAATGACGAAAACAAATGTTGCTGAAAAATAACGTCTGACTCATTAAACTTAATTTAAATAAACGAATATTCGAATATTCGTTTTTTGTGAGCTCAAATATTCGAATGTGATATTTGTGGAAAACGCCCATCCCTATTACAAACAAGGCATTTGTTGCATCCACTGTGTACATAATTACTGATTATAATGACTTATACTGACATATAATGAAGGACGTCGTGGCCTAGTGGTTAGAGAGTTTGACTCCAGACCCTAGGGTTGTGGGTTCGAGTCTCGGGCCGGCAATACCACGACTGAGGTGCCCTTGAGCAAGGCACTGAACCCCAAACTGCTCCCCGGGCACCGCAGCATAAATGGCAGCCCACTGCTCCGTGTGTGTGTTCACTGCTGTGTGTGTGCACTTTGGATGGGTTAAATGCAGAGCACGAATTCTGGGTCACCATACTTGGCTGTATGACACGTCACTTTGACTTATACCATCTTTTTTTACGCGTTGTGTTGCATATCCCGCTGCGTAAACATAAAACCATGCCTGCATTTGTGATCGGAGAAACAACAAACAACAAGCTCTTACAGTTACTCCACACTGCTCAAAACTCACGTTTGAATCATCATTGGCAAATTATTTCAATATAAAAAAAACTTACTTACAGGCTGCGAGTCAGAAGCACCAGACTGTCATTGCAAAGCTGGAACTGCCCAACTTTATAGAAACAGCCTTTGTGCCACAGACACATTGTAGGCTAGTCTGAAGGTTCAGGAAAAGGTCCTCATCCTCCATAAAATGTACAGCACACATCTGTATATTTGGGTTCAGCTGTTCTGGAACAGTGCTGAAATACAACTTAACCACTGATTTCTAGTCGTGTCCTCTTTTGGAAGGCAAAACAAACTAGTATCATTTTCGCAACGAAACACATAGCGTCTCCACAACATGGCAGCGGCGGCAACAGCGAGAATAAAAGTTCTTATTTCTTTGCATTAACATTTGGGCGGTGTAAATCTTTCCACATCATAACATATACATGTGGGGGCATGTTAGAACGAGCTGTTTTAGGAGCCGTTGTTGACTCTTACATTTTATAAAGAATATCTCTTTGGATTTGAGACTTTAGTCTTTGCAACTTTACAGATCTTCTTCAGCTTCTTCAGCTTGTAACACTCCACCAAAGAGAATGAAACAATTTAAATCGCATCATATGACCCCTTTAAGGGAAAGCTTTTAAAATAAATAATACAATAAATATAATATAATACTTTTTTAAATAATATATTTAATTCTGGTATTTTGTATTAGGAAAAAAACAGTCACACAAGCAGCAAGTGTCTTTAAACACTGCGTAAGGTACGTAAGGTGCGAAACTAATTTGAGGGGTGTCTCCAAATACACTCAAAGATAGAGACAGAGGCATTAAACTCTATGATTTTCTAACTATAATTACCTGTCAGTTGACAAGCTGGGCTCTGAGGCATAACGAGATGTAAACGAGCAGAACGACCTTCCACACAGAAACGCTAGACAGAGGGTGATTTAATAGAGTATTTTAAACCATAATTGCACTGTTGAACAAAGTTCTCAGGCTTATTATAATGAGTAAGTAAGTCTACCGATGATACAGTCTGTCATAACACACAGTACAATCCAACCTCTGCGCTTACATTCCCAAAACACCGTTCCTGTGCGATCCCTCCCGGGCCTCCATTTTGAGGCTGTTGGTATTTTCCCGCCTTGATCATCTTCCCTGCATGGTGGGAAGGATGCCAGAAAGAGAGATGGAAGGAGGGGGGCAAACAGTAGGTGGGTCACTGTAATGAAGCCTGTACCAGCCCCCCGAACAACCATCCGTCCAAAACAAACAGGGTTTTCTCCACACGCACACATACAAACATACCCATCTAAAAACATATTCTCTGGCTGACCACAGGAATGTGGCTGGAGTCAGTCTGCATGGCAGTGCCGTCCCTGCTACAGTGTGAAGAAGTGTTCTTTATTCTATTTAAATTCAACCTCACTCCACAAACTGTAGTTAACAGATGTCTGTATTCATGAATGTAAGCATTTTTCTAACAAAGTAGAGATTAGGGCAGCACAATTAATCAACATAAAACCAAAATTGTGCGAAGGCTTAGCGTGATTATCAAATTACAAAAACTGCAATTTAATTAAATACATGAGCTGCATATTTTAGAGTGAAGTGTGGCAGTGTGTTTTTTTTTTTTTTTTTTTTTTTTTAAACGCTAGTTTTCAGCATCTCAGAGCAACTGGGCTCGTAGTAAACCTCTGCATGTGCTCAAGTGATCATTTATAACGTTTGGGAACACAACATGTGCCAACCATCTTCCCAAATTTGTAATGTGAAACACTTATTAACTGCCTGTTGTCAACAAAAGAGAAAATCAACGTCTTTTAGTTTTTTTTTTTTTTTGGCAGAATAAAACTTGATAGTTTAATGCTTCAAAGTGAAGACATTAAGACAGCCATAAATATCAGGACAGTAATTTCACAGTTATACTGTGCAACAACAACAACAAACAATAATAATAATGATGCTTATTGTTTTTAAGTTAAATACTAGATTTTTTTCTATTTCACTGTGAAATAATACAATAGTTATACTGTTTAATATTTTTTTTAAATAATTAAAATAATAATAAAATGTATTATTATTATATTATTATTATTATTATAGTCATTCTGATATATAGTAGGCCAATAATCACAAAGTTTTGGGCCACAAACCTTTTTTACCAAAAATGTAACAAAAAGTTAGCTTTTCTTGTTTTCTTGTTCCGAAAGCTTATCTTAAAGTCAAAAATGTGAAATAGATTAATTGTATTTCTCCTTTACACTAGAGGTTGACCAATGTATTGGTCAGTGTTGGGAAGGTTACTTTGGAAATGTAATAGGTTACAGATTACAAGTTACCCTGTTTAAAATGTAATAGTAGTGTAACTTTTTCAATTACTTTATTAAAGTAATGTAACTAATTACTTTTGAGTACTTTTTGATTACTTTTCTAAATTTGTGAAAATTAAAGAATAATAAATAAAAGCATATACATCAACTTAAATACAGTTATCTAATAAGCATGTGACATATTCTGTGTAATAAACTCCTGAAACATTGGTGTTTTTTTTAAACTGCTGTCTCTTTGTATATGATGATAGTTTTCTCAAAATAAGTAAAAAGCACATTAAGTGACACAAAGCAGTTCTAGAAATTATGTGCTCGTGTACTCCTATATTGAGATGGCAGAGGTTGAAAACACTGCGAGCTTCATGTGTAGTAAATGAAATCATGTCTTTGCCATTAATTTACAGGAGGGGCGGACTGGGAAAAAAATTCAGACTGGAAAATTCAAACTCATACAAACAAATTCATGGACAAAACTATTTTTTTGTATGGACCTGACATAAAAAAGGTTTAAATCTTTAATTTGGGGACATGCTAAATAATTAAAAGTTCTCTCCTGAACTGCACCTTCACTTCCATTTTTCTCTTCAGTCTCTTTATTTTGCCCTGTTATCCATCTCTCTCATGACTTTAATACTCAAGATTGAACAAAACTATACTTTACAATACAATACTCTACAATACTACAATATCTTTATAGAAAAATCCTAATACTTTACATGAGTCATGTTTTTCCCTTACAAAAATTAACCTTGCTTTTATTAGCCTATATAAAAGTAAAATAACCTTGTTTTGTTTTTGTTTTTTTGCAAATGAATTTATTTAAAAATAAATACATTTGTAAAATAATTTTACATTTTTGGTTACCACATTTAAACAATAGTAACCATTTTCTCTGGATTTATAGTTAAATATTAAAATGTAAATTTTCGTAAGGGTTGTGTTGTTGTCTGTCGTAGCTCCCCCTAAACCTATTAAAAAAAAAATCGGATTTTTTTTCAGATAAATTCCTACTGTAACATTACAACTGATAATAATGATGTCCTGTATATAGTATTTTGAGTGATGACTGATGAGCAACGTGCTGCTGCTTGATTAAATAAAATAAAAAAACAAAGACAAAAAAGCATCTTTACAGATGAAACTGACCTGAAACCCTGAACAGTAGTTCTGCTTCTCTGCTCCAGTAGTCCACTCTATTCTCTCTCTCTCTCTCTCTCTCTCTCGCATTGATTACTCTGAGTCTGATCCAAACCGTTTTGCGGAGGCGCGGAGAGCGCGCGGAGAGCGCGCGAGTCATGACTAACACTTAATGACTTATTATAGATTTAATTATCAAATGGCGGATTCGCGAATGATCGCTTTAGTACATTCGGCAGGCAATTATACAATAATGATATTAAATAGTGGGGCAAAATCGGCTGCCAGGCCAGCGGAAAATTGTCCCGGTTCTCCCGGTGTCCAGTCCGCGCCTGATTTCCACAGACAGGCAGAATGTGCAAGTCCTATAGGCTATTGCATTTTTGGGGCTTAATATTCACAGACACTAGTCCATGTCATGTTTTGATTCAAGTGTAATGACCTACTTTAGTCATCCAAAATGTGGGATATTCCGTCCGCGTTAGGCATTTCGTTTTTATGACTGGATTCTACGAACCAGACTGTATTTCCGCATCCCGGAAATTATTAGGGCGGTATGTCTCAGAATAGTCAGCGCAATTTGGGAAAGAAATCAGTTAAATCTGTATGTGGATGTGTGTAAATATTCAAATGTAATCCCCTTTGTAATCATTAAAAATTTCATAAGTAACTGTAATTTAATTACTAATTTTTTCGTAGTAACTAATTACAGTTACAATAATTTTGTAATTAAATTACGTAACGGCGTTACATGTAACTAGTTACTCCCCAACACTGGTATTGGTTTTGCCGAATAATCGGCACCGATAGTTGATTGGCGGAACTATCGGTTATTTAGGGAAAAAACATGATAGTTTTTTCCGGGATGGTTCCATTGTTTGTCCGTCTGAGAAGGTCCTCTTTATACAGCAAAGTCCCTATAGTCTTTGTTTTACAGTACGAGAGTGGCCTCTAGTGGTGGAAAGTTCTTCAGAGAGCAGCTTTAAAACATCGACAATGAAACGGTGTGTACACAGTATACTGTAGTGCATGTTTTCATATCATTAAGTGATTCATTTGTTGACTAGATGCTGCATTAGTGGAGAAAGGACAGCAGTATGTTTGCTATCAAGGCTGAGAGGATGTGCACATTAACAGCTAGGGGTGCTCCGATTGATTGGCTACCGATCACTATCGGCCAAGGGCCAATAATAACATTGGGATGTTGGACTCTAAAAAGGCCGATCTAAAAAAAACAAAAAAAAAAACGATTTCAAGCTAATGATGCTGCCGTGAGAGGTTAAAGGTTACATAACATACACAGTTTCACCTAATCTCATGTTAATCTTGAGTACCTATAGAGTAGTACTGCATCCTTCATATATCCAAAAATTCTTTAGTTTTATCATATTTATAAAAGAAAAATACAGCTTTACGATTATTTCTGAAAAAAGCCGAGCTCCTGGAGGCGTACCGTGAGCGGCGCTATAATACTGATGTTTCCATTAACATATATTCACTTATGTGCTGTTTTCCAACAAAAGACAGAAATCTGATGCAATTGTACTTAGATGAATGGGGTCTTTTATCACAGGGACGGCTCCATGTTTTAATAGCAAACGATGTGGAAATCCAGCGTCGACTTGGGCCTTGTTTATAAAACATTCATCACTCAAATGACCAGAACACACAAACGCACTTGATACACTCCGTTGCTGCCCCGGAAAAACAAACTGCATCCACTGATCATGTAACGCTGGCTTCTTGGCGAAGCTGAACATGGTAAACTTTCCCTCACATCCAAAAATGCACTTATTTGGATGCATTCTCGAACAAATCCTATGCAGTGATGCCGACGAATTTCGAGCGCGTTTATGTGCGCAGTCTCGCTCTCCTCTGGTTAATGTGTACACGGACGCGCTTTTCCGGGAGAAATGCTCATATAAGGACTTCCGTTCTCGTCCACATCACTAGATCCACGATCGAAAAAAAAACAGCCGAAACTTGTACCAACCCGGAAGTAAGATTTTCGGCACAGAAATTAAATAATTAATTATAATTATAAAATAATTGAAAGCACATGCTTTCTCTTTCTCTCTCAATATACACTGTATGACTATCATATTTTGTTATTTTGATTAGATAAGCATCAAGTGTTCTACAAAAGAAGCAGTTAAACTGTAACAGTATACCATATCCATTTATATATTATATTTGAGATTTGTTCCTTTTTAGAGTGTCTTAATTACGGATTAGATGGTGAGGAAATGTTCACACTGGTTAATCAACATGTGACAACACCAGTAATACTGGTATCACCGTTGGGGCGGGGCATTCCCTCTTTTCCTCACTTTCTATCACTTTTAAATAGCTTGTAAAAGCAGCATTCGCATATTACTTTCACTTTCAATTCGGCGTTAAACAATTGTACAATATCAAACTCACGTTAGCTTGTATATAAAACACGGAACTTTTGTTAACAAAACAAATACAAATACACCATGCTAAAGGGCAGGCTATGCCTAATATAAAATAAATAACTTGCAAAAAGTTTAAATAGGTAGGCTATACAAAACTGGAAATAGACTAAGTAAACATATAATATATAACCAAATAAATAAGAAATGTAGAATGATTATTAGCAAAAAGAGTAAAAAAGCTTGGAGGCACGGCATACACCTTGATGTAAAATAAATAAATGACGCAAAGTTTAAATAAAGTAAAAATCAGTAAACAATGTGGAACCAACTAAATAAGAAACGGAGGTTTAAAAAAAACTTTCAAAATCACCTTACATAAACAGCAAAAGTCAACAGGCTTTTCAAAATCCAAAATATTGCCAAACAGGTGCTTTTGCATTTAGTTTCGAAACTAAATCATCTGCCATAGACTCTCTTATTGTCAGTCAGCTCAACTTGCAGCTTTGTTGCGGCTTAACACTGGTATCACTGTCAGCACCGTCTATCATGGCAAGCCTAGTGTTAATTTCAACATTTACTTTTTTTTTTACATTTTGAAGTTGCTTTTGTTAACATTAATGAACTATGAATTTTATTGATCAATATATAATTAGTATTAATATTTTTATTCATTTACAATGTATTGTTTATTTTTTATAGTAGTGCACTAATTATTTTACGTTTACTATCCATTTTAAAAACTATTGGTTGATTAATCGCATTGGCCAGTGTGGTCAAACCTAGCTATTGGTATTCGTAAAATCCATATCGGAACAAATAAAATATATGTCAAAACCTACTTTACACTGTATCATCTTACTCAAACAGTGTTAGTGAAGACAACTGACGAAGTCTTCCTTTCAGGTTTATGTAATAATTCTTAATTTAATATTTTTATTTATTTCTAATAATAATAAAAAATATTAATAATCATCATCATCATGAAAATTATAATAATCATTATTATTATTACTATTTAAAAAGACATTTTGATACATAATCACAAAGCTTATAGATATAAACCCGTAGGGCTTGACCGAACACCATTTTTTGAGCTTCGAAGCTTAGGTAGTAATCAACACAGAATATTCAAAGCTTTGGAGTGAGGGGGCAGAACATATTCTTCTCTCCTGTGTGTTTGTTTTTCTATCTGTTTTCATTTTTATGTTGAGAACCATTCATCCAATCGACTTCACACGTGTTGCTGCGGACCCAAAGGAGTGCAGTTTCGCATTTTGGTGCAATATGGACACGCGACACGTTCAGTATGAATACACTTTTAATAAACAACAGAACAGTGTGAGCCGGAAGCGCCGCACCTCACGCAGGCAGGGCTTATATGCTCCGAGAACGGAGACTCCACTAGTGACACAAAACACACAGGTCTGTTAGGAGCAATATTTTTAATACAGACAAATTATTATTATGCTGAGCTGCTGTATGTTTTTTTATGACTGCTGTATTCGCAAGTATTTTCCAAGCAAATTAAGAGGACATTTTTATCATGTGTAAAATTACTGTTTAACACAGGGATAAAAGCAGCTCGTTTTTTTACACCAACAGTAAAAAGGGGTACTGTTGGGCAAAAAGGGGTCACGCTAGGGGAAGTCATGGCCTAGTGGTTAGAGAGTTTGACTCCTAACCCTAGGGTTGTGGGTTTGAATCTCGGGCTGGCAATACCACGACTTAGGTCCCATTGAGCAAAGCATTGAACCCCCAACTGCTCCCCGGACGCTGCAGCATAAATGGCTGCCGACTGCTCCGGGTGTGTGTTCACAGTGTGTGTGTGTGTGTGTGTGTGTTCACTGCTCTGTGTGTGCACTTTGGATGGGTTAAATGCAGAGCACGAAGTCTGAGTATGGGTCACCATACTTGGCTGAATGTCACTTTCGTTCTTGTATACTATAGGTGTAACGTTACTATTTACAGAACTCAACCGCATATTTGGCACACTGCCTTTGTCTTGACCTCAATTTAAACTTGAACTCAATTTAAAGTGCTCCCACACGGATGAGGTCTTCAGCCTTTTTGTCTTCTCTTCCAGATGAACTGAATCATGACGTTCTCTCATGGGCGACTCAAATTCAAGTGCGAAAAAAAAAAGATATTATTTGAATCTCAAAATTAAAAATCAAATGTCAACCCACTGACCAAATATTCGAATAATAAAATGTTCTGGTCCAGCCCTACAAACCAGGAGCCTTAAAAAAAAAAAAATCCTTAATTTTTCCCCGAATTGTGCAGCTCTAGATTGTGTATAGCTACCAAGGAGTCAGAGTGTGGTGACAACAACTCAGAATCCTGCAGACAACAAATGACAGAAAACCAAGTCTACAAGGGCCTGGCATTCCAAAAACACTGATGTTTGATTGACAGCTGTTTTTCTGGGAAAACACAGTGCACAAAAACATAAATGCACAGGGAAATCTCGATTTACAAAACAGGAGCTGCAAAGAAAAATTCTAGCAATTCCCTTCTCCCTGTCTTTAGTTTCCAGGTTAGCAAAGTTTTGTTTTTATCATGTACAGACCATTCCCACAGTCAGCAAGTGAGGTAATCCGATGCTGAGCAGTCACATGGGTGGGCACGGTCTCTTTGCGCTCACAGCCGGATGAGGAACGCACAGGAAATTCCTTACATTCCTGACAGGAAGAGATAATAACCCTCTGACCCACAGCGTGGAAAAAAGCCCATCTGCAAAGAACACAGACCCCCAGCTTGATTATAGGGGTCAGAACTGGCTGTTGTCTGTGTGTTTGTGAGAGAAGAGTGGCGTAAAGGAAATGGGGGAGAGGTAAAAGTAGAGAGGGATACAGAAACAGAGAGAGAGGGAAGGGCCGTGTTAAGCATCAAACGCCCACTCAGTTGTTGCTTTAATTAAGATGGTCAGTTCGCTATGAGCAAACATGGGAATTGAGGTGATAAACAACAAGTTCGCAAATCTTTTTGCAATTTTGTTCCGAAAGCTGATACGAATGTGGAAAAATGTGAAAGAGATTAACTGTGTATCCCCTTTACACTGTATCATTTTACTCAAACAGTCTGTGTTGTCGTAGTGAAGCCAATTGCTTAAGTCTTCCTTCTGGCTATTTCCTTACCTAATCAGCCAGATGAGTAGTAAAGATCCATGTCTTACATCAAAGGTTTGTAAATGTTTGCATATGCAGTGTGCAGCTCACTCTGTTGGTCTCAGGTCTGTTAGGATGATGTAAACCAGAGGACATCAGAGAGCCAAGACAGCAAACTGATGGAAGACATAAATGACTGTTGATTTTCTAGAGAACTATTCCTGTAGAAGCATGTTTTTCATGTCTGCCCCTGCTAATCCACACTAAATACATATACTACACAAAGCAATACAATACATATTTCAAAACATACAGTCAAGTGTTAATTTAGTGCATAATACTCAGTGTTGGGAGCTTTTGATAAAGTTTAAGTATAACGGCGTTACTAATGGAGTTAAATTTTCAGTAACAGAGTAATCTAATTAATTACTTTTCCCATCGTTGCAACGCCGTTATCTTTACTGAGAATGTAAAGTGTAGCATTACTACAATTTGGTTGAATAAAGCGTGAGGTTTCATGCTTTGGCTAGTGGCTACACATCAGCTGCCTGACACCGTTGCAAATCCGATGATGATTGGCTGGGTGGGCGGTGCCCTGCTCACGCTGTCTCACTGCACGCTCTGACAACCACTAAACACAAGACGGCATCAGCGATAATGGCGTTCTTGAGCTGGAAGTACCGGAACACCGGCACTACACTTCTCGTTAATTGAAATTAAAGGCAAGAATGTTTCTGTAACATGGACGCTATGCCCAGGAAAAAACACTTTATCCACGTCTGCCTCAAGCAACTCAAATCTTATGAACCACCTCACATCAACACATGCTAACATGTTACTGTACTGAATAGTTAATGCTGTGTTCACATCAGACGCGACTAATCGCTTTTAACACGTAGTTGGATGCTTGAACATTTCCAGTTCATACGCTTCATTCGCGCGTGAAATTAACTTCACAACAGACGCGAATACTTTTCTAAATATGAATTCATCGTGTCATGAAATGTAGTTTTAAAAGTATTTCATGCGATAATGTAGTTGTTTTAAACTCAAATATGCGGTTTATTTATAAAGACAGTGTCTATTTAAAAATGTGTTTCGCCGATTTTCGGAGGTTGTCTATTCGCGTCTTTGCATTGACTTAACATTGAAACCACTCGCTCCATACGCTCTATTCGCATCTGGTGTGAACGCACCATAGTTGGATAGTTTTCTGTTTATTGTGCAGTAACTTTAGGCCAGAGATTTGCACAAATGGCCAGGTTTCCCTTTGTTTCTTTTTACCTAAGTTTAAATTTGTTTGTCTTAATTTTGCACTTGAATTTTATTTTCAATATTTATTTTTTATATGTTTTTATTTCTATCAAAATCATATGGCAGGCTGCAATCTATTGAGTTCAAATAAATACAACATTTCCTAAAATACTTATAGTGTTTTTATTTTTCAATCAGTTAATATAAACATCTTATATATTAAAGATGTTATAGGACGTAATAGTGTTATAGAACATAAAAAAATATCGTCACAGTTACTTTGCTGAGTAACTATTTACTTTTACAATGTAGTAACTGAGTTACTAACTCAATTACATTTTGGGAGAAGTAATTCGTAACTGTAACTAATTACTTTTTTAAAGTAAGATAACCAACACTGATAATACTAGGGCCCTATGATTTCTGCGATGCAAAGAACGCAGACGGTTTTGCAGAATCTAGTCAAAAAATGTAATTCACAGTTTACTGTGGAATGTCATGGAATTTGTAAAATTTTGAATGAATTCATCAGAAGTAGGTCATTGCACTTAAAATCAAATCGCGATATGGACTAGTATATGTAAATATTAAGCCGCAGAAGTCGATTTAAATATGAATCCTGCATGTTCTGATTGTCGGTTAATGAAGGGCGCAGACGGCAGCTTCAAATTTTACTACACACACTGAAGCACACGTGATGCTCGTCTGCCGTCTTACTAAATGACATAAACACATTAACAACATAACCAGAACTGCTCTGAGAATCAATTCATGAGCATTTGAATGTTTGATCAGAGTTAAAGTAGTGTCATATCACATAAACAGAACTGTAAAGGTATTAGATCAGATTAGATTAGAGAGGCATCCTTGATGATGTTTCTTGCCCTGCCCAGACAGCGCTTCTGATAAATGTTCTCGATGGAAGTTAACTGGGTGCCGGTGATCCGTTGAGCAGTTTTCACCACCCGCTGGAGTGCTTTGCGGTCAGATGCAGAGCAATTGCTGTACCATACTGAGATGCAGTTTGTGAGTATGCTCTCAATGGTACAGTGGTAGAATTCAGCAAGGATCCTGGGACTGAGGTGAACTTTCTTAAGGCCCCGTAAGAAGTAAAGGCGCTGCTGTGCCTTTTTGACCAGGGTGGAGGTGTTTAGGGACCAGGTGAGGTCATCTGAGATGTGGATGCCAAGGAAATTGAAACCCGACACACGCTCCATTACAGCTCCGTTGATGTAGATGGGTGTGTGTGCATGATTCCTAGTCCGCCTGAAGTCCACAATGATCTCCTTAGTCTTCTGGGTGTTTAGTTCCAGGTTGTTGGTGGCACACCACACAGCCAGGTGCTGCACCTTATCCCTGTAGGCTGACTCATCGTCATCCTTGATCAGACCTACCACCGTGGTGTCATCTGCAAATTTGATTATGGTGTTGGAGCCATAAACAGGAACACAGTCATGGGTGATTAGGGAGTACAGGAGAGGGCTAAGTACGCAGCCTTGTGGCACTCCAGTGTTCAGGGTGATGATGGAGGAGGAGAGGTTATCTAACTTAACAGACTGAGGTCTGAGAGAAAATCTAGAATCCAGTTGCAGATGGGTGTGCTGATTCCAAGATGGCTGAGCTTGGAGATCATCTTGGAGGGGATTACTGTATTAAATGCAGAACTGAAATCTATGAACAGCAATCTCACATGTGTGTTCTGACTGTCCAGGTGGGTGAGGGCAGAGTGAAGTGCCGTTGAGATGGCGTCCTCTGTTTACCTATTGTTGCGATTGGCAAAAATTGGAATGGGTCTAATGTAGCAGGGAGACAGGATTTTAAGTGGGATGCAACCAGTTTCTCAAAGCACTTGGCAATGATGGGGGTGAGTGCAACAGGACGGAAGTCGTTAGGGACCGAGGCAGTGGAGTGCTTCGGTACAGGCACGATGGTGGAGGTTTTGAAGCAAGTGGGGACAGTTGTTTGGGCCAGGGACAGATTGAAAATGTGCGTGAAGACCTCAGCCAGCTGCTCCGCACAGGCTTTAAGCACACGACCAGGTATTCCATCAGGGCCACCTGCTTTCCGTCCATTCACTTTACGCAGAGTGGAGTAAACATCTGATGTGGAGAGTGTGAGAGGCAGTTCACTGGGTTGATGCTCAGCTTTGAGTGAGATCTCCTTATTATTTTGATCAAAACGAGCATAAAAGTGATTGAGCTCGTCTGGGAGGGAGACAGAGCTGGAGGGGGGCACAGAGTTAGGTGGTTCGTAATCTGTGATAGATTGTATGCCACATACGCCGGGGGTCTGAAGAATTGAAGTGTTCTTCAATCCTCGGTTTATGTTTGAGTTTGGCCTGGCAGATACCCTTCCTCAGGTTGGCTCTGGCTGAGCTGTAAGCCTCCCGGTCTCCAGACCTGAAGGCTGCATCTCTTGCTTTGAGCAGGAGGCGAACCTCTCTGTTCATCCAGGGCTTCTGATTGGGGAAAATGTTTATTTTTTTGTGTGTGGTCACTCTGCTCACACATCTGTTGATGTGGTCCAGGACAGAGTTGGTGTAATTGTCAATGTTGATCTGAGAGTTTGTGGTGGCCTGGGCAGCAAACTCACTCCAGTCTGTGTGCTGGAATTGATGTTGAAGAGTGGAGTCAGCACCTTCCAGCCAGATTTTAACAGTCCTTATTGTAGGTTTCACACATTTGAAGCAATTTAGGGAGAACAGATCTTAAAGTGCAGTGATTGAAGTCCCCAGCAACAATAAAGGCTCTATCCGGGTGCAGGGTTTGTAATTTGCTTATAGCAGCACAAAGTTCTTTCATAGCCACGTTAGGCATTAGCATCCGGAGGTACATAAACTGCAGCAGCAACAATGCAAGTAAACTCACGTGTTAGATAAAATGGCCTGCACTTGATAATCAGGAACTCCAGATCAGCAGAGCAGTAGGTATCAACAATGACAGAGTCTTTACACCATGATGATTTGTTAACATAAATGCATACTCCACCACCTTTGTTTTTACCAGAGGTTGCTGCTACTCTGTCAGCCCTGAAGAAAGAGCGTCCATCCATATGCACCACGCTGTTTGGGACATCGTTGCAGAGCCCGCAGCCCTCCACGCTTTCCCCATCTTTGTTTACGGTGAAGTCGCTGAAGTCGAAAGGATGATCTAAAACTATGTTGGAACACCATTTGTTGATGTCCAAAAGTGACTGTTTAGTATAGCTGTAGTTCGCATAGCTGAATCGCACGAACACGAATGAAATAACCAGGTAGATTAACACTAATTTCCGAAATCTGGTAAGACGCTGAGCCTCGCGATGTGATCACGCTGCCATCTTAGTCTTCGATGTATCACACACTTGTATTCGATGTATTCACACTTCACAAGATTTCACAGCTGGATTTGACTAAGTTTGCAAGGTTTGTGAAATTAATATTTATCAGTCATTCAAAGATTGGGGAAATTTAATAAATGCATATTTGCTTAATGCTGACGGAAAACGAGAAAGTATTATAATGTTTGCCTTTCTATTACTAATAATATAAAAGCAATCGTTATAATTCTTTTTGTATAAATTTTAATACCTTTGTTTAACCGTTCTATCTGATTATTAGACAGAACTGTTAACAACGACAGTGAACAAGAGGGAGAGTGTGAGTACTGTGAGCTCAGACAGGCACTGTCATTTTCAAAATAAAAGTACTGCCTCAAACACATCGGCCAAGCAGAAAAACTTATCGGCCGATGCCGAGGCCATGGCGATACATCGGTCGACCACTATTCATAATTCTTCACGTCTGCTTGAATATATCCCAATACCTGCATTGTTTGTAAGTTACAAGCTTCAAAAGGTACTGTATTATCTAAATGATGCTTGTTACAGTACACTTTTAATCCTCTTTGTATGAGGCTCCCCATTAAACTGTGATACTGCTTTTTGTTGCACACACGGGTTATGTAACATTTATTCCATTCAAAGATCAAGACAAATATATTTTATTTTAACCATGATACTGTAGACCCAGCTTCAGTGCTGAAAAGTGCAGAAGTCTATCAGTAATAGTCTGTTAGTTGCTTTTGATAATGAAATAATCGCTGCCTCTTGTGATGTCAAGCTTGTGATGTAAGCACTTGTCTGAAGCCTGACCAATGATTAGCATCAAAGTACTTGTCGTCTTGCTTTGGAGATAACTAGCATTTACATTTGATAGCTTTCTGATGGCAAAGAGAATTGCAGTGTGCAAGCACACACATGATGTACTAACTCAAAGCATCACCTTGAGGCAGGGAGTTGCTTACACTCAACCTCAGGCTGGACAAGGTGTGTCTGAAAATACAAACATATGAAGTAAGACTGGGTACAGCAGAACCAATCCAATGTATCGCTCTACTGCCTTTACCAATGTCTTAACAAGAGCACTAGGTGAAAGGACTAAAAGAAGAATGATCTGTCAGGAAACTATTCATTACAATCCATTGAGTGAGACCAGGAAAGAGAAAACTGCTAGCATTTGAATTCTGATTATAAGGCTGAGACACATTTAAACACTCCAATTGTCTTTTAAGCAACGTGACTATTAAAAACAAACAAAAATGTGTTGCCAAATGTTTACAATGGAAGTCTATGGGAAACATATCGGCCCACAGACTTCCATTGTAAGTGGTTTTATGTCAGTTGTGATTTTACAAACTGATGGAAATGTCTACATCTTTCTGTTGTACATTTTTTTCAGCGTACATTTTTCTTATCAAATGTATGTAACACAAAGTCACCTTTACATAAAGTTTATGAGGAACAAAGAAGAGAGAAAAGCAGTCTGTAAGATGCAGCTTTAGCAAAGTGGCTTATTTTCAGAAGGAGATAGAAAAGAACCCTATCAAACATGGCACATTTATAGTGATCTCAATGTTGGTGATGTGAATTCATCATTACAAACAAAAATCATATTTAACTGAACATTTTAACCGGATTAGTGGTGGTGCTTTTTTGGTCATTCAGTGTTTCTGTAAAAACAAATTAATAAAATAAAAATACTGATAAGATCATAATGATACGAATTCTACTATTAAGAACAATATAAAACACACTAAGGATTAATGAGCTACTCGATTCATGAATATTAATCAGGTTGTGTGCATTCGCTTGAACTGATTTGCCTAAATCAGTACAGGGAAGATAATAGGTGAGCGCCAGCCAATGAGATTGCCGTTTGTGCATTAGTTCCACCTACTAGGGGAAACCCCCGGCATTTCTTAAAATCTGAAGAATTCCAAAGGAACGCCGTTATTTTGATAGAAAAATTCAACATATAGTATTTACATGTAGCGCGTCATTTCTCTCTCTTTCTGTGTGTGTGAGACAAAGTGTCAGTGACAGTGTGTCGTGCGCCTTCACACCTAGAGTTTACGGTATGTCAAATACAGGTGCGCTGCGCATCCATTCAGATGAACTGAAAAATATCACAGATCAGTTGATGGAAAATGAGACTCTGAAGCACTTAGTCAGTGTTCGGCGAGCGAAAATATATCTGTGCTAAACTATACTAGCCTCCAACTCACACACTGTCGAGTAAAATCTGATAATTTATTAGCCACTGGCTAATTTTAGGGATCATTCAGTTGCCCACAGTGAAGATTTAGTCGCATATTCAAGTGATTTACTCGCAGTGTAGAGGGTTGATATATATGGTGGGAACATGAAAATGTACTGCTTGTACACACAGCAATCAATGAAGCAAATCCAATCTTTTCCCCAAATTGCTCAGTAGAAACAGTATGAGTGTGGATAAAGACCTGATTTCTCATGCGTGTTTGCCATGTGCCACATTGTTAAAACTTGACAGGACCAATCCAGACCCCGCAGCCACGTTACTGCAGCTGAAGAAACGAAGGATGTGACAGGCACAGTGGAATTAGCTGCTGAAAATAATAAGAGAGATGTGACTATTCATCCCTGTTATACAACACGTCCCACGTTGTTTTGGAAAAGCAGAGGCAGAGCAGATGAGGTGGGAGGGAGAAAAAAGACCGGAGATAGCAGATGTAGGACTACTGCACTCAATATGTTTTGCGCTCCGTCTCTGTGTTGCACTGATTCTGATATTAGCATCTGATCCAGGCAAAGTCTCTCGGGACTGTTGCAAAAAGGGCACGTTGGTGACAATGACAGTCTGACAAAGAGACGCATTTCTGTAAGCTGGTTTCTATGCAAATAAAAGTGCTTGGATTCACAGGTGGATCCCCATGACTGGAATACAGATTGTTGTTATCTAAATTTGGTAGGGCGTCCCCGCTATGGAATTCTGAGGATGTCAGTGGTCATATGCAGGTTAGTGGAGTTGTTCAGTCTGCTGAAAGCCGGTAATCATTGGGTTTCCACACACAAACATTCCCCTACAGCACTACTGCTCCACTTTATACATCTCTCAGGAGACAAGCTCACTGTTAAATGTAGTTAACCCTTCACTTTGAAGACTTAACAGACACTCTCTCAGATTTTTATTCAGAGTGGCATTGTTTTACTGACCTACACTTTAAATATTCTCCTTTGAAGAATCCTTTCACAGAGAAAATTTTCAGAATTGAGGACCATGATAATACAGTTGTTACATTTTGAAAAAGAAACAAAAAAAATGGTAGATTAGTGATAGACGTGGCCAAGCAGGGTGTGCACAGGTTGGTATTTAATAGCAGGTCATCTGAATTTTACATTTTCAATTCCACCCTTCCATCATGTTTTCATGTTTTAAAGTCTCGGTCAATGAAAACCTCCCAAATCCTCAATTTTTACATCATCTTACAAAAACATGAGTGGACTTGACCATACAAAATTTGCTGCCACATTGCTAATGTGTTATGGATGGTTGCCAGAGTGATGCTATGCAGTTGATAAGGAATCCGATTTACATTACTGTCTGTCCACACAGTGTTTTGCAACTGTTCGTAACTGATTTGTGTGTCCAGAAGCACTCTTTCATTTTACAGAATGTGCGTTGGTTTTTATGACAATGCCACTGCGTTGTTATGCCTATGCTAAAAACTGACAGCGATACAGTTTGCAAAACAGATGTTGTCTTATGACTGTCACGCTCAGAGGGAAGAAAGAGAGAGATGTAAATGAACTTAGAGAAGTATTTAATAATAAAGGATAAACTCAAAACAGAAAGGTTTCATTCAGAACATAAATCACATCATAAGAAATAATGCAAAAGCAAACATAAAACAGGAACAAACTTAACTTGTAGACAGACAGAACGGCAGGAAGACTGGTAGATAATACTGTGGTAGAAGAGAGTAGTTTGAGTCCAGTGTCTAACGAGTAGATCTGACAGTGTTCTGATGAAAGTGCTGTGTATATATGGAGGTGCGTAGATGAGGAGCGGCAGGTGCAGGTGATCAGAAGGCGGGTGATTGGGAACGAGTGGGCGTGGTGATGGAACCTGATGGTCTGGATGTGTTGCTGACAATGACATGACAACATGTTGCCGTCACGCAGTATTATATTTCGCCTTATGAGGCACCAGTGGAAACGCAGGAACCTGAACATGTGACTTTATTCCATGCTGCCATCTCCACTGATTTCAAAACTAAAAGAGGTGCATATAATAGCAGTATATTGTCTTTTCCCACTTGAATGGCACTTCGCAACAACACAAGCTTGTTTCTGCAAAGACTTTCAGCATGTTTTCTACGAAAAAGAAAAAAAAGAAAAAAAAAAAAAACGGACACATTTACTTTTTCCATGGAGTGAGAACATGAAAAGTCTACACTAAATCCGATCTGACCAGTCAGACTGAAATGGATTTCCAGGAATGCGCACATGTGAATGTAGCTCAAAACGGATTTGCACAAATCAGATTTTATGTAGTACGTTGCTGTTCAGACTATCTAATTGTGACTGGAATTCAAACAGATTTGGGGTGACAGAGCTTGGCTATGTGACCTCTAAGGGGTTCTGGGAAGTTTATTATTGGCCCAAATCAAAAGAAGAAAATGCCACCATACAAACCCTCCTGCCACGTTTCTAGGGTGTTGCGGATGGTTGTCTGGGTGTTGCTATGCAGTTACTAAGGCATTCTGAGTGTTTGTGGCGAGCTCATAAACAGTTTCTATGGTGCTCTGGGTGCTTGCTTACTGGTCCAGATCAAAAGGAGAAAATGTGAGTGAGTTAGACCACACAAAACCTGCCGCCACATTTATAAGGTAATATGGAAGGTTGCTAGGGTGTTGCTATGCAGTTGCCAAGGTATTTTGAGTGTTTTCAGCATGCTGTCATGCAGTTGCTCGGGTGGTTCTGGGTGGTTGTTTACGAGTCTGGATCAAAAGAAGAAAATTGTAATGGTATTGATCATACAAAACCTGTTGCCATGTTGCTACTGGGTTCTGGATTGTTGCTAAGGCATTGCTATGGTAATAATTTGTGTTTAAAAGCATGTTGCTATGGGGTTGCTAGGGTGCTCTGGGTGGTTGCTTACTTGTTATTAGGGCTGGGTGAAATGGAGCAAAAAATATATCTCTATATATATATATATATATATTTTGCTATATCTCGATATACGATATATATCTCGATATCTTTACAGGAAAAATAACCCCCCAAAAACTACAGCAAAAACAAATATGCCAAATATTACATGTTTAGGGTCCTATGAAATGTTTTATTTTTTTCTTCACCATATGTTTTATTGCTACCTAATTCTGTTTTTTAGCATGTGTAATTATTTAAATGCTTAAAAACAAAAAAACTAAATTCTTAAAATAGCCTTATGTCAAATGTTTTTTTCCCTTAAGAAATTCAGAAATTTTCTGGTTATCAAATGAAGGCATAAAACATTCATTTAATTTATCTTTTAATTATTTAAAATTAAGCAAACTTTATTTTTTTGGTAAACAAAGGGGATTTACTATTAAAAATAAATCATGGAAGAATTGTTGTGTGATTATTCCTTAAAAAATTATGTTCATTTCATTTTACTAGTAGTAGTGGGCTATGTACTTTCTGCTGAACAATAGTAATAGATTTCTGGCAAATACTTTTATTTTGACGGGTTTACCTTTACAGTTCTGTGTATGTGATACTACAGTCTATGATGTGATATGAGCTAGTTTTACTCAAATCAAACGGTCAGATGCCCATGAAGTGACTCTCAGTGCAGTTCTGGAGATGTTCCTCATGTGTTTACATCCTTATTTAGTGAGAGGAAAGATCGTGAGCGTCACGCGTGCTTCCGTGTGTTTTAATGAATGAAGACGCGCTTCTGCGCCATTCATTAACACAGACATGCAGGATTCATATTTAAATCGACTTTTCCGGGTTAATATTTGCAGATATAAGTCCATATCGCGATTTGATGTAAGTGCATGACCTACTTTTGATTAATTCATTCAAAATTTGACAAATTCCGAGTTAAACTGTAAATTCCGTTTTTATGACTCTGCTATTCCGTCCACGTTTTCTGCATTGCGGAAATCATTGGGCCCTACAGTAGACATCTGCCTCTGTTCACAGAGAAGGCAAACAAGCAAAGTGGCATAATCAGAATTAAATATAAACAATATATCTAAATATACGATATGTCACAATCCATATCGTGTTTAAAAAATATCTCGATATTTAAAATCGCCCACCCCTACTTGTTATGATCAAAAGAATAAAATATGAGTACTTTTGGTCTTACAAATCCTATTGCTTTTGTTGTGGATGGTTGCTAGGGCATTGCTAGGCAGTTGCTAAGGTGTTGTGAATGGGTTTTAACAGCCGTCGTGTGTTTGCTAATCGACTTTGTGCAGCAGCTTAATGGGACAAATAAAAAGAGCTGAAATTCCCAAGTCTGTGAGATATTCTGGTCTCTAAAACTGAATTGGGTCTCTTCAGCAATGTATCTCTATGCATGTTTTTTTCCCCATTTCATCACCAAGAACAAGAAAAAATGATCAGTTAGAAAAATAATACAGTAGCTTAAAAATCTGCATGGTCTGAGGTATCATTCACATCTGTAGCACAAATGTGTGGGAAGGATCATGCGGCAGAGATCAAAGCTCTAACTTTAGAAGTATGAGTTATAATAATATTGATGCTTGAGTGTAGGAGGCTCTGTGTCTGTGAGTACTTTATCCATTCACCACAGATCTGCCAGTTTAAAATGATCTGATTGAAAAGGCAGCTGTGCTTGAAATGATGTCAACATCATCAAAGCATTTTTGGTCATGTCCCAGCCTGCTTCAATGTTGTTCGCTTTTGACAATCTTCTGTTCCAAGCCACCATTAACCCTCAGCAAAAGGAGTGATCTTGAGCCATTATACCCAGTTTAATACACATTCACAGAGGGAAGCGCTCTGAACCCAGGGGACCTCTGACTGCCCACAGAGCAAATTTCGGAAGGCCTGATACTGAGGCTCTCTCAGCTGGAGGAAATGACTGTTTCTGTGAGAGCAGCAGACATGGGGACTTGTGACTTGGTGACTTGGACTCGAGTCGACTTGAGTCGCTATTTTTATGACTTGTGACTTGACTTGACAAAAAATAAAATACTTGAGACTTGACTCGGACTTGGACGTTAAAGACTCGGGACTTGACTTGACTTGAGACACGATGACTTGAATGACTTGAGTGTTAATCACATCATGTTTTCAGTTTGAATATAAAATATATAAATTATTTTTAGAAATAAAGTTGATTACTCAGCTGGAGCGCAGGCTGAGAATAGCGTTGTAATGACTGGATCAGGACACTATCATCAGTCATGCCCTCTCGTACCTTACGCACACCACGCCCACTCAGTTCAGATATCACATCACTTCAACATGTCAGCCGGAGGGGTACCGAGGGTCATCGCTTTTGTCTTCAATAATTTTTTGCAAGATGGCAAAAGAAGAACAGCACTTTGAAAGATATGCAACATACAAATCTCGGACAGCCAGACGACAACCTCCAATTTCGTCCGTCATCTGAAGAGCCATTCTGCCCAGTAAGTGCTTGTCAATTTGTTAATGTTATCTGTTTATTTGGTAGTTAGCTAATGTAATAATAGCTAAAGTAGCCATTAAAGGTTGTATCAGCGATTTCAGGCACAAAAAAGGCCCAAACATAAATGATCACATTCATCTAATCTTTCCTTAGGGGTGTTCACATGTCGCGCCTAAAAACGCATGGAAAACGCTAGGCGCACAGCTTTCTCCTTCTTTTCAAAGCGCTCGGGCAGTTGCGCCCCTGAGGCGTCTGCCATGGCTAAGCAACCATGACGTGCTCTCTCCATGAAGACGCGGAAATTTCAGCAAAGGATAAATGGATTTGCAGCACTAAAAATCGCTTGCAGTAGCTCTGCTACTAAATTTATTTCAAACATGGCAATCCATATACAGCTATGATCAGCTGTTCCTTCATCTTGACGAGTCTGTTGGATGTTAAGCTGTTATTTGTTTTATGGAGTCAATGTTGAAAATGTAAAACATTTCAAACACTGTTGGCAGAAGTGAAAAATAAATAATTTTATGAAGTTAAAATTTTGTTTGATTCCATGATGTATTTTACTGAACATGAGTATTTACAATGCAAATCCAAATTATTTAAATTTACTTATATCTTGCCTTTTAACTTTATTAAGATCAGATTCTGCAGGTAAAATTACAATAATAAGGTGACTTGACTTGGACTTGACTTGACTTGACATAGCTTGTGACTTGACTTGACTTGCCCAAGAAAAAAATACTTGAGACTTACTTGAGACTTGAAGGTTAAGACTTGAGACTTACTTGAGACTTGCACATGTGTGACTTGGTCCCATCTCTGGAGAGCAGTGTAACATATAGTGTAATATAATTATAAATGAAGGTCATATTGCTATAATTGGCTTGAATAAGTCAACAAATATAAGAATATATATATATATATATATATATATATATATATATATATATATATATATATATATATATATATATATATATATATATATTTTACAGATTACGTACAGATTCTTTTTTCAAAATTCTTTTTTTAATTGAAATTGGGTAATATACACATTTTATAAAAAAAATTAACAAAACAGTTTTAAATTTTTTTAAATGTTAATAATCATAAAGCATGTTTAATCTATTTTAATTTATAAAAATGTAACAATTTAATACTTCATTAAAATTTAACAATAATAAAGAAAACATTTCCCCCCATTATTTTATTCTGTCTCTTAATTTTCTGGATTTATGATTACAGAACATAGAAGACTAAAACATAACTTTATTAATATTTTAAAATGTAATTGAATGAAAACTTAATTACTTCAAAAATTCAAAAATCCTTTAAAAATAAAAGATTTTGTTACATTATAGCATTATTTCCAGCTGTTAATTTGTCAATACAAAAAAAAAAAAAATATATATATATAATAATAATAATAATAATAATAATTATATATATATATATATATATATATATATATATATATTAATAAAATATTATATTTATATTAAATAAAATATAAAAACAAAAACAAAAACATTATATTTTCAAATAAAATTAAATAAAACATGAATTACATTATTACTATTATTATTACTATTATTATTTTATTTGTGTTCCAGTAGCTCAACTGGTAGAGCATTTTGCTTAGCAAACGCAAGGTTGGGGGTTCATATCCCAGGGAACACATGATACTAGAGAATTGTTAGCCTGAATGCAATGTTAGTCGCTTTGGATAAAAGCGTCTGCTAAATGCATAAATTTAATTTAATTTCATTTCATTTAATTTTTTATTTTTATTACTGAATACCTCTGTGGTAGAAAAATAAATGTTAATGAAAATACAGTATTATTTCTGGCACTGAATGCCTCCTCTGTACTATCGCTGGAATGTCAACGAACATTCCGTCCAAAACAAACCAAAAACAAAGCTCAAACAACACACAAGAGATCTGCTGCATAAATAACACAGCAAGCACAAACATATGCTGAAACACACATTTATTATTACTGCTACTCTCAAATGTCTATGGAGGTGCTAAATACTGAAAGGCAGAGGGAAACACAGTAAATCACACATTCACACTAACATAACATATACCAACACATAAATACACACTCAAATCAGGAACTCAGGAGGGTGCCAGTGGGTATCATTACACAAGCGGAAGAGAAGCCCACCCACTCTCTCTGACCCTGATGGCTTCTGGCTGGCCGGACTGCCAAGAGTATTTCATCTCCTCACCTCCATGCAGCCTTTGAGAATCCACAAATCCACTGAGCCTTCATTGATGAAGACTTTTGAGAAGATCTTACCAATTACAAGGAGGAGTAATTCTTTAAAAAAGAACTAAAGACCTTTGAGGCTTTTGACAGAGGGGCTGAACTTTAAAATGGACCATTTGTCACCTCAAACTCCTAAAATTTCACCAGACTTTTCCAAGCATCCAAAATCTATCTGTTATAGTATATAGAGCTAGGGCTGGGATAAACGATTATTTTTTAAACGATTAATCTAGCGATTATTTTTTCGCTGCATTGATTAATCTAACGATTAATTTTTCAGACCGATTTGATTTCGATTATCTCCCCATTAATTGACTACTAACAATTTATACATGTTGATTTACATATCTGTATGAAAAAAAACATCAATTCCTTAACATTGCAATATATGTTTATTGCTCTTAAAATTACAAAATAAAAGACTGACTAAGAATGCATTACTTTGCACTTGTATAGAGATAGCATTCAATAAAACCTTGAAAACGCATAGCTTACTGAAACAAGCTTACTGAAAAAAGAAGTTCTTTCAGATGAAAATAACAACAACTTGATGTCTAGTATTCAATAAAAAAGGTCACCCAAAATACTTGTTTAGAGCAATTGAAAGAATACAGTATGTAAATGTAAACTTGAGGGCTTTAAGCTAATACAGAGAGTGCTTTTACAAAAAAAAAAAAATAAATTAACAGTGGGAGCCAGCAGCCTGTCATAGAGAAAAAAAATCTCCGAATGCTCCACGTGAAACTTTGGCGTTCCGCCCTTTTTCTATCGTGTCTAATGATTTTGGTTAATATGCACAAGGGAGGGAGAGAGCAAGAAGCGCTCGTGTAGTTTGAAGACTGTGAGTGCGCGAGCGCGCGTGTAACTTTGGCGTTCCGCCCTTTTTCTATCGTGTCTAATGATTTTGGTTAATATACTCAAGGGAGGGAGAGAGCAAGAAGCGCTCGTGTTGTTTGAAGACTGTGAGTGCGCGCGCAGCCGGGGCTCTCTCTCGTACGCGCCCTGTCACTGTCACTCACCGATCAAATAAGGCTTTGACAGCCGCAAAAAAAAAAGATCAATGCAGAAAAACCCTGGATTGGTTATATAACGTTGGACAGAATGTTGATCCGGCCATCGCGTATATTTAGCGCACATAAGGTAAACGTTTTGCAAACGTTTTTTAGAGAAATAAAAACAGGTCGACGAATCGATGCGCATATTTTGCGTCGACGTATTTTTATGCGTCGACGTCATCGATGACCTCGACGCGTTGTCCCAGCCCTAAGAGCAGATTTTTTTATATTTCTACAAGAACTAACACTGAGAACTAATTGTGCCAATGTCTAAACTGTCAGATTAAAAAAGTAAAACAAAAATAGTATAGCTAATATAAGGTGACAAGCCCACATTGCACAAGGACCACAGTGTTGGTGGCTTTTCCTTGGTAAAATATGATCCTGTAGGAGATGCCAAGCAGCTTCTAATTGGCAGGTGGCGTGAGCTGTGTGAGGATAAACATCCATGCTCAGATGCTTCCTAATCTGATTTAGGTAAACGGCTCATCTAATGATACCTGAGAAAGTTAAGATGTATTAAAGCAAAGCTGGTCAGTCCGGCTGAGCATCGAGCACTACAGTACATTTGATTCAATTCAATCTCATCCCATGAGGGCATGAGGCTTTATCCTAGGGATAGCCTTCAAGTGCCGGGGAAACTCTTCCTTCTGAACTTTATTAGCACATTGTGTATCAAAAGGCTATTTATTAAGAGCAGAGCATGATGGGAGAAGCCAGAGACGTCCTTATAGAATTTCTCCTCGATGATGTGGAAATGCGTCACTCACCTCAATTAATCATATACATCCATATGAATGTGTATGTCTATAGTGTTTTTTCACCAAAAAATCGATTAAAAGTGAAAGTAAACCACAGGGACTACAGGTGGAAATTAGCATAAGTTCTACCACCTAGTATAATGCATCTCTCCTTTTTTATGTATATTTGTATATTTTATGTATATATATTTGTATTTTAATGTATATTTTACAGTGTCCCTGTTCAAATAAATAAAGTAAAAAAAAGAAGAGTAGGGACGTGTGATTTTGATCACAGGCCGATATTAAGAGTTCTACTTTATTTACTAGCAGTTTTTTGCTGAAAATTTGGTTATGCATGATAATTTCCCATATTTTCACATTACCCTTGCCAACGTCTAAAGCTCATTTTAAAGTTCATTTGAAAAAGTAAAACAATATTACTTCATTTAATGACACTGTTAAATGTAAACTTTAGCTAAACTCAGAATTAATATTCATTTTCATACTGTACATTATCAATTGTAGCATTTTAAAATCAATAATTTTTACTGAACATAATTTTAATATTGGCACATCCATAAGAAAAAACATCTATGTGCCATCATCATGATCCATCATGACCCTTTGTTAAATTTGCAAGAATCGATCCCTCACAATGTGAAGCCTGCTTTAGGCTAATAAATCATAATGTAACAAGCTGCATAAACCAAACAGACTGGATGCCAACCAGAGATAGATGATACAGGGACTGTTTTTACAGTTGGTTGGAAAATAGCATGTCATACTGATTGTATGATGCGATTAGTTTGTGTTTCCTGATGTTAGCTGGCCAATTCCCTAACGCTTATGCTACATGAATTTTTGTGGACAGACAAAACAAGGCCTCATGCCTTCCAATCAAATATAATGTGTACTCTAATCAACCAAAAATAATGAGCACATATTTGTAATTTGCTGCTCACTCAGAGACCAAAAAAGGCTTCCAGACTGTACGCCCGACCACATTCGGTATGCAAGGCTAAGATTGCAACAAGAATGCAAAATGAGAGAGTATTCCCAAATAAAGTGGCAAGGAGACGGCCTGACCTTGACTGACCATTTTTCTAAGAGACTTAAGGGAAAAAAAGCTTTTAACAAGCCTTAGAAGTCTCCATGACCTCATCCATTATGTGCGTCTACTACCGGATTTGCTTTATCACCTGTGACTGCATTTGTCCCGAATCCCTCAGCAATGAGATTCCAATCCCAACTTCATTAAACTCTATCCATTATGCATAAAGGTTCAATCTATAAGCACCAACACCAGCACCGCATTTAAAACACGACATGAATTTGTCAGACGCTTCTTTGCTTACAGTGAAACTGATATGTTTCTAAAAATATCTCCATCTGGCTTTGAAATATTCAGCAAGTGTGACCAAAATCCAAGGCCACTGGGTTAGGGAAGCTTTACATTACACTATATGAGGGGACTGGTGTGCAAAGCTTCATTTTGGAAAGGGAGGTTGCGTTTCTGCATGACAAACCTCGAAAGCTATGCTTTATTATCCTTTTTAGCTGTAGCTAGGAGACAGTGGCATCTTTTAATGAGATTCTTTAAATGTAATTCCACAGAAAGCTCTGAATAGCAAAAGCTGCAATAGCAATGGAAATTCCCAGCCATATAGCTGCATCAAGCAAATTTAAGTATTGTTACATTTCTCTTTTTATATGAAAGGTCATAGTGCATAACCCCTCTTGGTGGACTTCATTTCATTTAAAAATGTAATTTGAAGTTAAAGGAAACTTCCAGGTTCAATAAAAGTTAAGTTCAATTTGTGGTGTAATGTTAATTATCACAAAATCATCATAATTAAGTTTAATTCGCTCCTTGTTTATAAAAAAGAAAGGTAATGGTGAGGCACTTACAATGGCAACTGGGCCAAATTTTGGAGAAAAGGCAGAAATGTGAAGCTAAACACTTACATTAGTTCTTCCGTTGTAACTTTTATATTATGGTGCATTCAAGTCATGTTGGATACATGACTTGTCAACTCATAAGTACGAACGTCTGAGGATGACTTGTACAGATTTGCTGAGCTGTGAAGGTGTTTAAATCATCCATTTTTTGTAGTTTGTTTCAGGTTTTTAAGCCGTTGCGAATCTGGCCACGATTTGGCTTCCTGAGACAAATTTTGCAAATTCTAAAAGATTCCTCTGATCCTAGGCCAAAACCTATAGTTTTTCATCACTAGTCTGACACATTCGCTGACAGTTGATTAATGACTACTGCGATCAAATTTGACCTCAAATGAAATTCTGCCAGTGTCAGAAGTTTTAGGGCACAGTCCTGCATTGTAGCTTCTCCTACACTCTTAAAGTCTGCGTGAACCGGAAAAGGAATATTGAAACAAACAAAAAAAAGACTGAATAGCGGGCATGGTTTTATGTTTGCACTCCTCATCTCGGTCTCCCACTCATAGAAATCTAACGGTTGGAGGGGTGTGTTTAAGGATATTCTGCCCAAGCCGCCAAACTGATGATCTCAATTTAACCTAAATTTACACTTTTTTAAGAAACAAAAGGACATTGAAAGTATTTTATGTTGCTTGTTATGCTTAACTTGTATTAAACCAAGAATATTCCTTATTTTCATTCATCAGTCACCCTAAATCTGTTCATATAATCACCAAGACGTTATTAATAATGCCATAGAGGGTCTACTCAAGAGGTGGCAGCTATGGCTAGATTTGCAACAGTATGCTTTCCTGCTCTTGAAACATGGACGTGCATAAATTAAAATTCAGGACCCCTGCTTTACCACTTCATCACAAAAACAAAACACCCTGGCTGACAACAGAGCAATCCACTTAATCTCTTTTTAACTGCAAGATACCGCATCTCAGAATTCAAGCTTAGCGGCATCCTTTCTCGTCTTAAATCAAAGAGTGCATTAACTGCCCGTGAAGATAATGATATCAGGACATGAGGGATTCCTCTGTCATGTGATCCTCTCTTGCAGACTTCTCATAGTGGAGGCATCCTCAACCAAATGATCCAACTTCATTGCAGGGAAGCAGTAGGTCGCTTTACATCCCAGAACCAGACCCAGTTCTTCTGCTCCTCTCTCTTCTAAGACCCCCAACATGTGGACTACCATCTGTTTGTGCTCTAAGTGGCTGTAAAATGTTTATATTGTCTCGTTATCCTCAGAAAAGCAGCCGAAAGCCACATGAAAACAATTTGCAAGATTTATTTACTCAAATTAATTCGTTTCGGGCTAATCTCATAACTTCATCTCACATCAGTGCGTGTTGTGTTGACTTAAGCAGGCACTAGACCTCAATGGGGCTAAACGCTCTCTTTCTAGTATTAGTGGAGCTGGTTTTCCGCGTGATCTATAGAGGTGCTCTGGAATTTAATTAGAATCTGATACCACATTATTAAATGTTTAGCAGTTGAATTGATTGTTTCATCAAACACTTCTGACCAGTATAATAATGCATGATTTGACATGCAGAGATCTATACATAATACAGGAAAAATACATTCATAATCATGATTAAGATACTTCCTCAGGAGCGACCAATCAGCTCTATACAGTACATATCTGAACAGAAAACAAGCTTTGCACAGGAAAAAAAAATTAAATAAAAAATGGCAAAGCCAGTTTTACAATGTTTTGAGTTCAGTGGAATAACATAATTGATCCACTTAACATGGCTCTAACACAAGCATTAAGATTGTTTGCTTTGATGCTTAGGAAGATAACTGTGATCAAGTAGAGTGCATTCATGTCAAACAGATTGAGGCTTAATACCATGAAAAGAAGGCAGCAGGCTGGAACACTTTTTATTTTATTCTCAGTCAGAAACTGGCAAACATAGACTACAAAAATCACTCAATTTCTTATTCAATATTTTAGTCTTGATTTCCAATGGAATATGAAGACATTCGGCATGAGACATGTTATATATAACTATAATAGTAGTAATAATGATGGTAGAAAATGTCACGTTTTTAATATTTCAGAAAATAACCATTAGTCTTTCAAATCGTGGTTTTAAACCAAATTTCATGGTTTAATAAAATCTTAAGAGCATCAGCAGCAAAGCCGCAGTGATTCCGCTGTCAAAACAAAAACATCCAATATCCAGTCAAATAAACAGCGGCCACTCGCCTTACCTTTTTCTTGACACGAAGAAAGGATGTCTTCCTCCTTTGGATTTGCTACCTGGGTAATGATGGACGTGTTGTCCATGGAAACGGGATTTTGTTCCTCCTCGGTCACTTATGTTGTAATAATTTTCAGCTAGCCTGATGCTAGCGAGCTAGCGGTGTGAGTCCAGATGGCAGAGGCACCATACACCGCACACGATCTTATTTACACCACCGCATCCAAATAAACATACAACACACACTTCAAGAGCGTACAGCGAGCGGTGCGACACGAGATGCTCCTGTCAGATGGCGGGTATCAGCGACATCTCAGCCCTTGGGTGATTTGAGGTCTGTGGAGATCAGTGACAGAGTGTGTAATAACAAAGAGTCTGATCTGCAGCCGCGCTTTCTCTCCTCTTGTGTGTGTGTGTGTGTGTGTGTGGGCGCGCGCACACACGCGATGTGACCGTGTGAAACTACCCTTTGCAAAAATGCACCTGGTAACATTTCTTCCCCCCTTTTTAAACCTAGTTTAACTTTTGATATCAGCGACACTGTCAAAAAATGTAAAAATGTGTGTGTTATTAATTTATAACGATAATTTGGCAAAAAAAAAAAAAAAAAAAAACGTACATGCAGGTATTTTCAACAACAACAACAAAATAATTAATCTACTAATTATTTAATCCAATTTTATTCCAATTGTTCATGTATTATTTATTGATTATAATTTATTAGAATTTATTAATTATATTGTGTCACCTTAAAACGTAATATATGTAATATATGAATAACATTTTAAATCATTGTTTTCTAGAACAACAAAAATACACTGTATATTAAACTATTTCTAGCAAAAATGTACAAATACATTTCTTTAATACAAATGAAATGTAAGATATTAAGACATTGTTGTACACATGAAAAAATAACAACTCTAATTCTTGTTGAATTAACCACTTTGCTGTTTTCTGACTTGTTTTCTAGTAACAGTTTGATTAGTTTGAATCATAATTAATCTTGTTAGCTCTCACTTCCAACAGCATAACTCAAATTCATATTCATTTCAAAACAGCAATCCTATAAAACCGACTTAAAGAACTATATAATCTATAGCACATTAAGTAGGCATCTATTGTTTAGAAGGGAATTGATTTTGCTGAGATACTAAGAGAAATTGCAGTGATTTCAGAAATGGTTTATTGACAGGGAGAGGTGGGAGGGTTACTGAATATTTTATGAAGGTGGGTGTTTGATCTTAATGTTTAATAAGGCAGCCTGTGTGATGCAACCATCACTTCAACTAGTTTTACAGCCTATTTAAATACCTTATCACATTTTTTACTTTCTTTGCTCACTTTTTAAAATAATAATACATGTTATGTATTATAAATATTATAGTCTAATGTTATAAATAATATAAATTATGTAAATATACACAATGCCAGACCATTAAAATAGATATCTTGTGTTTGTTGGTCGGTGCTGTTGCTAAATTACTTATAGTATTAAAAAAATTATAATTATACAGACCAAAAGTTTGGACACACCTTCTCATTCAAAGAGTTTTCTTTATTTTCATGACTATGAAAATTGTAGATTCACACTGAAGGCATCAAAACTATGAATTAACACATGTGGAATTATTTATGGAATTTTATACATAATAAAAAAGTGTGAAACAACTAAAAAATATGTCATATTGTAGGTTCTTCAAAGTAGCCACCTTTTGCTTTGATTACTGCTTTGCACACTCTTGGCATTCTCTTGATGAGCTTCAAGAGGTAGTCACCTGAAATGGTCTTCCAACAGTCTTGAAGGAGTTCCCCGAGAGATGCTTAGCACTTGTTGGCCCTTTGGCCTTCTGTCGGTCCAGCTCTCCCCTAAACCATCTCGATTGGGTTCAGGTCCGGTGACTGTGGAGGCCAGGTCATCTGGCGCAGCACCCCATCGCTCTCCTTCTTGGTCAAATAGCCCTTGATGCCTACAATTTTCATAGTCATGAAAATAAAGAAAACTCTTTGAATGAGAAGGTGTGTCCAAACTTTTGGTCTGTACTGTATATATATTCAAAATAAAACATTAGCAATACAGAATATTCCTCTGACTGCATTTGGAATGAAAATAGGTTATTAATGGCATATAACTAATAGATGACATTTATATCAATTATATAGAAGTGAAAGTGTTTACTTTGTAGCGAATGACTTTAGAAAAATAAATTGATAGATTAAACCTTTTGTTATTCCACAGTTGCTAAAGATGAGGCACTATTTAAATGTGTGCTTATACTGACATCTTGTGGTCGAACAGTAAAGTGTTAATCGAGTAATTATCACTGATCAATAATAGAGAAGGCTAATGTTACTGATAATAACTGATTTTACTTATTTTAACAGGTAGACATTTACTTTGATTTACTGTCTGGGATGGTACATCACTAACATTTACAACCCAAATTCCGGAAAAGTTGGGACGTTTTTTAAATTTTAATAAAATTAGAACTAAAAGACTTTCAAATCAAATGAGCCAATATTTTATTCACAATAGAACACAGATAACATAGCAAATGTTTAAACTGAGAAAGTATGCACAAAATGAGCTCATTTCAATTTTGATTTCTACCACAGGTCTCAAAATAGTTGGGACGGGGCATGTTTACCATGGTGTAGCATCTCCTTTTCTTTTCAGAACAGTTTGAAGACGTCTGGGCATTGAGGTTATGAGTTGCTGGAGTTTTGCTGTTGGAATTTGGTCCCATTCTTGCCTTATATAGATTTCCAGCTGCTGAAGAGTTCGTGGTCGTCTTTGACGTATTTTTCGTTTAATGATGCGCCAAATGTTCTCTATAGGTGAAAGATCTGGACTGCAGGCAGGCCAGGTTAGCACCCGGACTCTTCTACGACGAAGCCATGCTGTTATTATAGCTGCAGTATATGGTTTTGCATTGTCCTGCTGAAATAAACAAGGCCTTCCCTGAAATAGACGTTGTTTGGAGGGAAGCATATGTTGCTCAAAAACCTTTATATACCTTTCAGCATTCACAGAGCCTTCCAAAACATGCAAGCTGCCCATACCGTATGCACTTATGCACCCCCATACCATCAGAGATGCTGGCTTTTGAACTGAACGCTGATAACATGCTGGAAGGTCTCCCTCCTCTTTAGCCCGGAGGACATGGCGTCCGTGATTTCCAACAAGAATGTCAAATTTGGACTCGTCTGACCATAAAACACTATTCCACTTTGAAATAGTCCATTTTAAATGAGCCTTGGCCCACAGGACACGACGGCGCTTCTAGACCATGTTCACATATGGCTTCCTTTTTGCATGATAGAGCTTTAGTTGGCATCTGCTGATGGCACGGCGGATTGTGTTTACCGACAGTGGTTTCTGAAAGTATTCCTGGGCCCATTTAGTAATGTCATTGACACAATCATGCAGATGAGTGATGCAGTGTCGTCTGAGAGCCCGAAGACCACGGGCATCCAATAAAGGTCTCCGGCCTTGTCCCTTACGCACAGAGATTTCTCCAGTTTCTCTGAATCTTTTGATGATGTTATGCACTGTAGATGATGAGATTTGCAAAGCCTTTGCAATTTGACGTTGAGGAACATTGTTTTTAAAGTTTTCCACAATTTTTTTACGCAGTCTTTCACAGATTGGAGAGCCTCTGCCCATCTTTACTTCTGAGAGACTTTGCTTCTCTAAGACAAAGCTTTTATAGCTAATCATGTTACAGACCTGATATCAATTAACTTAATTAATCACTAGATGTTCTCCCAGCTGAATCTTTTCAAAACTGCTTGCTTTTTTAGCCATTTGTTGCCCCGGTGCCAACTTTTTTGAGACCTGTAGCAGGCATTAAATTTTAAATGAGCTAATTAAGTGGATAAAAGTGTAAAATTTCTCAGTTTAAACATTTGCTACGTTATCTATGTTCTATTGTGAATAAAATATTGGCTCATGTGATTTGAAATTCCTTTAGTTTTCATTTTATTAAAATTTAAAAAACGTCCCAACTTTTCCGGAATTCGGGTTGTATAATATTATTACATTTTGGCTGCTATAGTCTCAGTGAAACTTTGACAGCTCCTGACACACACTTTGATATCTAATCATAACACTGTTAACAGTAATATCCTGAACTACTCAGGTTTTGAACTCTACACTATTCATAATTAGGTGTAATGTATTAGCTGCACTCCGTCATAGTGAACTTCTCAATGTTCTGCTACCACACTGATAAAGTTTATACATTTTAAATGGACATATACACATATACTCAATGGCCACTTTATGAGGTACACCTGTACAATGGTTTGGTAACACAAATTGCTAATCAGCCAATCACATGGCAGCAACTCAATGCATTTAGGCATCTAGATGTGGTGAAGATAACTTGCTGAAGTTCAAACCGAGATTTAAAATGGAGAAGAATGGGGATTTAAGTGACTTTGAACATGGACAGGTTGTTGGTGACAGATGGGCTGGTCTGAGTATTTTAAAAACTGCTGATCTACTGGGATTTTCACACACAACCATCTCTAGGGTTTACAGAGAAAAAGAGAAAATATCTAGTGAGCGGCATTTATGTGGAAAAAAATGCCTTGTTGATGTCAGAGGTCAGAGGAGAATGGGCAGACTGGTTAGAGATGATGGAAAGGCAACAGTAACTCAAATAACCACTTGTTACAACCAAGATATGTAGAATACCATCTCTGAACACACAACACGTCGAACCCTGAAGCAGATGAGCTACAGCAGCAGAATACCACACCGGGTACCGCTCCTGTCAGCTAAGAACAAGAAACATAGGCTACAATTCACACAGGCTCACCAAAATTGGACAGTAGAAGAGTGGAAAAATGCTGCCTGGTCTGATGGGTCTCGATTTCTGCAGCTACATTCAGATGGTAGGGTCAGAATTTGGTGTAGACAACATGAAAGCATGGATCCATCCTGCCTTGTCTCAACGCTTCAGGCTGATGGTGGTGGTGTTATGGTGTGGGTTTTTTTTTCTTGGCACACTTTGGGCCCCTTAGTACCAATTGAGCATTGTTTAAATGCCACAGCCTACCTGAGCATTGTTGCTGACCACGTCCATCCCTTTATGACCACCATGTACCCATCCTCTGATGACTACTTCCAGCAGGATATTGAACCATGTCACAAAGCTCAAATCATCTCAGACTGGTTACTTGAACATGACAATGAGTTCACTTTACTCAAATGGCCTCCACAGTCACCAGATCTCAATCCATTAGAGCAGCTTTGGGGTGTGCTGGAACGGGAGATTCGCATCATCGATGTGCAACCGACAAATCTGCAGCAACTGCGTGATGCTATTATGTTAATAGGGACCAAAAATCTCTGAGGAATGTTTCCAACACCAGTGGGAACCACAGGAAATTACAGCAGAGCTTGGACCTACTGTACAGAGCCTGGTCAAAGTGGCTCAGTCCTGGGCCATGCAATGAACTAAAACTGGAGTTATGAACTTTCATTGACTAGAATTAAAACCTTTCCATTTTTCTTTTCTTTTTTATTTTGAGATTGGAGACTAACAAACATCAGGAATTTTTTTTTATATATAAATAGAATAAGCTGGCCAGGTGTTCTTTGAAATAAAAAGTCAGTACTAATAATAGTAATGCATAACTACAACTACAGATTAAGTCAATTGTCACGAGCTGACTTTATTTCTTGAGTGCCCAGTCACTGATATAATTTGAATTAGACCCAAATCCACTGTTCTTCTAGTTTCAGAACAATGGAGTGATAATTTCCTTGTTTTGAAGTTATGTAGCAGTATTTTGTGTTTTTAATGTATCAATGTATTGTAATGTATAATATTTATTGTAATATATGATGTACTGTATTAAACAGTGTTACAAATTATTTATTATTGTTACTTTTAAAAGCATTGCTATTTATTTATTTTATTTATCATTCATTCATTCACAAGGTGTGGAATTCAATAAGTCATTATATAATTATCTTTTTTTTTTCATGTGGTGGTTAATGTTTATTTATTTATTTACTTACCCACCCAATATGTGGACTTCAAGAAATCAAGATAAATACATTAAAAATACTACAGAATATTTAATAATACAAGAAGCCCTTTATTTTTTACTTCGTTCCTCTTATTGAGAAATTTGTTTATGTGTTTATTTATGTCTAATGACAATCGTAGTAAAACATAGAGGGTGTGACGAATCTGCCATTTTTCAATTCAACTCCATTTCAAATACCGGTATACAAAAAAAAAAAAAAAAAAAAGAATGGCGAAAGTACCGAACTGAATTCCCGCCGTCACTTACTCATTTCTGGGGATTTCATCATTCAGTTCCGCGGTGTGGTTGCTCCTCCTCTCGGTCCATGCTGTCTGTGCGGATCGCAACATCAGCACTCCTCCTCCTCAGGACCGGTTCACAGATCGCCACCGTCCGCGCGGTTCCGAGGGTCCGATCCAGTCCCATACGCCTGTGTGGTTCCCCTCCGATCAGAGCGCTCTCCCTGTCGGGCTGTTTGTGGAAGAATAAGAAGAGAAGCGCGTGGCTGGAGATGACGGACGGACAGAATATGGATGGCAGTATTGAAGAGGTTCTGGCTCCATTGAGGCTAGCAGTGAAGGAGCAGGTAACGTTAACACGATTATGAAAGACAATAACAAGCGTATATAATATGCTTTAGTGTTTCACAGAGATATGCATTGCATTCAAGACCTATCTGCTTTTTACATTATTTAGGCTTTTTTATGAGTTTATACCCCTTGATGATTCAGTCTGTCAGTGCCACGTTTGATTCGAGTCGTTCTGACATAACAGTGCAGAAACCAATGGAGACTGAGGGTGGAGGAAATCACACATCGTTAAAACGAATCTCGACTTGTTTCTGGGAAATGTTGATGGATGCATTTGTATTCTTATATTTAGGAGCCATAATAATAAACTAAACACAGCATTTTGGGTTGTTTATATTCCCATAGGGTGATCTTGTGCGTAAACTGAAGACAGAAAACGCTCCTGAAGTAGATGTCAATAAGGCCGTGGCAGAACTGAAAGCTCGCAAGAGAATCCTTGAGGCCAAGGTGAGAAATGTTATCGTGTCATTTATTACATGAAGGAAATGAGTCGTTTTAATGCTAAATACATTCTCTTGTCTCAGTTGTATATGTATAAACAACTATAGAGTGCAACAGTGCCTGCCTTCTTTTCCAGGAGTAACTTATTTCCATTCACTTATTTCCATTCGTTTTTCCCATGGAGCTATTTAAAAAGTCTTTTGTTAAAGCTTTATGAGCTATAAACCAAGCCAATCAGCTAAGAGAGAGATCACAACATTACAAACTTTGATTTGAATAAAATGAAAGTCAAGTTTCAAATATGTGTATCATATATAGAAACAATTTTGTACAACATAAGTTGAAATGATGTGGGCACAGTAGATCTTTATTGGTTTTCGAGTTGGGGAAAAAAATTAATGGGATTTTAATCTCAGGAACCCAACTGTTGCACTCTATAGGTCTGCCAACAGTTATACTAGTTCAACCAATGGTGTGTGTTTGGGCGTGTTTGTTAGACCAACCAATTAGGATTGGTGGGAGTGTTCTGGAAACCTGTTTGAAAACAGCCATTTTTTTTTTTACAGTTCGGTTTGATTAAGCTAGTAGTGCAAACACATTAGACACTTTTTAAAAACCAGAAAACTGGTAGCTTGAATAATGAACTTTTAGTAAATGTAGTTTTGTATGTCCTGTAATTTACACAATCTGTTTGACTTTTTTCCATTTTGCAGGAGCTTGCCTTACAACCCAAAGATGACATTGTGGACCGAACCAAGATGGAAGACACTCTAAAAAGACGTTTCTTTTACGATCAGGCATTTGCTATCTATGGCGGTGAGTGTTTTTGGCGTTTGTCATTTTTCATGTAAATATTTGAATAGCTTCATTTTACCTTTATTCTGAATTTTAAAGGTTATTCTTAGCATAATTGTAATGAACAACTACTCATAAAAGAAATTACGGTTAACTAGTGCAACTAATAGTTTGCTTTGTTTGTGTGTGTGTAAAAGGTGTGAGTGGGCTGTATGACTTTGGGCCGGTTGGATGTGCTCTGAAGAACAACATTCTTCAGGTCTGGAGGCAGCACTTCATCCAGGAGGAGCAGATTCTGGAGATTGACTGCACCATGCTTACACCAGAACCCGTTCTGAAGTGAGCATGCGTCTAGCTATTCTCTATTGAATCTGTTCATAATCTCTGGAACTCTTACTCAGTGTTTTTGTTGCGTTTCAGGACGTCAGGGCATGTGGATAAGTTTGCAGACTATATGGTCAAGGATGTTAAGAACGGAGAGTGTTTCCGTGCTGACCATCTGCTTAAAGGTTTGCCATGGTTTCTCATAGTAAGACTCAATAACACAAAAATGGTGTGCACATCCCAAACATCCAAATAGGATGCAGGTGCAAGACCGCTGAATAATATAATCAAATAAAGAAGTGAAGTCTGCACACTGCAGCAGTAGTTTTCAGTGTGCAGACTTCACTTCTTTATTTTCTCATAGTAAGAACCACTCCAGTAGTACTGTATAATCTGAATGCATTGAGCCATCGTCTGATGTGACTCCATGGATGCTGTAGATGTTCAGGAGTAAAAGAAAACAATGGGATCTGTAAGAATCATAAAGGCTTTAATAGGCGTCCAGGCAGACTTCATGATTTGTAGACCACCAACGTGACTGAAATGAATAAGTTCTTTATTTAAGCTAAATGTAGACTGCTTATAAATAACTTGTTTGCAAAAAACAGACTGAATATATTGATGACTCTTACACTCCAGAGGCATATACAATATTTTTGTCTAGTAAACTGCTCTAGAATGATGATAATAATCCTTCATTCTTATACCATTTAGTTCAAGGTGGCATAAAATAAAGTCTATTAAAAGTTATTTAAAGTTATTTTATGTTAATACAGTAATATCAGTACCAGTCATACAGTTATTATATTTCCATTATTAAAATGTAATTAAATAAACAGTAATAAAATGCTTGCAATTTTTTGCTTTTAGCTCATCTTCAGAAATTAATGAGTGACAAAAAATGTTCGGCAGAAAAGAAAACCGAGATGGAGGGTGTCATCACCCAGGTATGTCTCACTGATGCAATGCTACATTTCTAGCTAGCTTTTATAAGCTGAACTTGGTGTGCGAAAGGAGTATTTGATGCACACACCAAGAACGATATCTGTATAAACAATGCGTTTTTATAATCATCGATTACAATAGAGAAACTACATAGTTTTTTTCAGCTGATGAACTATAAAAACATTGATAGCCAAAATAATTCACAGTATTTTATTAAGCTTGAGTGTCTAAAGTTGCAGATGACATAACTGCAGCATTATCCATTGACGTGGGCGCTAAAATAGTTATCGTGAAAATTGCGTGAGCGGGTCTTAAATGTTTAGTAAAATTACTTAGTAATGGGTTTACACCGTTTTTTTTTTTTTTTTTCAGATGGATAACTACACTCAGCAGGAGTTGGCAGATTTGTTTGTGCAATACAATGTTAAGTCTCCCATCACAGGAAATGATCTCACACCTCCCATCTCATTCAACCTGATGTTCCAGACCTCCATTGGGCCTGGGGGCAACATGCAAGGGTAAGTAAGGCTTCTGCTAAATGTAAAGTAAATTGGACAGCACCGGACTACATGCTCTCATTTTAATATATCCAAACTAAGAAAATGATGCTTTACACTTGGGGCTATATTATTTCCATAGCTATTTGAGGCCAGAAACTGCTCAGGGAATCTTCCTCAACTTCAAACGTCTTTTGGAGTTCAACCAGGGAAAGCTTCCATTTGCTGCTGCCCAGATCGGAAACTCCTTCAGGAATGAGATCTCCCCTCGCTCTGGCTTGATTCGTGTCAGGTGCAGATTATGATTTCCTTTTGAACATTTGGTTATTTGGGTGTCACATGCATGTGTTTCCGTTAAGATTTTTACAATGTTCTGAAGTTAATATTTCTCCCCATAGAGAGTTTACAATGGCTGAGATTGAGCACTTTGTAGATCCGAATGAGAAGGTTCATTCCAAGTTCTCTAATGTTGCTGATCTGGAGATCATGCTTTACTCATCCAAAGCACAGACTAGTGGGCAGTCTGCCCATATTATGAGGCTGGGTGATGCAGTGGAGCAGGTCAGAGATCAATCTCATTTATGATGTATTGATCATAATTAACACCTTGGTTGTAGTAATAGATTTTGTATTGCGTAGGGCATCATCAACAACTCCGTTTTGGGTTACTTCATTGGAAGGATCTACCTTTATTTGATCAAAGTTGGTGTGGCAAAAGACAAGCTTCGTTTCCGTCAGCACATGGATAATGAGATGGCCCACTACGCCTGTGACTGCTGGGATGCTGAGACCAAAACCTCTTATGTACGTTCAGTGTTTGCTTGAGGACCTTCTCATTTCACCTGTCTCATGGATTAGGTGTTTATTTGTGTGTTTCTTCATACTGTTTTTATTTAGGGGTGGATTGAGATCGTGGGGTGTGCTGATCGCTCATGTTATGATCTTTTGTGCCACGCACGGGCCACCAAAGTCCCTCTGGTTGCTGAGAAACCCTTAAAGGAACCCATATCCTTCAGCGTTCTGCAGATCTTAATAACTACAATTATCAAAGCATTTGAATGGGTTCTAAACCCTCTCAGCACAGAATCTTAGTTCTCTTTCCTTAACTGCTTCACACAAAATTGTAAATGTTGTCCAGTTTGAGGCAAACAAAGGAGCCATCGGCAAAGCTTACAAGAAGGATGCCAAGCTTGCAATGGAGTACCTGGCCATCTGTGATGAATGTTATATCACAGAACAGGAGAAACTCCTCAACGAGAATGGGTGAGTAGCATTAAAAAGAGCATTTCAAATTTTTAATGCCAATGACCCCCAAATATAAAGCAATATCATAGTGTTTTAACCAGTAGTAAGAGCTAAAGCAGGTATTTTTGGTACTTGTTTCCTCTCTCAATGCAGCGAGTTCACTATTGAGACTGAGGGCAAGACTTTCAAACTCACCAAGGACATGGTCAACGTCAAGAGGTTCCAGAAGACCCTGCATGGTAAGAGGCAGAAGCTACAATTTTAATGTCAACATAAGAATATATAACAGATATTAATTAACTTCTCATTCTTCACAGTTGAGGAGGTTGTTCCTAATGTAATCGAACCCTCCTTTGGCATCGGGAGAATCATGTACTCCATCTTCGAGCACACATTCCGTATCAGGGAGGGTGACGAACAAAGAACGGTAAATGCTGTATGCTGATATATTCTGTTATTAACACTTTTATATGTTCATCTTGCTTTATGAAGTTTACTTCTTTATCTTCAGTATTTCAGCTTTCCTGCCACAGTTGCTCCATATAAATGCTCCGTCCTTCCATTGAGCCAAAATCAGGAATTTATGCCATTTGTTCGAGAATTATGTGAGTAGTACAACTCTACTATTACTTATAAAAATGTATAGATGCTTACTAAATAATAATGCACAATTAATGCTTTCCTCTACAGCTGAAGCCCTGACCAGAAATGGTGTCTCCCACAAGGTGGATGATTCCTCAGGATCTATTGGCAGACGCTACGCCAGAACGGATGAGATTGGTGTGGCATTCGGTATCACCATTGATTTCGACACGGTTAATAAGACGCCCCACACGGCCACTCTGAGAGACCGTGACTCCATGAGGCAGATTAGGGCTGAGGTAAAGCAGTTCTGTGTCTTCAGTTCACTCATAGAGGCAGCATGTTGACCGTTTTACTGAGATATATATATATGTTTATTTACAGGTTAGCGAATTGCCCGAAATCGTTCGTGACCTGGCCAATGGTGCAATCACATGGGCAGAAGTGGAAAGCAAGTACCCAATCTTTGAAGGCCAGGAAACGAGCAAAAAGGAAACTTTGGAAGAGTAGACTGTCTGTTTGTCTATCTCATCTGCCTTTTCACTGTCAGGCAGTCAACGGACATGTTTACATCTACATTCATAGGATCAAAACCGTGGCAATTATAATATACAAGCAATCAATGTACACCAGATGTTCACACAACTGGAACCATTGTTATTAAGTTCTCCTTTAAAATTCAAGGAAGCTTTGTAATGACCTAAGGATGATTTCACCATTCCTGTCCATGGGTTGATAAATGAAGATATAAATCACATGTATGTTTCAAATAAATAAAGCCAGCACTTTCTGGACCTATAACAGTGTGTTGTCTATTTTTTTATTATTTTTTATTATTATTATTAATTATGTGTTTGGTATGTTGGCCCCACGTGGGGGTGTAACACCTGCCAGCTGATTTTCCATGCCATGACTTCAACATTTTTGACTCCAAGGGCCTTCTTCTCCAAGACAACATTCTAAGCCACCCCAGTATAGACTATTGGCTATTATTTTTTAAATGTTTTTATTAACAGAAACCATTTCAAGAACCGTGTTCTTTTTATATATAAAAAAAGAGTGTGTGGGGTATTTAATTTATCTTTTTAACAGAAATACATTTTGATTTCTATATGGATTTGCATGGGGTTTTTGCTTACACCGCTAGTGTGCCCCGGCCCTCTTTTTGAGAACCACTAGTTCAGTGATCCTTGAATCTGGCTTGCGAGATCCACTTTCCTGCAGAGTTTAGCTCCAACCTTAATCAAACAAACCTACCAGTGATTTTCTAATGATCCTAAAGACATTAATTGGCAAACTCGGGTGTGTTTGATTATGGTTAGAGCTAAACTCTACAGGAAAGTGGATCTCGCGAGTCAGATTTGAGGATCTCTGAACTAGTTTAACAGTTAATGATTTTAATGGTTCTCAGGTTAAAGCTTGTTGATGAAGATTGACCTAGAGGGGCTAATCTATATTCAGACAAGCTTATAATATTTAAGACGGAATATTAATATGTGACATTGTTCTGCCTACTAACTAAACTGCTGATCTGTCAGGACTCACTAATTCAAATCATCATGGCTAAATACAGTATTTCAGGTATTTTTAATATGGTATGCATAGACAATGGTTTCATTTAGAACTGGAAATAGTGCTAATATTAATCGTTTTCTTTTATTTTTGAAGGGTGTTTATTCAGGGTACAAAATGGTGTCCCAGTCTAAATTGTCATCCAAAAACAGCATTGACCCTGGGACAAACAGGTGTGGAGGAGTGTGAATGTATGCCAGGGCTCCTGGCTTTTCTTAAATGCTGCTAAAGAGCTAATGGCCTAAAATACATTTAAGTTAAATTAGGGGACTGCAATAGCCCAATCTATTATGAGTCCATTTATCTCACCATTTAAAAATAATGTACTGATAAGGGGATTCTGTGCTGGTATCGGAGTAACAATTGGATATTATTACAGTAAAAGCAGTTATAAACAGTACTGCACGCTCAGAGATTTGCCCAAGATCTTTATATAGCTTGTATTATCTCATGGCTTATCTCATAGACTGGACTACCAATGTTATTTAACATTCCTGCTCTCAAAGACCCCTGACCTCTCTAACGGTTTCTTTTTTTTTTTTTTATGTGGATAATAGAAAATCGCTGCCTCTCATCTTGGTGAGACATGTCTCTCTCGATGCTTTCTCCCCTTTGTCAACCAATGTTTTTTTTCTTCTAAGTAAGCACATTATATTTTTGACCCTGGACCACAAAACTTAAGTCGCTGGGGTATATTTGTAGCAATAGCCAAAAATACATTGCATGGGTTAAAATTATAGATTTTTCTTTTATGCCAAAAATTATTAGGACATTAAGTAAAGATCATGGCCCATGAAGATATTTAGTTAATTTCCTACTGTAAATATATCAAAACAAAAATTTTGATCATTAATATGCATTGCTAAGAACTTCATTTGGACATCTTCAAAAGGTGATTTTATCAATATTTAGACTTTTTTGGCACCCTCAGATTCCATAACAAATCATACATCAATGCAAAGCTTATTTATTCAGCTTTCAGATGATGTATAAATCTCAATTTCAAAAAAATTACCCTTATGACTGGACCACAAAACCAGGGTCACATTTTTTATATTCTTATTAGATTTTATTATTATTATTAATATGTATTTTTACATTTACACTTTTTGTTCTAACCCTTCTTCCGTTTCTTATGTAGGACATTCAGTATGCAAGCAATGGAGTTTCAAGCCTGTTTCTATTGATGAAGTGAAGTGAAGTGACATTCAGCCAAGTATGGTGACCCATACTCAGAATTTGTGCTCTGCATTTAACTCTAGCAACACCAAGGTCAGTGAACACACACACACACACTGTGAACACACACCCAGAGCAGTGGGCAGCCATTTATGCTGCGGCGCCCGGGGAGCAGTTGGGGGTTCGATGCCTTGCTCAAGGGCACCTAAGTTGTGATATTGAAGGTGGAGAGAGAACTGTACATGCACTCCCCCCACCTACAATTCCTGCCGGCCCGGGACTCAAACTCACAACCTTTCGATTGGGAGTCCGACTCTCTAACCATTAGGCCACGACTTCCCCCTTTGATACAACATGTCACAATGGATCCGCCCCATGGGCTGCTTCAGATGAATATAAATACATCTCCCAATCACCTTTAACTGTCCGCAACTGCCCAACAGGCAGTTTATGCAACTGACACTTTGTAGGAACAGAGTGGATGCGTTAGACTGTTATTTACCTGATCTTTTCTTTACATTATTCCCACTGTTTAAAGTTCAAGAGGATTTTTCAGTATTTGGGTTACAGTGGCATTGCAGTGCTCAAGGTTAGTAAAACAGGTGTTTCTAAAATCTGCTTGGCAGCATGACCCACTAACATTAAAATCCAATACTTGACAAAATAGCTGAACTGATAAGCTGGTAACTTACCTGCATGGTTCCTCTCTCAATAACAAATGTCATTAAATAATGCAGACCAGATTGGTGTTTGACTACATACCTTTAAATCACCTGAGAAGAGAAACATAGAAAAGAATCATCTGCTGGTTAAAAAAGATAAAAGATTTGGCTGTGATGTAAAAATTATATTTTAGTGTGATGCTTCAGTCAATACAATCAAAGCAGAAAATAGGCCAGCTAAAAATAGCAAGAGCTCACATAGTGTAGATGCTTCCTGCTCACACAATCCAAATCATTGGAAACTTCTGCCCTGCCCACAAAGATCAAATTGTTTTCAGTTCATCAATTTTTTTTTTTTTTTTTTTTTAGAAAGTGTTAAACATATAATTTATATTGTAATGACTGGTGCCATTTTTATTAATGCAATCCAAAGAGACTTAAAGTACATTTACAGGATTCATTTCCTCAGTGCATTGTGGTGCAAGTGACCTTGGTGTTGCTAGCGTTATTGTTCTACAAGTTAAGCTACAGTAACACTGCAATATACTGCTTTCATTCCATAGTAGTTTATCAATTACCAAGTAGTATTTTTAGCAGGATCCTAATCGATTGCAAAATATTTTAATGACCAATTTTGACACCAGATTTGTATTCATTCAAACTCTCTTAGGTTGTCCTGCACACAATGGGGGTCAAAGCAGCTCTTCCGAGGTATGAGCTCTACTTTTATAATGTAGTGCTGTGTATGGCAATGCTCTGGGCTGCCAGATGGATATCTGATGTATCCAGCTGTAAGTATGAAGGCATGCACACTGTTCGGATGTGACCCTAAAATGATGTCACTGGAAAGATAATGTTTCTAGAGTGGTTTCTGTGAGGCTTTTACCATTTTACATCCACCTGAGCTCTTTTTCTTCCTCATAAACATCGCATTAGAGCACAAAAATAGTACTACTGTATATTGTATGAGGAAAAAGACAGAGCAGTGATCTGCTATCCTCAGAAAGCTATGCAAAGTACGCAGCAGGGATCATATGTCAGTATTAATACACCAAAGAATGAATGACTGAAACAGAGTGACAGAGAAGAGAAAGAGGTATTATTATGGGTCTGTGACAAAAGCTACCAAATTTGCATTGAATATACAGTCCCCCCCCCCCCCATATATTATACACATCCATTAATTAACTACAATATTTACTGAATATTTTAAGTTAATATTAAAATAATTTTACAACTACAAAGTGGAATGGACACAGGGAAATCAAATATTTAATCTTTTTAAATATTTTTTTAGTAAGTGCTTTATTATGTGTTGGTTTAAATTACAAAATATACATTTGTTTGACATTTTTATGATTTAATTACTAGCTTTCCTATTATTAGTTTTCCTCATGAACCCTAGATTGGGAAGCCTGCTTTAAATGAATATTTGATCATATTTAGTAACTGTCTCATGATTATCCACATCCAGCAAATTCCAACAGAAAAACCTTCAAGACCAGTGTTCAGCCAGGATGGTATTACTCTGGCAGAAAAATGGTGAGATTTTGTCAGTATAATTTCACATTATGGGTATATCTAAAATTGTGGTTATTGATTCTGATTGATCCACATCACTCTGTAGGATACGGCTGATGTTGAGTGGATGATGTGGTTTTCTACGTTTCGAGAGCATATCATCTTTGCGCTCTCAGGTCATGTGATCTTTGCCAAGATCTGCTCCTTGCTGGCTCCACAGGTGCCTCTTGAAATTCCATGCAAATCTATATTATATGTGAATTAAGGAATGAAGGCATGACTATATATGGCCTTCCTGAGAAAATCATTCTCTCATGTTCTCTCATGCCACAGTACAGATCTCTGGTGTTCATGGTGTATGGCATGCTGGCGGTTTGCACCAGTATGGGCTGGGCCTACGTCACGCTCATCCTCTCCCACTGTGTGCTGCTCTATAGCATCTCTCTGGTCAAGCTCAGGTGGCTCTGCTTCGTTGCTGGACTCACTACACTGGCCACTTTTAAAATGGAGCCCTTCATTTCCTGGCAGGTATGTTTCTGACACTCTGAAAATGTAAAACGTGTAAACAGTAAAACCAAACAAAAAAAAATGATCATAACTATTTATGATTATGTTCATTTGTGGTGGCTCATCTTTCAGGCAGGGTTTGTGACTGGCAGTTTTGAGCTGCGTCCTCTTCTGTTCTACGGCGGCTGTGGATTCACCATCATGCGCTGTATGAGTTTCGCTCTGGAGAACTGTGAGAAGAAAGATGGAAACCACAGCATCCTGGAGCTTCTCAAGTACAACTTCTACCTTCCCTTCTTTTACTTTGGACCCATCATGACCTTCGACAAGTACTACATTCAGGTTCGTAACTAAATGAACTGAAGGAAATTATGGTTTGATTGGTTTGTATATAATTGGAATGTGATTTTATAGCATTGCCCTCTGACCCGGCAGGCCAATAACCCTAACCTGACAAGGAAGGATGGAGAGATGTGGAACATTTCCCTTCAGGGCCTGCTACACCTGGGGGTTATTATGATAGTGGCAGTCCTTCTACACTTCATGTACATTCTGACCATACCAAGTGACATGAAGCTTCTTAAAAATATCTCAGACTGGGCCCTTGGTATGTATGTGTTTACCTGTATTTGCTAACTTAGTCTAGTCTTTGCTAGTTAATCAATGTCAAAAAGACTACAAAAGTCTTTCTCTTCTTTGACCATGCAGTTGGATTGGCTTATTTAAATCTGGTGTATGATTGGGTGAAAGCAGCGGTGATGTTCGGAGTGATAAACACAATATCAAGACTGGATCATCTGGACCCTCCCAAACCACCAAAATGTATAACAATGCTCTATGTGTTCTCTGAGACGTGAGTGAGCTAATTTGTCATTCTATGTCTTCTTGTTTCATTATTCTAAAAGTTATAATAAAATAGATTTTGATGTGATGAGTCAAATTAAAAAGTATTGCCAATTCTAAAAATAAAAAAAATACTTTTTTTTTTTTTTTTTTTACAGACACTTTGATCGAGGAATAAATGATTTTCTCTGCAAGTATGACCAGCATGGTTACTTTTATTAGAATTTTAACCAAAACAATACTGTTTCACGCATTAGTATTTTAACAAAGAATGCTGTCATCTTTACAGGTATGTTTATAACTATCTCGGTGGGAAGCATGACAATGTTTTGGATGAGCTGATAGCCTCTCTGTGCACGTTTGGCATCGCAGCGCTCTGGCTGGGACCAGGCTGGGTGGTTTTCATCTGGGCTTTCTTAAACTGCTTTGGCCGTAATCTTGAATTGTGGACCGCCAAGTTATTCACCATGGAACCTTTTATTTCTATTGAGGTCAGTTAAAGAAAGATGACCAGGAATAATTTGCTGGATTTTCTTCTCATGTCTTGGATGCTCCAGTGCACACTCTAGTGGTTAAATGTTAAATCACTGCTGCTAAAAAATGTTCTCTAGAGCTCTCTCTCGTGGTTAAATGTTAAATCACTGCTGCTAAAAAATGTTCTCTAGAGCTCTCTCTCGTGGTTAAATGTTAAATCACTGCTGCTAAAAAATGTTCTCTAGAGCAGTGGTTCCCAAACTTTTCCATTCCACGACCCACCTAGACAAGTGTAATCTATTTCATGACCCACCACAATATTTGAGGAAAAAAAAAGGTTGATATTACTTTAAGCCTAATCTTACTTAAAAGTTTGATGACAGAAATGAAGTATTTAAGAAAAAAAACCTTTTTATTTTAGAGTAGGCCTACACCTGAAAAAAATCACTATTAATATTTAAGTTTTAATTTTTGTTTACAGACTTTAGAATATGTAGTGTCCATAAAAACGTTAAACAGGCTCACTCCAGTGAACTGTAATCTGCGCTGCTGTGTTTTGTTGCAGAAAATGCATTCACGATCCTTCCGTGTGTGTCGGTGAGAACGGAGCACAATCCAACACTTTTTTTAGAAAAAGCATAAGAAGCAAAGCAGAACTATCTAAAACTGTTTGGAGATTAAAATAATTGTGAAATAGGTAAAAAATAATAATAAACATGTGTCTCGTTTTAAATAAACAAAAAAAAAAAAAAACTGGATGACATTAAGTTCAGGCAGAAATTTATTTTAGCAATGGTTAAATTAATGTTCAGCAATATCTTCAAAAGATTTCTGAACTTTGGCAAATTTTTCTCTAAAAAGAGATGATACGTCAAGGAGTATTGCATTATTTTTTTGTGCATTTTGTTATGTGGAAATGTTTAAATCTTGTAGTGTTACAATTAACCCTGCGTTTGTGCACTGCTCACCCTGTACATGTGAAATGCTTTTTACAAACCGTTTCCCGAACGAAAAAAGTGCACAGAGCTCAAACGGACGATAGAAATGAATGAACATGGCCTACCTGAAACCGTTTTCGTAACATTTGTTTTCTGGTGTATGCAATCTCATGCGGAATATAGTGTATTGAAGTGAGCAAGTTTTTCTCTTTTAATAATGCGGACCGATTGAACCTTTTAATGACATTGCTCTGAGACCTTCACTGTTATTACAACTCGTGCGCGCCCGCGCTTCAAAACACGCAAAGCACGCGGACTTAATTGCAATTCGAAAATCACACTAAGGATATTGCAGTCCTTATTAATGTTGGTGGGCTATATCATTGTGACGAGTGGGTTCCCGGTTCCCGCCTCCTCCTTCCCGTGATTGAGAAGTTTTTAATGTGTTAGACTGGTGCCGAAGCCTGGGAGGAAGGAGGGACGCGGTGCCGAAGATCCCTCGGCACTGAGGTGAATCCGCAGTGCCATCGAGCAGGGCGAAGGAGGATGCTCGAGGCGGTGGGCTGGAGTGAGTTGCCGGGGAGACGGACGCTCCTCTTTTGTATCCTTCCGATCTCCTCCGTGGTTCTCGAGACTGGTGAGTCGAGCAGGTGTCGCTCAATTCCAATCACTCCACCGGCCTCGCACCGTTCCCACTCGTCACTTTCGTGCAGCCCTAGACTGAACTGTGTGTGTGTGTGTCATTGAAACGCAAATTTAGCTGCAGCCAAGTGACTTTGTGCGACCCACCTTGTTCCATTCTGTGACCCACAAGTGGGTCGCGACCCACAGTTTGAAAACCCCTGCTCTAGAGCTCTCTCTCGTGGTTAAATGTTAAATCACTGCTGCTAAAAAATGTTCTCTAGAGCTCTCTCTCGTGGTTAAATGTTAAATTGCTGGTAATATAAGCAATATGCTCATCTAGAAATCTTTACTTCCACCCACAGATGGCGATATCAGAATCTATGTCACGCAGGATCAGGGCTGTGTTTAATACCTTCAACTTCTGGACAATTGTCCTTTATAATGTCCTGGTACTGAACAGTCTTGAATTTGCCAAACTAGTTGCCAAGAGGATGTTTCTGAAAGGTGAAGTACTGTTGATATTTGTATTATATATATATATATATATATATATATTAATGTTTTTTCCCTGTTATTTCAAAAATATTGATAAACCGTATATTGTTTCTCAGGTTTCCCCTTCACCACCATCACTGTGATGTTCGTTACCTACTGCTTGATTCAGCTGATTAAGGAAAGGGAAAGAAGACAGGCTTTGACTGATGATCCAGACCCAATCCCCCCTCCAGTGCCCACTCCCACAGCCCCCAGCCCCACCCAGACAGACTGCCCAGCTGCCCAGCCTGTGGACCCAAACAAGCAAAAGGCGGAGTAGAGATTACACACGAGGCTTACATTTTGATGAAACCTTACAGGTTTACTTAAACATTTTGAGTCTTCTTATGAATTCTGCAGACAATGGTAATCTAGAATTATGAACAAAAACAGTACTCATTCAACAGTAATCAGTAATCATTCAAAACAGATTTATAGATTATTTCACCATTACAGACCTTACTCCTATTGGCTGTTTTTTAAATTAGTGGCAGTTTTACATGTGTAAAAGAGTTGTAGTATGTGATTTGTTGTTAAAAACCTAGAGGATGGATTTTATTACAATAAATTTTATAACCGTTTCAATTCATGTGAAATACAAATATTTAGTGTTCACATCTATACGTAATAAATATAACTAATATGTACTTATATAAATATAATGTAGTACTAACAATCACAAAGACTGTTTTCTGAATTTGTGATATGCATTAAAGTAATCTTCAATAGTGACTATATGTGTATGTCTTTTTGTCACCTTGCTAAGTTGTTTTTTATACTTTTTTTGGGAACTTTATTCATGTTTAAAATTTTTGCAAATAAACGAACGGCAAAGTTGTAATTGACAGAGATCGATCATCCGGGACACTCATCCTGCATGACATCTCGGTTGCTTAAATTAAACTGTGACTCTTAACAAAAGCATAAATGTCACTGAGAACATTCAAGATCTTTTATTTCATTAAACCTTTTCAATCTAGGATATTTATATGAACTGGCATAAACTCTCTTCTGTCTGTTCAACAATTATTAAGGTAACCTGTGACTGTAATAAACTGTTGATATTATTAGTGACTAGTGAGCTCTTCTTAGAAATAAAATTGGAAAATTGAGAAGTTGGCGTTGGCCTTGTATTTTTGTTACTTTTCATGTTAAAGCAGTGGTTCAGAACCTTTTTTCCTAGTTATCCTAAGTTTTTAATAAATAAAATGACAGCAGAAACATTAAAATAATGACATTAACACCAATGGCCAGATTTGAAATAAAGAAAAAAGGTTGTGTGACTACAAGTTTTGACAATAAAAAAATAAAAATAAAAAGTTTTATATAATGATAAACCCCAAATTTCAGACTAACAAAAGGGATATAAATCAAAATGATAAATGATTATAGATATTTTATCTGCTCTGTTAATAATTCTAGATACATTGATAGCTTATTTTCTATCAACCTGTTAAACTTTACAATAGTGCATGAATTACTTTTGCTTTGGTTTGGACTAAAACAGACCGCTAAATGAAAATATAAATCCATTTTCTGCCAGTAGGTGGCACTTACTGAACAGCATAGAGCTGTTTCCCCGGTAACCTCTGTAAACAAAACACTGCTATATATTTAAGGCAGTATATGGAGGTAAGATGAATAGAAAAGGCCATAGAAACTCTTCTGAAGGCAGTTGGTTTCCTTCAGAGATACATTCATTTAATTTATTCATACTTTAATTATTATAATAATTAATATATAGTCAAAAAAATAAAAAAATAAATCAAGAGGGTGATTCATAGTCCCATAAATGTATTGTGTAGTGACCTGTGATCTCATTCTTAAGGCCAGCGTTTCTTCTGACTACTGTACTGTGTCAGCTGTTGCACAGGGCGGGTGGTTGTGTTTCACATGTACAAGTATAGACGGTTTCATCGGGCGCACGCGCCTGGACCTAAGTTAACTTCCGGTCTGTGTTGTGTATATCGGTCTGGCTGCAGTGCCTTCTACAAACGCAGTTAAAGTCAAGGTGATGAGTAGACTGAAGTTGTGCTCAGGTGGTTGTGTTGCGGGATGTGTTTCCCATACATTTATTTATTTTTGGAGACTCGCCACAATTTTAAAACTGATCGATTTTTAAAAAGGCTTTGTTGAATAAACATGAGTAACATTACGTACTGCACGTTTAATAATAATTAATAATTCCTTACATTTATATGTTTAAATATCAAAACAAGGCACAGGTGTTTATATATCGCTGTATTTCTGAAAGAAGACTTGCATGTTATATGCCTGATAAAGCAGCGTGTGAGCGTACCAGCTCTGCTTTGTTTACAGCTGTTACTGGGGAAACCTCTATTTCTCGCGATTTATGTCTGTGCTTTAAAACATCTCCTGCTGGCAAATAATGAATTTACATTTTCATTAAGTTAGCCTGATCTACGCGGTAAACATATTTTGTTTGTTATCAAAAAAATATCTACTCTAGAGGGACTTGGCTGTTGTTATTGATTCTATTTGGAAGTCTACCGGAAGTTAAGTTAGGTCCACAAAAGCGCGCATGTGCAGTAACGTTTGTTTATGTTGTTGCTGTTGAAACCGTCTATAGATTCCACATCTTCGTGAAGGACCTATAAATAGTCCACAGTTGGAGTTTGATTGAAATATTGGGACAGCTGATGAAGCCTAAAGTCCCGGCAGCAAAGCGGAACTGATTCAGCCTGCCTTTTCTTTTTCAGCCAGTAACAGAAGTTTGGTACAGAGACCGCTGGAATAGCCATTGACTTCATTGTGACCCTCAGGGATACTGCACGATCAGTATGGCTCTACCCATAGATCCCATGAAGGAGACGCGGATTTACCAGCAAACTCTTCTGCAGGATGGTCTGTACGATCTTCTGGAGAGTGATATGATGGTTTATTGGGGATGATCTTGAAATACCTCTACACCTCAAACATCAATGTGACAGAGCAAAACATACAAGACATCTTCGCTCTGGCCAACATGCTTCAGATCCTCTTGATTTTCACGTATTTGTGTCTCGTTCCTGCAGAAGAGACTGAGTTTGAGAAACTGTTTGGTGATTTTCCGACTGGGCCTGATGCTGGATTGTCCTCGTCTGGCCATATCGGCAAGTAACTTCGCTTGTGAACGCTTCCAGTTAATTGCTCGGGAAGAAGAATTCCTGCAGCTGACTCCAAGTGAACTGGCAGCCATTATCGCATCGGACTCTTTGAATGTAGAAACAGAGCAAGATGTTTTTGAGTCTTTGATCAAGTGGATTGGACATGACCAAGAGAAGAGGCTGGAGGACCTACCGTGTCTGCTGGATTGTGTAAGATTACGTCTGGTTCCCGAGGACTACTTCACCAAAAATGTGGAGAAACATGAATGGTTGAGCTCAAATCCAGTGATCACCAAGAAACTGCAACTGGTCAAAGATGCCCATGCCGGGAAGCTTCCTGAAGTCAAGAAGAACAAAAGCAAAAAGAGTGCAGGTCAGGAAGGAGAGGAGGAGGGAGATGAAGAGCAGGAAGAAGAGCAGGAGGAGCTACTTCCAGGAATCCTGAAAGACAATCTGCAGTTTGGGATGTTCTTGAGAGACTTGATCTTCTTGATCAATGACACTGCATCGGTAGTTTATGACCCAATGGGAAATGATTGTTATGTGGCGTCACTCTCCAACCAAATTCCCCAAAACCACTGCAGTCTGGTCACAAAGGAAAATCAGATATCTGTGGCAGGTGGACTATTTTTTTAATGAGCAGAGCAAAGACAAACAGATATATTCATACTTTTTGCTGGTAAAGGACTACTTTCCTTCATTTACTTGATTTCATAAAGTCATTATTTTCTCAAAGTCATTAATTCTGCACATTGGGAAGTTTATGTAGTGTACATAAATCATAGACAACGTGTTTTTGTCTCTATCCAGCTAAATTTAGCTATTAGTGAAAGGCAGACCCCATGGAATCACTAGTTTTCTGTGAAACAGAGTCTGGGCAGGATATTTAGATATTTTGGTCTGTCCCTTATTGTTGAAAAACCAAGATGTTTAGCATAGTTTTAGCAATTTTTCTAAAGTGTTAGAAATCTGTGCCTAAAGAAATAACCAAACTTGAACTATACTGTAATATCAAGGGAATGTTTTGCATTTGTTGGGGATGACTTGGCATATTTTCTGTGAAGCACATGGAAGATATTTCTCTTCTTTTTTTTGTAGTTCGGAATGAATCATCTATATTTTTTTTTATTGTTTTTCCCAGTATTTTATAGACAATATATTAAATGTAATGGTTTATTTTGCTCTTATTCTAAAACTTTATATAGTCAGTGTTTAAGAATACAATGACATTGAACCATTCCACGAGTCTGGCTGGCCATCCAGTCTTAATAGTTCCAAGTAAACGAGTTTGGCTTGCTGTCCTCAACAGAGGTTCAAACCCAAGGCTCGGCTTAAGCTGCTAACTCGATTACCTTATTGTGGTACTACATAAAGGGAGAATAACAGAAATAGAGGTGGAGATGGGGAGGTGGAGGAATAATTGTTGCTGGGATGGCACAATGACTGCTGCTTATTAGGCTCATAATGAGGACTGGCAGGAAACAAATGATTAGGCTCCTCCCTTCATTTAATAGAAAAGACACTAACATCTCAGAACATTCTAGGAAGGTTAATTTATGGTTCTAAGATAATATAACCTAAAAGTAACCATTAGAAAACACTGTCTGTAAGTTCTAAGCAGGTTATGACACAAAACCACCCTCCCTTTAAATGATCAGCAAATGCTCTGTCCCATACAACACAGTGGATGATATAGTGTCATTACATCTGACAGTTTGATCCTACAACATCAGACTGGATGGGCATGCCCCCCATTCCCTCTGGCCGCTTTCTGTTTAGCATGGGAGAGGCAGAAAATCTCATCTTTATTATTGGAGGGAAAGAAATGAATGAAGGAGAACGCTTTCTGGACACAGTCATGGTTTATGACAGACAGTAAGCATGTTTACCGATGCCACGTTAATTATTTGAATATCAGCTATACATTTGTCTTTTTTTGTTTACTGAATATCTCCAACAGATACAGTATGAACTTTTTTTTTCCAGTATTCCATATTGCAATACATTTTACAAGAAAATTTTATTTCAGTCCTTCTATCTCAAAATTTTAATTTGGTGCTTTACTTGCCATTTCTTAATTATTTGTGAAATTTACTAGCAATTTCTTGACTAGTGAAAATTGTTTCTACACCATGTTTTTTTTGCCACTGGGTACTTAAAGGGTTAGTTCACCCAGATAGCAAAATTATGTAATTAATAAATTACTCTCATGTTGTTCCAAACCCGTAAGACCTCAGTTTATCTTTGGAACACAGTTTAAGATATTTTATATTTTAATCGAGAGCTCTCAGTCCCTCCATTGAAGCTGTGTGTGCGGTCTACTGTCCATGTCCAGAAAGGTAAAAAAAAACATCATCAAAGTAGTCCATGTGACATCAGAGGGTCAGTTAGAATTTTTTGAAGCATCGAAAATACATTTTGGTCCAAAAATAGCAAAAACGACGACTTTATTCATCATTGTCTTCTCTTCCGTGTCTGTTGTGTGAGAGAGTTCAAAACAAAGCAGTCTGGTTATCCGGTTCACGAACGAATCATTCAGTTCACCAAATCGAACTGAATCGTTTTAAAACGGTTCGCATCTCTAATACGCATTTATCCACAAATTACTTAAGCTGTTAACTTTTTTAATGTGGCTGACACTCCCTCTGAGTTCAAACAAACCAATATCCCGGAGTAATGCATGCACTCAAACAGTACACTGACTGAACTGCTGTGAAGAGAGAACTGAAGATGAACACAGAGCATCGAAAGTATACCGTACACACAGCTTCAATGGAGGGACTGAGAGCTCTCGGACTAAATCTAAAATATCCTGAACTGTGTTCCAAAGATAAACGGAGGTCTTACGGGTTTGGAACAACATGAGAGTAAGTTATTAATTACATAATTTTGCTATCTGGGTGAACTAACCCTTTAAATAACCAGATCCTCTTCCCTACCTAGTACAGCGCCATGGAGTAATGTCTCATAATGAATTGATCTATGTGGAGGAAAGGGAGAGAACAAGTATGTTTAATAAGCTATTGCTACATTTTGTGTTGGAATATGCATTCAGTATTATAGCCAGCAAAAAGGTTGTCACTCTATCTCACATTTATACACATATTTGTCTTATTTTGAGTGTTTGAATAGAGTGTGCGTGTATGACACTAAAAAGCGTCAGTGGAAGGATCTGGCTCCATTAAATACTGCATGCTTGCTCTTTTGGGTCACAATTCACAAAAACAAAATCTATGTGGCAGCTTAATTGTTCATTCCAACAATTAAGACCTTGTGAAGCGAAAATTTGCACGATTTTAAGAAACAAACCCATTAAGACATTTTTTTATCTTATGCAAACAGCTTTCAGCTTAATTCCAAAAAGCAATAATATCTGAATCAGGAGAAAAAATGTGCATGGATCAAGCACTGTTAACAAGTAAAAACGTTTATGGATGGATTTTTGACCAGAAGTGATGTTGTGTGAATTACTTGTGGATTATTGTGATGGTTTTTATCAGCTGTTTTATCTCTCATTCTGACGGCACCCATTCACTACAGAGGATCCACTTGTGAGCAAACATCTATATCTAGGATGGCATGAGGTCATTAAATAAATTACCGGTAATGAAAAAAAAAAAGTCAACATCTGTACTCAACTGAAATTATTCAGATATATTGTTAATCTGACCACACGTGATTACAACAATTCAAATGTACATAAATAGGTTAATGTCTGTTCACAGGTATGATGAGGGGGAGACAAAATGGAGTGAGATTCAGTATGCATCTGGTGCAACAGTTCTGGGAGTACGTCTCTTAACACTCTTCGGCTCACTAAAATCTGAGACTACACCAGTGAAGTGCAAACTCTCTGCTGATTTTGAATCAGTTATTATAGTGTGGGACAAAGTGAAACCAAGTCTGAACCAGCACGAAACATAAAAGGATGGAACATCTGTTGTCAAACTCATTCCATGAAAGTGATCAATTTGATATTTAACACAATTTATGATTTGAAACAAATGAGAACAAGCACAGAGATTGTGAAAATAAGGCTGTGAAAATGCGGTTTCTGAAAAAAATTTTTTTTTTTTATTATGGACGGAGCTTCTTGCGTCATGTGTACATTTTTAAATGTATTGTTTATGTGACATTTCTGTTGTTCTGAATGAGAGAAACCTCCCCAAGAAAAATGAAAACAAACACAAATGCTTGGTGTCATGTTTCATTTAGTTCACTATTGAATTATTTTATTTTGTTTAATTACAGACAATAAATACTACCCGGTACAATAAATGACCTAAAATACAGCCTCATTTTATTAGCACCGCTAGACTCTAGTCCTTGTATTGTTTAGTATCCTGCTGACAGAACCAGTATGACTGCCAACTGCATGTACACAAACTTAACTGAGACGTATAGAATTAACAGTCAGACTCATGATTGGTTTAATACATTGAAAGTATGGGTAAGTTTAAGTATTACATGTTAGGTACTAGAAAAACTGTTTTTTGAATTTGGTTTCAAAATGTCTTTTCAAGATTGTGAGTGGTTTCTTTAAAATCTTAAACAGACAATAAGAAAAACTACCCAAACTCTGAAGTGCAAATCATCTTTTGCTATCACTTCTTATTTATTACAAAAGGATAGCACACACCAGAACAAACTAAAATAACAGACAAATCCTTCTTAATATAAATCTTACTTTCTTTTCAAAATCACTTAAATATACAGATTAAAAAAAATAAAAAACAAGAAGGGCACAAACATCCCAAATCTTTCTCAATAAGCAGCAAACTAGGAATACATGCTAGTAAAGTATGCAAAATACAAAAAAAAAAGAAGTTTTAAAGACTTCTACCTTTTACAACCTGCAAGAGAAACATGCTCTTTCAGATGCACAAAATCAAATCATTCAGCTCTTCAATAGCCTTTTACTTACTACCATATTTTCAGAGATGGAGGTTTATTAACCTCTGTGCAATTTCACTTCACATAAAATATAAGACTTTAAAGAACAAAAGCAAGAGAAATTAAGAAAAAAATGGGCATAACAAAAAGCCAGCAGTATGTTTTTTATAATCTTTTTAACAAAACTTGTGTTGTACCACAATTTCAATATTTAAATAAAGTGATCACAAAAATGAAATAAAAAAGGAATTCTGTGGTAATTCAACTTGTGATAAGACCATAATGCATCTTAGAAAATGCTTCAGGGAAGTTTTTAATATTTAAATATACATATTGAAAAGAAAATGAGATGGAATTTGTTTAAATATATTAACAAGGGCTTTAAAAACATGCAACCTCAGTGTTTTAGTATAAGGTGCAATATGACATTGAAAAACATGTATAGAACACCAACAACAGGGTTCGATCTGCGGCAAAACCACAAAAAGGCTTAAACAATCATCATCTGGCATAAGATTATTGCAGGATTTCTACCAAATACACAAGTCCTCCTAGTGATGGTCTCTGTTCAGATCACCTTTAACTTCAATCATGTCATTGTAATTTCAATCTACACATTCATGATCATGGCAACTCTATTCCATTACACACTCAAGGCAGGTTTGTTATAGTGCTTCTACATTGAGCTGGTTATGACTGACAAACTGACTTATGAACATATTGATCAATGCAGAATACTGACAATTACTGTGGGTCTTATTGCTTAAAAAATTACTATGTTATGTCAGTTCAATCAGCTTTGCTTTTTAATAATGATTCTAGAACTTCTACAATTACATTCCAAATGTAGAGGGACGCTGTAGCCAAAAAATGAAAATTCTCTCATCATTTACTCATGAAGAAACTTGAACATTCTGCTATTAATTATGGAAGCCTGTTCCCACCACAAAATAAAAGGATAAATAAAAAGGTTATTGCTTTTTAACTGATTTTTATTCCATGGTAGAAATGCTCTTCCATAATTAATATCACCGCTTGTGAAGAAATAAATTAATATGAGTTTCAAATGATATTAGGATAAGTAAATGGTAACAGAATTTACATTTGGGTGAACTATCCCTTTAATAGACCGTTCTACCGGGACTTTCTAAAACTTCTTATAAAAACACATACCATTTAAAAACACTTGCTATAACCTGCATTAAGAGGAGGTTTCTTAACCCAGGTACATGACTGATGTTCTGAGAACATTCTAAGGTAAGGTTTAAGATGCAAGGCCAAATTTAGAGTTTATTCCTCATATATAAGCTTATTTCCATCTTGTAAGAACTTTCATGAATGCTGACATCCACATCACATTCATTTGACCCCATTAAGAATGTAAACAAAAGAAAACTTATTAAACAAAAACTGAAAGGAAACACAGAATTATTTACAGACTATGTATATTTATATATATATGATGTATATATATGTTTGTGTGGGTGTGTGTATGTGTGTGTATATATATATTACCTATTATAGTACTATATTTTACTGCTGCTAGAGTTGTTAGAGAGTTTTACTTGAACTATATTTTGCCTATATAATCCTCTGATATCGGGTAAGGAATTTTTTTTTTCTTTACAAATTTATAATTTTTTTTATATTCTATGTGTCTTCTTAACAGGACCATACAGTGTACATGCGCCCCAAAAGTCCTGCTATTTTTTGCTATATAATTAAATTTTTAGGGCACAAAACTAAAATATTTTTCCACAAGTAACCATAAGTTTCCATAAGTTATTCAGACTGTCTGTCATTCAAAACCATCTTAAAATAGTGTGAAGTGAAAATAAAAATAAGTGAAAGCATTAATGATGACTGATGAATTGACGTTAAAAAAAGGTGATAAACCTACTCGATGTACCAAAAAGCATATCAGACATTCAACACAAAAATATTTTTGAACCAAACAAACCCTGGTGTTCATCCAGAATTGATATTGCCTTTGTGCAAATAAAAAACCCACTCCTTTTCATACTAATTTCTTCACAAGTGGTTTAGGCCTTTCAGATTTTGCCATTACACATATGGCCAACGCAGAGTAAAGTGCTCTGGAAATTTTAAAATAATACAGAGAGAACTAAAAGAAAGTTAAACATCCTTCTTTGGGATTTTCTGAAAATAAGAAGTTTCTTTAAAAAAAAAAAACTTTGCAATCAATGTATACGCCCACAGGCCATCCAGGAAGCAAACGAGTTTGTTTCTTCATCTGAACAGATTTTAAGAAATTTTGCACTTCGTCACTTGCTCACCAGTGGATCCTCTGAAGTGAATGGGTGCCGTCAGAATGAGAAACAATTGATAAAAATGTCTTGTAAAGCAAAAAACTGCATGGTTGTAAGAAACAAATTCATCAAGACATTTTTAACTTCAAACAGTTTTTGGGGCTAAAATATGAGTCCTCTATTCTTAATATTAATGTCTCCAGTGGAAAAAAACCCATCTCGCCTGAATCAGGAGAGAAATAAGCACAGATCAAATAAAAAGCTCTAAATAAATATGTTGTTGGATTTAGTGTGTGAGGACAACACGGGATGGACTTTTTCACTGGGGGAAGTATTATTATGGATATTATTATGGCAAGAAGCCAGTCCATATTTTGGCAAGAAGCAACAATTTAAAGTAAAAAGGCCTTATTGATGGATTTATTTCTCACAAACACAGGGTTTTCATTTCAGAAAGTGTTAATTGATAGACTGCAATCATGTGGATTACTATGATGTTTTTAACCATCTGTTTGGATTGACGGCACCCATTCACTGCAGAGAACCCACTGGTGAGCAAGTGATGTAAAGCTAAATTTACAAAACCAAATCATCTACGTCTTGGATGGCCTGATTGTGAGTAAATTCTCAGCAAATTTTCATTTTGGGGTGAATTACTCCTTTAAGCAAGCCTCAAACATTGATTATTCTGAAGTGCCTTTGCTACATATTTCCTTTGACAAAAACCATTCGTCCCACCTGTGCCCTGCACAGACGCTTCAAAAAACAAACCTCTGCAAATATGCAGAAGAGTCCATGTGGCAAAACTTTCATCTTTCAGGATACGAAGAAGACAGGACAATATAAATACTTCTATGATTAAAAATAAGGTGCTGTAGTGATTATACATTTCATATTCAGTAATAACATATAAGCTAACAGGATTTGGTTACTGGAATACATCTGGATTTGGTTATGGCAGGGGGACACAGCTGCTACACCTTTTATTGGCTGAAGAGCTGCTCCGAAACTTCGCAACGCTCATGTCCCACAGCGCCCTCTGCTGTGAGTTCAGTATGCATCTATATTTCATACAGCAGCTAATGAGAACCTCAACCTGTTATATATAACCGGCAAAGCATTAAAGTCTACGGCAAGAGCATGTGAAATGCGATACTAAATTCTAATCCTGCAGCTCACGAAAAATGCATTAAACAACAACAAAAATAATGAGAACATTTGTTGTATTTCTGTAATACGAGAAGCTTATTTGAACAGTATATAAAATATCTCTATGAGAATAAGATAAGTGAAAATTTGCACAGTTTAAAAGGAATATTCAGTGTCACACACTGTTCAAACACCCGCTGGAAGTCTTAGACCTCACTCAGCGTGTTTGGAAACCCCAATGAGAGTGATTGACATTGGATGTGAATCAAAAAGCTCATGGGGAGCTACTGCTAGCTTTGGGTTTCAGAAAAGAAACAAATCAAGATAACCTCAACCTTATATTCAAAACTAGTTGTTACCGGAGTTAACCCTTTCAGTGGAAAACAGGCCCGGGGGAGATGGAAGACCTACAATAGAGTGGATGAAGGGTAGCGAGAGCGACTTGACCTGGTGGAGACTGGACGCCTCACCGGGAGGAGTTACAGGGTGGCTGGTTAACTGATTGGCTGGGGTGTCCATATCAGTTGACGTAGGGTCCAGGTCCACAAGGTTGGTGGTATCAGATACCATGGGGTTGCTGACCTGGAAGCACTTCTCCTTGTGGGCTTTGAGCATGTTGGAGAAGCGGAAACGCTGTCCGCACACGTCACAGGGGTACGGCTTCTCGCCAGTGTGAGTGCGGCGGTGCCGTTTCATGTTGGGCCGGCTCGTAAAGCTCTTTCCACAGATCTCACAGATATATGGTTTCTCTCCTGGAACAGACAGACAGATGGAAGAACTTAGAGAGAGAATATATTAATTATTTTTATTTAATTTTTTAAAGAGATTGTCAAACCAAACCCAAAAATTCTGTCATTAATCACTCACCCTCATGTCGTTCCAACCTGTAAGACCCTCATTCATTTTCAGAAATCAAATTAAGATTTTTGATGAAATCCGAGAGCTTTCTGACTGCGTAGACAGCAATGCAAATGACACGTTCAAGGCCCAGAAAGGTAGTAAATACATAATTAAAATAGTCCATGTGGCATCAGTGGTTCAACTGTAATGTTGAATGTGTCAATTGCATTTTTGTCTACGCAGAGTCAGAAAGCTCTCAGATTTCATCAAAAATATCTTCATTTGTGTTCTGAAGATGAATGAAGGTCTTACAGGTTTGGACATGAGGGTGAGTGATTAATGACAGAATTTTCATTTTGGGGTGAACTATCATACATTTTTATAATAAAAATAGTATATTTAGATTATGATGGGCACCAAAGTGGTGCTTCTCACCAGTGTGGGTCTTCATGTGTTCATCGAAGTACTGCTTCATATTGAAGTCTTTCCCACACCACTGGCACATGAACTGCTTGTGTCCGATATGGATGCTCATGTGTGACCTCAGCTGGTATTTGTACTGGAATCTCTCACTGCAGTTCTACAACAGGAGCAGCAGCGTCAGATAAAGCCAATTCTAATTTAGATCTGTGTTCCTCTGCCAAGTCTTGGTACTAAATCTAATTGGATTTGGCATAACAACATTTCACAAAGTCAGAAATGATAAATCATTCAATATTGGACAATTTGGTCACTTTCTATTCAAACGTTAGTGTAACATGTTCAAAAAAAAGAATTTATTTTCAAAGAAATGAATTTTATTCAGCAATAATGCATTAAATTGAAGACAAAAGATATCTTGTTCAAATAATGTTGTTCTAATCTATTCATTAAAAACAGAAAAAAAGAAACAATACTGAAAAATAAATGTATTGATTTCCACACACACACGAAAAGTTAAGCAGCACAATAAGCAAATCGGCATATTAGAATGATTTCTGAAGGATCATGTGACACTGAAGACTGGAGTAACGGCTGATAAAAATTTCAGCTCTGCCACCAGAGGAATAGGTTACATTGCAAAAAATATAATAGAAAAAATATTAGTTCTAAAATGCTTAAATTGTAATAATATTTGACAGTATTACTGTTTTTACTGTATTTTTGATCAAATAAATGCAGCCTTTGTAAACATAAGAGACTCTTACTCTGATAAGATACTTTTATGAACTGAAGGGAAACACAAAATGCAAAACCTGTATCTCTCAGGCCTACGACTGATAAACGAGACTGAACTCACCTCACACTTGAAGGGCTTTTCTCCAGAGTGCTGAAGAGAGTGCACTTTAAGAGACATGCTGCGTTTGAAGGATTTCCCACACGTTTCACAAGTGAACGGCATGTCCTTAGTGTGAGCTTCCAGAAAATAACAAACACAATTTAGAATTTTATTCTGTTTGACTCAATTAAGTGATAATAAAATGTATTTAAACTTAATTTTACATCTTAATCACATGCCTCAGTGTTCATTTTAAGGATAGCAAGAGCTTGAAAGAGTTTAGTGTATAATAAGACACTACATTATTACTGCACATAATCTGTTAGCAGTGTCAGATGAGCAAGTGTAACTTGTTGCCCTGCAGATAACTGAGTGGGTTCTGGTATAAGGAAGCACTTCTAGATAAGATATTTCCTCTCTGCTCTCAGGGCAGATTAAACAATACAGCCTCTGTCCTCGGCTCAGTCTGTTCTGGATGGTAAAGCAAGGTCACAGCGGCTCTTTTCCACTGCTCTGGGAAGATCAAGCTTCAGAAGATGAAAGTACCGTACGGTATGAGGGCCAGGGTGTGCTATATAACATCAGCCTGAAGGTTAATTTACACAACATGTCTTTGTGCATAAGACAGAGCTGCTGTATTTTGCAGCATCTTGTCTGCCACCTAGATAAACTGAATCATTGTAAAGATCCGACTCAAAAGAGTGATTCATTCAATGAATAATTATTCAAATTTAATTCTCTTTCTCACATAAATCTATGTAAGCCTTTTCTGTCATTTAAAATCTAAAGTAATAGTTCATCCAAAGGTAAAAATGTACCTTTAGGCCATCCAAATGTAGATGAGTTTGTTTCTCCATCAGAACAGATTTGGAGAATGGAAATTTTATTGCCTCATTTGTTCACCAGTGGATCCTCTGAAGTGAATGGGTGCCGTCAGAATGAGAGGCCAAAAAAACCTGTGTGTTTGTAATAAACAAATCCATCTTTTAAGTTGTTTTGACTTTAAAACCTTGTCGCTTTTGGCCAAAGTCCATAAGTCCATAATAGTAACGCTTCCTCCAGTGAGAAAGTCTCGTTTTCCTCTCACATCAACATCCAACATATTTGTAAATGTCTTAATATTGAATTTATTACAAACATGCACCTTTTTGTTTCATATGATGTAAATTGATGGACTGGAGTCGTGTAGATCCGCTCTTTGGAATCTCATTCTGACGGCACCCATTCGCAGCACAGGATCCATTGGTGAGCAAGTGATAGAAGGCGACATTTATACAAATCTGTTCTGATGAAGAAACAAACTTATTTACATTTTTATGAGTACATTTTCAGTAAAATTTTAATTTTAGGTTGAATTATTCCTTTAAAAGCTTCAGCTCTTAATCAATTAAATGACACTGAAAAAGAAAGTCTAGAATATTCTTGAAAAAAAACCCCGCTTTTTGTGTTCGAGAAACAAGCCATACATGTTTGGAAAGACATAAAGGTGCGTAAATAATAACGACATGACCCAGTACTCACCAACCATGTGTTTCCGGACATGTGCCATGGTGTAGAACTTCTTTTCACAGATTTCACAAGAGAACTTCTTCTCTGCATATCCGTGGACAATCTTGTTGTGTTCGTGTAAAGACCACAGCTTTTTAAAGGCTTTTCCACAAGTCACGCACTACAAAGATCAGAGGATCTGAATGAACGGCATTAGACTAAACTTCTCTCCCTTAGGGGTCAATAGAAAACACAACAGGATTTTATCATTCTGAGAGAGTACTGAGAACTGCGTACGCTAAATAAAGAATGCATATTGCAAAGGCCACCTCTAACTTGAAATTCATTTATATCAAATTAAGCACAACAGCACAATTACCTTAATTACACCGAATTCCCTGTAAGTGCTTCATACAGCAGAGACTAATGAGTGTTGGATTGTTTAGACCTAGTTGGAGTTGGAGGTGGAAACGGTCTGGCAGACCTGCTTTAGTGACAGAAAACAGCTGTTCTCCACACCCTAATACAGTTTGTGCCTACTTATCATCCCAAATCTCTGGTCTATCATTCTGCTTTGCAATATGCACTCATAGCAGAATAAAAGAAGAGAATACACATAATCCAACTTTAAACATGGCAAAATGAGGTATAAGAAGCTAAAGTTGTATACTATTTTTATAGGATGAAAACTGATACTAACGACAAGTTTATTATCATTTTCATATTCTGACCACGAAGTGAAACATTTTTAAATCTAAACATTTTGTCTAAATTCAATAAAAATAAAGTAAATAATTTTAAAGGCTACAGGTGAATTTGTATTTAATTTAAAATATGGTAAAAATTACATTTAACAGTGTTTTTTTAAGATTAATGTGAAGTGAACATTAGATGATGGTCTACAGCCACAAAGAAAGGAAATGGCAAATTAAATGTCAAATATTTACAGATATATGCGATATTAACCAATGCAACTAAATTACAATATATATATGCAGTACACTTCAAATGTTTGTTGCCTGTGAGATTTTTTGATTTTCTTCAGTTTAAAAGAACAGCGATTATTTAAAGCATAATCTTTCATAACATTACAAATGTTCTTTTTAACAAATACAATGCATCCTGGTTGAATAAAAGTGATTGAAAAAGCGGAATATTACTACTAATAAATATATATTCAATATTATTAGATATAATTATATATTAATATTTTGAATCAGGTTTTTTATTTTTTTATTTAAAGTTTAGTAATTTTGTTTAGTTTCTGTCATTTAAAAAAAAATATATATTGTTATTTATAGTCCATGTAGTTTTGTTTTATTAATTTTTTATTAAAATTCTTAAACTGTAATTCTTTTAATTGTTTTTATTGGCAATTAGCAGAAATTAGTTTTTAATATATTTTATTTAATTTCAGTTACATAATGGTTTTAATTGTAGTTTAAATTTTATCTACCTATAATAACCTTAATTGGCATCAAAACCTTATTGGTTAATTTCATTACGAATTAAAACTTTGCAAATAAATAAATGTCCCAATTCTGTGGGCCTACTTAAGAGATATGTGTTTAATATTATTTTCTAACACTCAGTTTTGACGGCTGGGTCCAATACAATTGTTGCTATCTTCTGTTATATTGTATTATTTTGAATCAATCACCAAGCAAACCAACAAATCCATGACTTTACTCCAAAGGCCTGTGTGAAATCAACCTTATAGATTGACCTTGTGGATGCAGACCAGTGTGTACCTGTATGTTTTTCTCACAGTTTGTCTGATGGTGAAGCAGCAACTCGCTCTCCAGTAAAAAGCGCTTGCCGCATTTATTGCAGATCTGCATGCGGTTGTGGGTGACGTTCATGTGCTTCTCCAAGTACCAGCGGTTGTTAAAAATACGAGGGCATTTCTTGCAAGAAAAGTGCTGCTTTTCTTCTAGCTTCACCTTCTGCCCCAGACTCTCCTGCTCTTTCCTTCTCTTCCTCCCCTCCCCTAGTGTAGAGTCAATTAGCGTCTGTCTCATGCCGATGGCGTCTGTTGGTATTCTCAAGGCACAGCATCTTTCCACGCTAGTGCATCCTGTTTCTGGAATGTTGAGATCATTCTCTTCTTCATCTTCATCGTCCTCATCACTGCAATTTTCCATCCCTTCCTTTCTGTGTTCATACTCTTCTTCTTCATCCTCGCCAACATCTTCATTATCGTCTTGCTCCTTACCCTCCACCGCAGTGGAAAGATTGGCGTGACGGTGAATGAGAAGGGATGAGGTACTTGAAGTGACACCCTTGCCATCGGACCCTTTAGAAACATTCAAAGTCTGGTTATTGAGGTTGACCTCCACGATAATCTGCTCTCTGTTAAAGGAGACCGAACTATCCCGGGATCCCGCTTCATTTAGACTGGGTCCTCCCTCCATTGTGCATAACCCCCGCCCTCCTCCACTAGCCACTCCCCCTCCACTGTCATCTTTTTTGTAGAAGTGTTTGGCTTGAGGGCTGGAGTGGATGCTAGATGAATGTGTCTGCGTGACTTCCCTACTGACCCTACTGTCAAGCAATGAGAATGTACCATTTCCTTGCTGTGTGTACATCTTCTCAAGCTCCTTCATCTTGTACATCTGATTGGACGAGGCAGTACCCTGCCCTTCCGTGTCTGCCATCTCATTGGACCCAAGTAGCTTGTGGCAGGAACTCATCTGGAGCACAAGTGAAACTTGTAGGACTTCGAAGATGGAGATACAGATGATGTTCAGGATTTGGATACTTAGCAACTGAAAGGCCAGGTTTATGCAGTGCAGCGGTCGACTCTGGAAGATGAGGGCCTGGAAGTAGGGGATGTGGTCACCCAGCACGTCCTTGTGGGAGGAAACCTGAGGCTGGTAGAGATGCCTGTCCATTAAATGAGGGAAGTGCAGCGCTGCATCCTCCAGCAGAAAGAACTCAGCAGCACTCCTCTCCACTGTGAGAGAAGACAGGAGAAAATATGTATTGATTTTACAATTCATTAGCAAATTTACACATTAACAGACCAATTATGTATATCCACTTTGAAAACAGAACAAGAATAAACAAACATTTGAGCTGTTAACTAGATTTGCATTTCTACAATGAAGCGCTTGCAAGGTGGTAAATGCAACAAGCTAAATTGTGTAGGTTGCAATATGACATTAACTATTTTAATATGGTATTATTTGGCCATTATCAGTCTGGTTTACTGCATTGAACTCAATTTTTCAAAGTTTTGTTTTTTATTTTTAAAGTAAGTTAAATAACAACAATGGCTCACGTTCACTAAATCTTTAGGGTTTCACATAAGTAAAAATACAGGAAAATATTGCTATTTATTATACTAACTGGTTATATTGGTAAATACTTGAGTGAGGTTTATTGAGTGAGTGACGTGACATTCAGCCAAGTATGGTGAGTGACCCATACTCAGAATTCGTGCTCTGCATTTAACCCATCCAAAGTGCACACACACAGAGCAGTGAACACACACACACACACTGTGAACACACACTCGGAACAGTGGGCAGCCATTTATGCTGCGGCACCTGGGGAGCAGTTGGGGGTTCGATGCCTTGCTCAAGGGCACCTAAGTCATGGTATTGCTGGCCCAAGATTCGAACCCACAACCCTAGGGTTAGGAGTCAAACTCTCTAACCACTAGGCCATGACTTCCCCTTAAACTACAAGTATAAATGATTAAATTCCTTGTCTTAATTATTTAAAAACTATGTAAAATATGCTTGATTATTGTTAACTAGCTTGTTTAAACTACTGTTTTCTGTATTGTATATGCTACATTAAACATTTTGGTTGTACTTGGTTTGATATTTGGTACTGACTTGTCAAAAATGTGGTTTGGTTGAAATGATATTTCCTTTGATTTGAAATGATTCTTTAAAACCATTTCAAAGCCATATATAGAATTTATAGTTCAAAATAAGAGAAGAATATATATGTTTAGTTATAACACCAACCCTAGAAATAACTAATATTAAAGTAACACTATAGAAAGGTTGACATAAACCATCAGAAAACTTAATATTTTTCTGCATAGACATTTATTTGATTCACAGCAGCCTTTAAAACAATATCAAACATTGCCTATCTGAGAGTGAGAAAAGCAGAAGCTACTGGAGCATGCCGCTATGCCCTCCCCTTCTGCTCCCAAGGTTGGCTTATTTTAGATCAGGAAGGACAAGGTTTCGATCTGGCCAGCATCTCTTTAAAAACTCCAAAGAGAAAAGGGAAGGGACCGAGGGAGAGGCAGCCAGTGAAAAGAAAAAAGGACAAACCAAGTGAGAGGACAGAAAGAGAAGCATGTAAAACATTGATATCACATTGATATTCAGAGCCGTGCACTAACCATTAACTTCCTCCTCCTGCGTCCTGTCTCTTTGAGTTATCATTATGCATAAGACAAAACACTGGCCGGTAAACAATTAAAGAGAGCAAGGAGAGAGTAAATATCAGGCTCTCCAAACAATTACACGGATTGGTTACGCTGACTTTTTTGTGACTAACAACAAGCAGAATTAACAGTCTTACTTTAAGTTTCAGAAGCCAACTGATCTTGTTAAACATCCCCCAAAATTACACAGAATTAACCATTTAAAACACGGTCATGTCCATCATCATATGCACTCACTGTGACCATGCACAAATGTCTAAAGTAAGTGTACAAATGTCTAAAGTAAGTAAATGTACATATATGCATGGCCTTTTGCAAGACAACACATTTTAGGAAAGTATTGAAATCTGGAAATATATTGTTATTAGATTAGATATGATTGGCTGATGTAATTCCATATGCATGCTTTCCTCTGGAATATTTTGAGATGTTTTTTTTTATATTCAGAGGTGCATTATTTGCAAAGAGCAAAACCCTACTGCTAAACTGAAAACACAAATCACCAAACCTAGTTCAGAAGCTTTCATGAAGTTCATTTGGATAAATAAATTCTTTAGCGCCACCAGGAATAATTGAAAAGAGATAAGGGGTTGTTTTTCCAAAACAATACCTAGTCAGCTGTATCAAATTCAAAACTGGCAACGTGAAACATTTCTGAAAGGCATTAAATTGGTTTGAGCTGTTGCACAGCGGTTAGTGAGTGTGCACTTAGTGCATGTCATCCTCTCTCTCTCTCCTCAAGAATTTCCTGTCATCTGTGGAATTAAGAGACAAAATCCCCAAAAATAATCTGACGTGAATGTATATAAATGACAACAATATTGTCTTCAGTACTTTCAAGCAATTTAGCCAAATAAACAAACTGGAAGCACATAAACTTAATCTTTCTGTTTGAAAGTGGAGACTAGACGTCAAGATGAAATCTTGTTCACTGGCATCAATAAAATTTCAATTAAAAAAAGATTGCATCAAAAGTCTTACTTTTGAACTTACTGCTGATCACAGACCAACCTATGATTGCACTCCACAGTCTCACATTAGTTTGCCAGCTCACTACACTCCTACAAGACCTTTGCCAAAACCTTGTTAAACAGACCTGTTATTACCAGGAACATGGGTAGTGTAACGCTCCTCATTCTGGTTCATAAAGTTGAACTCACTGTAGCGCAGGAAGTGCTTTCACGTAATAAGAGGTGACTCAGGGCTGCTGGCCAGGCCGGCTGGTATGCACTTGGCCGAGGACGTTCACCACATTGCCAGGCAGTAGAGAGGCGAGGGAAGAGATCTACCCTCAGTTGACTTTCATTTTGCGGTCTTCACTGCACTGTATACCACAACTCTGCAGTTTCTGCAGTCTTCAGAGAGATTTTAAATGCTCCTTTTGTCCCATTCACAAATGCAGAGATGGAGAGCAAGAAAGATATTTCTGGAATTCTATATATATATTTTTTTTTAATTGATACATTTATTCAGTAAGGATGTATTACTGTAAATTAATCAAAGTTTATTCTTGTTTAAGTTTAAAGGAATGAATAAAGAATAAAGGATTTAGATTTTTTTTTAAATGCCAAGTTCTGTCATGAAACTATTTGGACCAGGCTATGTTTCATGTTGCATATGCAGCCAATGAGCTTTACATTCAAATGTCTGATTAGCATCCACTAGACCAGTTCAAAGCCCTCTGAAACCCTCCACCTTCCCCAGCTCCACCTGTATAGATCTGTTATGGGTTATTACATATGCTATTTGTGCAGCAACAGTATGTCTTAAAAACTCACAGTACCGTATCAGTGTATGTATTAGCAGTAGCAAGTTCCTGTACTTGCCTTGCAGCAGCAGCAGTTATCTACAACAACAGCAATAACCAACTTCAGCAGCAGCAGTATAGCAAATCTATTCCACCAAGACCAAATACATCATATCCATTACCATGCTAAAATCTTCAAAGCTGTCATGATAGAAATGCGGTTTCTTTGAACTAACTATTCAATCAAAGAAAAAGAAATTAACACATTTTCCATCAATATATTAAGCTTCTGTTTTCAGCTGTATTATAATAATAATAAATATTTTTGGTGCTCAAATCAGCCTATTAGCAAGATTTCTGAATCATGTGACAGAGGTAATGGCTGCTGAAATTTTAGCTTTGCAACACAGGAATAAATTACATTTTAAAATATATAAAAATATTTAATTATTTTAATTAATATATAAATATTTATAATATAAATATTTAATATAGTACTTTTTTACACAAGATTGCTGTTTTTACTTTATTTTCAATCAAATAAATAAAATTAATACATTTCAAAAAATCTTACCAGCCCCAAAAGTTTCAACCGTATTGTACATGTACCTTTTAGTCAATTACCAGACATTTTATTTTCCAAACTGCATAATACATACAACAATAAATGTAATAAAACTGTTAAAGTTTTGAATAAAACTGAACTGAAAACTGAATTGGAGTGCCACCCACTGAACGTTTTACTTCGAAATTGTGGTGAAACAAAAGAAGCAACATCATTTTGCAGAAATGCCGCCACGGACACATTTTTCCAATTTTAAAACACCTCATCACAATAAGTTTAGGTTATTTTGGATGTTTTCAGTGAGAATCAGAGTGACGAGTATATCATCTCACACTGAGCACTGTAACAATGCAGCCACTGTGAAGACCACTGACCAACCTCTCAACAACTTTTGATGAACTGCTCACAATTTCAGCAACCCACCAAGATGTCATACCGCAATACATACAAACTCAACAAACCACATCAACAAGCCACAGGAACTTTAAACAATACAGAATTAACTCCTATTTTTATCTTGGAAATGAGAAGACTGAAAACAAACAGTACTATTAATATTCAGATTCAAATTATTTAATGACAAAGTCATTTTTGACAAAAATAGTGTCTCAGTGTTGGAAAAGACTGGTAACTTGACCCAAGCTAATCCAGCTAGCATTTCTTTCTCTTGTTACCACAGACCTCAGAAAGTGAGGAGAGGGAGGCTGTTGCTGTCAGGCAGAAGACTGAACGATGGAAATGCCAACTCAGCGATCCTTTTCCCCCTTCAGCATTGTCCTAACAAGAGCTCAGGGTTGTGAGGATTGAGTGACACCCTCAAGAACCCAAACGGGCATCCCGCCAGCCTCAATCTCCCTCAGACTGGCCAGATACACTGCTAGGATGGAGCTTCAGAGCGACTGTTCAACATTGATCTGAACAGACACTCACTAAAGCCTGAGTCAGCTTAAAACTAGAGCAGACTTTATGGAAAATAAAGTGAGAGTGATAGAGAGAGACAATTTGAAAGTGATGTGAATATAGGATCCTATCTGAACTAGGGGAACATTGGTTTATGTCCTCTCTGCAATGAGAGTTCAATGGAAAAAAGTCATCAGTCACCGAGCAGACTCCCTAGTCCCTATAGAACATAACTGACAAAAAAGCAACATAAAAGTGGTTGATATGACTTAGATTTGTGAGCTTTATGTGAGGAACAGACCTAAATTTAGGTGGTTCTTGACTAAAAAACTTTGCGCATCATGTTCAATTGTAAGACAATTATCCTGATGTGCCAAATTTGAAGATGTTCAAATGTAAACATGATTAGTGCAACTTCTGGAGCTTTTATGTTTTATTGAAAAGTGCAGGGTGAACATCTTTCAAAACCTTTCTTTTTTTGATATACACAGTAATAACTGACATATGACAATTTTATTTCTTTAACCCTGCCAGCAGAACACATTTTTAGCAACTGTGCATCCATGGCACTGAATAGTGACTCTTTTGACCTTCAACTAAACTTTGAGGCTGTTGCCCACTCTGTATTAATGAAAAACAAGTATTATCATGGGAATCTAATCAGGCTGCTATTAAAGAGATGAGAGACTAATCGCTGTCCTCATGCCCTCTGGATTCCTCCACTTCCTGTGCTGCCAGCTCGAGGGGAAGTTTCACAGCGCTGTAAAATGCAGAGGAGCTGTTGTCTGGCACTGTTTCCTCATCAATCATACAGAAATGCCAAGCAATGACATGGCATCTGGAGTCCCTCTGCCCAAGACATTATGCACAATTAGAAATGACCTGCATTTCAATAGAGCACTAAAGTAAGCCTGGATCTGGAATTGGAAAGTAGTAACAGAAATGAGTAACAGAAGGTCTGTAGAAAAAAAAATTATAATAAAATTGCAAAATTATTCAAATGTTTTCCATTTGTCTATTAATGCCTCCCAGATAGACTAAAAAAGATAAGATTTTTACATATATTATGTAGTCAGACAGACAGATAGTGGTAGGCTCCTCCCCTTAGTGGGCAGGGTTATTTGTCATTTTACAAAACCTTAAAAAAAATATATCAAAACTAAAAACTAAAAACATCTATCCTTTTTCTAAGTTTGACAAACATTATTGGAAAGGTCTGAATCTCAAGGTTCCATATTTGGTGACTATTTTGTGGTGGAAAAAATATTGTGACAGAAATTTATAAATTTCTGATAGGAAACTATTATTCAATATTTTTCCTGGTATAGTGCCAACAAAACTTTCAAAAGAGCCTAAATTTTTTCAAATTTGGAACATTAGCCATTAATTTTATAGTTTTTAAATTCCAATAGATCATTTCCCAATTATACATTCCAAAATATTGTGTAAAATGTTATTTTATATAAAATAAATGAGTACGGTTCATTTTCTTGACATTAAACTATTTTTTTATTTAAGCAGTAATCTGCTTTATTGTTTTGCCCTTTTCTAAGATCATAGAGAGAAAATTATATAGAGATAATTTTATTATTATTATGCTGTAAAAAAATATCTAAAGTTTAAGACAAGTTTATACAACGAAAAGTTGAGAAAACTCAAAAATCTCCTACAAAGACAAGCTGAGAAGACTCAAAAATCTACTGAAGCTGGTTGTCTTAAACTTTTAAGTTTTCTAACCTTAAGATTTTTTTACATTGTATTTTATCACTGTAGACAGTCAGTGAGACTGAGAAACAGAAAGATCAAAATGGATGGACTACCCCTTCTGCACAGGTCTATTATTCTCATGACGTAGCAAAGAAATAACAGCAGAGACAGGTTTATTTGAGTGAATCTGTTAGTGCCCATTGTAATTTCCCAGAGGACAAAGAAACTGTGTGTATTTGTGAGGAGGAAAGAGCCTCAGTGGACCAGACGTTAAAAAATAATTCAGTTTTTCTTTCCACTCCGGAGAAGATTTTCTACTTTTGAAGCCTGTATGTACCAATCGCCCTCTCAGAAGAGCCACTTTCCAAAGTGATGATGGAGCTGTCCTCAGAGGACTGAAAAAATGAGACCCTGGGTGTCTGTGTATGTGTGTGCTATTGCTTGATGCCTATGCCCTCCCCAATCCAATCAGGACACTCGTTCAGTCCTGACCTTGAGCGAGACAAATACACATTTACAGCTCTCACAGAGATACAAAAATGACTTATGGCCTGGGTGAGTATGTGTGTGTGTGTGTGTGTGTGTGTGTGTGTGTGCACGCTGTAAATTAGCAAGACATGAGCAGGTCTGTGTGTGTCAGAGGGAAAGACAAAAATAGAGCTAGCAAGGCCACACTTTTGATTCCAAATATAATTTAAAAAAAAGTCCGTATTAGATATAAAAAAAAGGTAAAAGTAAGTAATAATTCTGTGTTAAGTAAAGAGAATAACAAGTCTGGAACACCATGGGATTGAGCGAATCATAACATAACTTTAATTTTGAAACAACTATCTCTTTAAGGTCTCTTAGATACAGATACCATCTTCTCACCCGTTCAGACTAGCCAGCACAGTTGATAATTACACACTGTCAGAGAGCTGCCACAAACCACAGCGTCACTTTCACTGAGAAAGCCTCCTGAACTATAACACCTGCTATTACACATGCCAGTTCACTGAACAGGGCTGTTTGGTGCTCCTCGGATCAGCTGTCTGTCTAGTGCTGAATAATGTGAGCTTTAAACACAGGCAAGGCAAAGCCAGAGCGGAGGGTGCAGTACATCTCCATAAGAGAAACGTATAATTCACTTCTATTTGTATCCGTCACATTTGTTTTTAGGGTTTTAACCTTGGTTCACAAATGTCAGGCTTTTCAAATCGAATTGCGAGATGCATTTAAAAATATAGAAGCAAAAACCTTATTGTAGAAATAAGCATAATTACTAAGCGTCTAGGTTTTTCTGAATTACATGTTTGTTTGTTTTTTAATCAAAGACTATTTGCCTTTTTATTGCATAGACACAACGTGTTCAAAAGTTTGAAGGCAAAAACAGATTATCATGGTTTTCAAAGGCTAGAAATACAGTAAAACAGTGATATTGTGAAATATTATTACAATTTAAATAAATGATGTCTATTTTCAGCAATCCAGTCTTAATTCTACAGAAATAATCATTCTTAATATGCTGATTTGCAGCTCAAGAAACATTTTCTATCAATGTTGAAAACCGCTGAGCTGCTTAATATTTTTGTAGAAAATTGTTATTGACAGTCCACGACAATATGAACAAAAATAACACAGAAATAAAGAGCAAATGGTGTCAGCATTCAAATTGATTTGAATGGTCTGATTTAATTGATATTTCAGGATTGACCTCTGACTATCAGCGTACTCATTAGACAGGAAATGAATGTGTGATTGACATATTCAACAACCAATCACAATTTACTTGTATAATGAGAAATCAGAGGAAAGGGCTCTGGAAGAGAACTTAACTAATCTTGAAAACCAAAATACAAAATAAAAATAGTGCAAATTTAGTGAAAAACTGACTATAACACAAATTAATTTAGACAAAGATAAATAGTTCCCTTAGGTTAGAAAATATTGTTGAAAGAGGGTGTCATCCATCCCTTCATCTAATTACCAAGTTCAATCAGAATAAGTGATTAGGGACGGCGGTCCCCTGTCAGTTGTTTTTCAGGTTCAGCAGCTAATTAACAGCATAACGGATTGGAAGCCAGTCAAAGCTCTTTTCTGAGGAGCATAGGAAGCCAGAAGCACTCACCTTTCCTATGATTTTTGTAAAACAAGGGAGCACAGCAGGTGTTTACTGCAGAGTTTCTGTACGTCCTGCAAACGCTGCTCAGGGAAAGTCCTCATCGGCATCAGTTGTGAGATAAAAAAAAAAAAAATTCACAAGAAATCAGTCAATAAATCAGAAAATTGGAAGACTACGCTGGGACTGTGTTAGATTAAATGAAAATCATTTTACGGCAACATTAACGCATTAAGTATGTCTCATAACCTTTGGATACTGCAACCGTCGTACAACATTTATTTTATACTACAAACCACATGGGTATGTCTACGACTCATTGCACTTTTCCCGAGCCGACTGAGGCAGATATATTTAGAAGACTTCCCATTTCCATCTATATGTTAATGCAACCAAGAACAACAGAATCGCAGGTTGAAATATTATTTGCCAAGCGGGGCATGAAATTGAGCCAGACAAACAAACAAAGGATTTTACCTCTCATGTGTCTGCTGTGTCTAATAATAAAAAGTGTGCTTGACAAGGTGAGCGAAATCAGGTTCCCGTAAAAGAGACAGTATATCCACAGCCAGAACCATTTGGCGACACAAACAAAGCCGTGTGAGATCACTGTCACAGCGCCGGGAGAAAATTGAAAATTCATATTCGCAATGAAAAGGAACAGCAAACAACTTTACAAAATACTATAATCTCAGGGGCCTAATCTTTCTTGCATAAAAAACCGAAAGAGAGAGATTTACTTCTCAGGTCAATCTCATGAAAGCTATACAAAAGTCATATTTTAAGTCATATTTTATTTGCCAACTTTATTTGCCAAGCAAGTACAAAATGTGGCTGTATCAGAGCTTAAACTACCCAATGCAGGAACTGAATTATCAAGGTCGTAGACTGTGATCTGCTACGTTACATTCATACATACACCCAGGAGAATTCAGCCTGAGCTATGTGAGCAGGAGCTGAGTCAGGACTTCAGGCCAAGAGAAGAGCCTGTGGAGTTGGCATGTCTCTGCCACATAAAGCACAAACACAAACTGCCACAGATCTGCTAACTCTGCTTATGGGCCAACTCCTCTCCGTGTACAGACTCTGACCTAAGTATGCAGCAATGTGAGGAACTGAAGCTGACAAACAACACAGACACCGGGAGAAACACAACTGTGAAATAGGGAAATAAATGTCTTCTCTTTTCCATAACCGAAAAGGAGAAGGAAGGTAATATCCGTTGATAAAGATTTAAATTGTACAGATTTAGCAAACGGATCCTTCGAAGAATGCATACATACACATTAATCATATCTGCATACTAGAAGTAGCATTTAATTCATGCAGATATTATAAAATTACACAAAAGAAGATATTTTGAACAGTTGATGGTAGCCACTGACTTCCATAATATTATTTATATACTATGGAAGTCAATGGCTACCATCATTCTTCAAAATAACGAAACACACAGGTTTGGAACAACATGAGGGTGACTAAACGATCACAGAGTTTTCATTTTTGGGTGAACTATCCCTTTAAGCAGCACAATTATTTTTAACATTGATAATAAGAACAAGGCTCGAGTTGAATGCTGGGAGCTGTTTGAGGAGCACTTGTCACATGGATTTAAGTGACCCCAACAGCACAGCACTGAGAGACAACGAAGCCTCAAAGTCAAGGGTGGGCAGGAATGTCCTGAATAGATGGTTACATAAAAACCCTCAGCATGATGCTTTTTTCCAGGCCGCAGCACTAAAGGACAAGACTGCAGAGTTTAGAACGACTCCTGCTATTTCAGCTCTTCCTAGAGTACAAATTATTGTAGCACTTTCATGAGGAACGGTTGACAAAGGGCCGATTCATGTTAGGAAATCATCATGCAATCAATGCATTTATTCATTTGTATGAGAATTTTAACCGTATCCATCTCAAACATGATGACCTTGCTTGACCATGCTTTTACCATCAATGCTTAACTAGTTGAGCGATGGGAACTAGTCACTAGATCAGCTGCTTTTCTGTTATAACAGTTTTGGAAACTAAAATGTTATCATCAAGTGATATTCTTACTGTGATTGTCTAAAATGTATTAGATTCTCATATAAAATGCATTAATGGGTGCGTAATTAATTATTTGGGTTCTGACTCATTTCACATGTCAACCAACAATAGGCTCTGCACTTTTGACCACTACAGGCAAAGAGGAAATGCACTGTATAAATAATTAAAAAAAATAACAAAATTTTTTAAGGGTCATGTGAAAAAAATCAAGCAAGCAACTGGAGGTCAAAAAGACAGGGCCGCGGCACTAAAGTAGTGACCTGACCCAGATATTAACCCGGCTTCCAGATGTGAAGAGGCCTCTGGATTACAGCATCAATGTACAACACACATGCTTTATTTTTACTGAGCATTCCGAAAATCAACACTGCTTTCATCCCGCAGCCTTTGTGATGCTCTCCTTTCTGTTTATGAAGAATATGACATATTACATGCTAATTAAAAAACAACACCAAAATAAACCCAAATTTAAGACATACCTTTTTTTATGATTTTTTTATTTTTATTTTATTTTTCCTATTTGCCAATAAGAAATAATATAAACAATCATGTACTTGACATATAAACAAACCACTAAAAACAAACAAAAACAAACAATTTATTTTTATAATTCTCTTTATTTTATTCTTCTGCATATGATTGAGTTCACTGAGACTACAACTTTTTATTTATTTTTTTATTTGTGATAGGTGGGTTTTAAAAAAAAAAGATTTACAGAGGTTGCAATGTCTAGTCCCTGAAAAACTAGGAAAAAATATTCTTAAATTTCTCTCCCTCTCTATATTTCAATGGCTTTTGCAATTCCTGAAATATTTTGTTTTAATTACTTGATATTTGTAGTTGATTTTGTGAACACTTTAAGTGGCGACTGCTTGTTTTTTTATGACTTTCTTTTTCTTTTTGTAATTTAAGCATTTTAATATTTATATCTACATTGCAGATTTAAGTTTAACTTTGATAACCAATCTGTAGAACACTTTTTAAATTATAGTTATGTTTTTGCTTTGACAATACTAAATCATTATACTACAACATTACTAACAACTATCATTAATATTAATAATGCTAATGCTATTTGTGTAATTATAAATATTTGCTAATATATTTCTTTGTTTTGGACTGTCTATATTTTAGAAAATTATTTATATGAATATAAAATCATTTAAATTGCATTTAAAGCATAATGTTTCCAAGCTCCTGTATCTCTATAAAAAAAATAAAAAAAAATAAAAAACTGTGTAGCGCCTTCAACATTTATCTGGAGATTCACATTTATTGCACAACTTAAATATGAGCTCTATGGATTCTCGTCATGTGCAACAAACTCGATAGCATTTCAAAAGTATATTTAGAATAACATTTTAAATTCGCTTTTCATTTTGCATGCATCAATGTACAAAAAAATGCACCAGTCACGACGTGATCCCTATCCACACTGATATGAGAGAATTTAACTCTTTAAATGCAACAATGTAGGCTATTGTGGCCATTGCATTCTTGTTAACCTTCCAATTTATGTGACTGTCAGCGTTCTGTGCAAGTTGCAAACTTCATTTCGCGGTCAAATTTATTGGCGACATCACGTTATCTAAAACATTCAAAAAACTCAGACACATCCCGGGACAAACTACTGCAAGTTTCATCGGCCTAGCTAAGTCTTTTAAAATTACAAGAGATAAAATATGGATATAAAATAATCAAAATGTCGTTGTCCACTGTACCATTTTGATCCGAGGTCTGTAGCATCGAAGGAGTCTGCGAATAACTCCGTTTGCGCAGGACTTCCGCTCGCCATCTAATAGTACGTTGGATTTTCACATTTCTTCAGTTTTCCTTCCCCTCGCTGTTTTTTTCGCCGTGCTAGCAGCATTCAGGCAGACAAAAATGCAGAGGCTGCTTTTGCAGTAGGAATTGGTGATTGGAGCTCAGGGATCATATGGGCTTTTGTCAGAAGTTTTAAAGGGACATTGCACTGGATATTTTTTTCCCCCGTCTGAGCTCTAGTCTACATCTACTGCTAAAAATGAGTAATCAATACGAGCTGCCCTTATGGGGGCATGGAGAATTTGTGTCCCAGGTGCTCATGACCTTGCATGTTTGACGGCATCTCATCACTGTGTGCACCAGAGCATGCGGAATCCTTAAAATCCGGAGAAATTATAGCCATTGCAATCAAATGTGTACTTTTTTTTGATAAAAAGCAAGTAGGATGTCTAAATACACAGTATTTGTGAAACAGCAGGCAAACTAAACCCCAATAACATACTGCACCTGCTGAAGTGAGGAACCAGTAAACACTATCCCATGAGGCCACAGGAGTGAAGGAACTGTAAGAAGTGAAATGTAAAAAAAATTATTAAAAAAGATTTTCGAAAATGGAGAAGTGTGATCTGAGCTCTTATGTTTAAAGGGATACTCCACCCCAAAATGACAATTTTCCAATTTTCATTCCAAACCCGTAAAAGCTTTGTTCGACTTCGGAACAGAATTTAAGATATTTTGGATGAAACTGGGAGGCTTGTGACTGTCAGAAAGTATTGTTGTCCATTTATAACATTATGGTTGAACCACTGATGGCTGAGAATTCTGACAATGTCTTTCATACTTTTCTGGACCTTGACAGTGCATTTTACTTGCCAGTCTATGGGATATCCTCACGGTTTTCATACAAAATATCTTTGTGTTCTGAAGAAGAACAAAGCTTTTACAGGTTTGGAACAACATTTTGGGGTTTAGTATCCCTTTAAGTACTTTAGATACCAATAAAATTGCTCTTTGTGGTTAAACTGTACTTTGTTTATTGCTAGATTGTTTAGTACATCTAGAAATGCATGCAGTTTATACTAAATAACAATTTAGACACTGACAGAACATTTGGATGCAGTACTATCAGTGAAGTGGTTGTCAATTCTGATCCTAGTGTATCCCAGCAATTTTGGATGTACTGTATCCCCAGGACTAATTCAAAAAGCAGAAATGCTTGTAGTGGTCAAAACTTACAAACATGTTTGAGATGGACTTTAATCCACGTTCTAATGCATCATACTCAATTTTGTGGATATTTGGAGGAGTCACTGAAACGTGAAGTAGGATGAACACATTACACAGAATACACATTATACAGCACACATGCAGGATTTCACAAACAAATGTAGTTTTTATTAACAGTTATATTTAAATGGTGTATCAATAAGCAGCAGTAGATACATTCAGCAAGACATTTGTTTTTGTGTACAAATTAAAAAATGCACTGAGGGCAACCAAAAAAAAACATTCATTTGGCCAAAACTAAACATTTTCCATCCATGTCTCCCATTGATTTGTTTAATATAACTGCTTGCCATGTCAAAACATGACATTTACATTTCACAGAATTTCATGTTCAAAAGACTGAGGTAAGTAGCTGTTGATATATAACCTAGGCTTTACAGTTGGAGGGTTTCTATGCTCCATTTCTAATGAATACAAAAAAAAGTGTACCAGAGTAAAGCAAGAGACTAATTTTGTTTCAAATGTACATTCATACATAGACTCGTTTGGAAAAATACAGCAGAATGTATGTGAATTACACATTAAATGATGATACAGTGTACATCAAAGTACATACTTCAAACTTAAACTGAGCCATTCGTTCAGAAAACCATTTGAAGGAGGATAGGGAGGCTTAATGCTGCATCAATTCAGCTCAACTGTATCGACTGCTTCGGCTACGACTTCGCCTCCTGGAGGAACTGCGACTGTAAGAGCGATATGACCTGAATGTGAAGACACACATCAGAGAATTAGCTTCAGTGAGGCACATTATTAAATTCGAAGCAGACAGTTTCAATACATGGATTTATTTATGATGTACCTGGACCTGCGGTCAGAGCTCTCACTTCTTCGATGCCCTCTTCTGCTACGACTGCGGCTGCGGCTAGAATAACTATCGTATGAGTTAGACCTGTATTTCCATGAAGATAAATAATTAAGAATAATTAAGCAACACTAGGTTGGTTGCAATCAAAATGCATTAAAGATGTTGGCTCCATGCTCACCTTGATCTGTGGTGACCTCTGTGGCGACTTCTAGAATGACTTCTACTGTCTGAAAGGCTTAAACAAGATCACCGTGGCATCTTTGTTAAAAACATTTTAATCCCAGTTAGACATATATCAAAGATAAATATCTTTCAGTACATACCTACGGGAACTTCGGTAGGTGCTACTTCGAGAACGAGAGTGTGCTCTGCTGTATCTACTCCTGCTTCTACTTCTACTGTAGCTCCTGTGTGAACAATTAAAACATGCAAAATTTACCAGACATGGACGACTGGACATACAAAGTCATAAAACATTGTCTGTTGTAACCAACCTGGAAGAGTAGGTGTAGCTTCTGGACCTGCTCCTGGAGTGGCTATATGAATGAGACCTACTTCTGCGGTGGGACCTATGACTGGACACAGACCTTGACTTATTTTGAGAGTGGGATCCAGCCCTTTCTCCTGTTGCTGGAATAGAGTCTTCTTCACTTGAACTGTCTTGATTTCTGGGTCTCTGATTTAAACGAGCTGTCTTTCGAACCTCGTCAAACAAGGATCCTGGACGGACTCTACTCTTGCTCTTGATCTCAATCTTGAGACCCTGGGCCTTTCCCTCTAGTTGATCTTGCATTTTATTTATTTTCTTAACCAGAGGTTTTGTAGTAATGGTCTGCCCAACAGTCATGCCTGTCAAAGGTTTCCATTTATTTTCAACTGCTGAGAGAGAAGTGTCACCAGGTACAGATTCCTCTGGCTGACTGCCTTGAGGTAAAACAGATCCAATAGTCACAGAGTTTCCTCTTTCTATTTGAGTTGGAACAAGTGCACTACCATTATTTTTAATACTTTTTAGAGGGGAAAATCCAATCGCTTTGGCACCTGGTTGCTTAGCTTCTGGGATGGCCTGTGGAGGACATACATCAACTTTATTTGGGTCTCTTGGTTTGTTACTTGCCAAGTTAGTGTCTGAAAGATTGGTATGGATCTCTAGATGGCTTTGATCTGGATTTCTTTCAGTATTGCTATTTAGCTTTGATTTCTGGCTTTCAGTCACCTTCCCATTCTCATCAATACCTTTAGAAGACTCTACTGAAAACATATCTTGTGATGATTCGATATTCCCTTGATCCTCATCCTTATTTTCTGAGACTTGGTGCTTGATCTTTCCAGCTTTTATACGCCTTTTTGCTCCATCATTGACTGCATCAGGATTTGCTATGTGAAATTGTTTTGCTTGAGTGACTGAATCATCCTCCTCACCTTCATCACCAAACTCCAGTGGAGGCTGCCAGTGAAATGTCTCTTTCGGCTTCTGGTGCTTCTTGGATTTCTTGACCTTGGATCTGTGAGATCCTGACTTGGAAGAGTTCCTCCTCTTGTGCTTGTGCTTCCGCTTGGCTTTCTTATTCTTGTGCTTTGAAGTCTTTGTGTCTGCAGACAGCTCCTCATTACCTTTTAATTCATTAGACATTTCTGCTCCTTGGTTTGACTTGTTACAGGTCCATAAAGGATATTCATACTCTGATTCTGAACTAGCCTCTCCCTCCTCTTTTTCAGACACATGTTTGGCATCACTTACTACTTTTTTGTCTGGCATTTCAGAGTCACTCTCAGACTCCCAGCAACGAGACAAAATCTGTCTCTTTTTCATTTCAGTAAGTCCCTCATCACTAATAGGGAGTTGGTTGTGTTCCAGAGCAGTATTAGTCTTACTTGAGTTCTCTCCTTCACTTTCCCATCCAGATGCATTATTGTTGTCCATTAATGGTACTTTCCTTTGATTGGGATTTGTGCCTTTCAGTGTGTTTCTCTGTACCAAGGAATCATTGTGTCCGTGGAAAGCACTGTATGGATTGTCTGATATGTCCTCTGAGGAGGGAGATGAATCTTTATGGCCACTACCATGATCTGCATGCTTGTCCCTCTTTTGGCTATTTCTGTGAGATCTACGATGTTTTCTCTTTTTTTCAGTGGTTCTTCCTTTGTATGAATTATATGACTCTGACCCACTGCAAGAGGAAGATCTGCTGCCGTACTGACTCTGTGATTTGCTGCTACTTCGTGATTGAGTGGGTGAACTGCTCCTGGACAAACTGCTTTGCAGAAGCCTATCAGGAACATTATTGTCACTGCTGCTGGGGTTCCTTTGACTAGCAGCCATGTCTGGCTTTAGAGAGGACATTGCCTCCTGAGGTACATTTGATGATGGGCTGATTAGTGCATTTGAAGCTGGGGCTGATTTTACTTTGATTTCTTGAATGCGGACATAAGAAGGTTTCCAGGGTTTTTGGCCTGGTTTCCATCGAGAAGGAGGTGGACTATCACTCAAAGGCAACACAGAGACACTCTCTGAAGACGCTGCTGATTGGGCTTTAGATTCTTCACCTTGAACTGATTTAGGAACAGGCTTGTCCAATTTGGAAATACAGCCCTCTGTAGGCTTTGACTTTCGAGGGGATCTCAACTCATTTCTTTTCCTGGAACGTGGTGGGGTTTCTGAACTATACCTAGAGTTTGATCTGGTTCTTGACCTTGTCCTGTATCTCGATTGAGAACGAGACAGTGACCTAGAATGTGTAACAGACCGTCCTGATCGACTATGACTTGACCTCATGGATGATCGAACCCGCTTATCAGACCTTGAACGACTTCTGGAATAAGATCTGCTCCTGGACCTCGAATAAGATCGTGAATCTCTAGAAGAGCTTGATAAGTAACGTCTCCTTTCTGATCCTGATCTATACGATCTGTGGGAGTGGTGCGACGATGAGCGAGAGAAAGAATGAGAGCGTGATCGAGAATGTCTCCTCTCTGCACGGCTTGAGTGTTTCGACCTCTTGCCTGAGGACCCAGACATCTCTTCCTCAGACTGGGAGGCCTCCTTGGTCTTGTTCTTTTTATGTTTCTTTGAGTGCTTTCGTTTCTTAGTTTTCTTCTTGCGTTTGGTTTTCTTTTTTTCTTTTTTAGATCGATGGTGGCTGGAATATACAGAAGCCTCACTTAAGGAACGTTCTTCTGATCTTGACCTAGACCTTGGGGTGTCACTTCTGTCATCCCATCTGTTTGAACAATATTTAGAAATACAAAATCAAAATCTATTTTCCAAACTATGTTTTTCACAACTTATATTGGTATTTATAAAGGCAAATCAAAAACTTAATATAAACCAAATAAGCTTTAATATAAACCTTTTAATATAAACCAGAAATAAACTACCAATATTAGCTTGGCACGTCCAATAATTTTGAATATCACACTGATCATTGCACCATTTTCAAATGGTGTAAGAACAAACCTTTCTCCTTTACTCCATCTCTCCACACTGGGGGGCTGGTAAGCCTTAGTCCTCTGCATTTCCTCTTTCCAGTGTGGAGGAGTCTCACTGCTCCCCCGTTCCCCATCTGACTCCGATCGGGACTTTGACCGGGGGGGTGTATGGTACCTCTGCAGAGGGAATAAAAAACAACAAAACATCCCGCATGGCAAACCAATCAAACTATCATTCCATCAAGAACTTTCTAATATATCAGTCAATTTCATTATACTTAAATAATTATAATAATTATTAAAGCAGCTGATATAGTTTTTGGTTTGTAAAAATGCATTTTGTATGCTGTACTTTATTTAATGTCACTCTGTGGCTTGGTTATTTTCTGTAGGTAGTATAAATATAATTCACGGTTTTCATACCATAGTACCACGGCCTTTGATCTTGCGTCCAGATTTTGTGACAGTTGGTTTTGTGTCATTTGGTGCCACAACTGTGTCTTGCACGGCCCTATTGGGGGGGAGGGGATATCAGTTTTAAAACTTTACCTCTTTGGTTTAATATACATACAATATACATCAAAGCTGAGCCATAGATTTCAAGGATTAATTTTTAAGCAAGGAAAATGTTACTAAAACATGAATCACTTTTGGTTCTATAGTAACACTTTAAATTAAAAATTTTTAGAAAATGTCAGTTATCTAATAACTGGGAATGCGCAGGAAAGACTCTTGTGATATTTCAATGAAAAGAGGAACATCTGTTGAATTATACTAAAGACACAAACGTTTTTACTATCTCCTCCTGGGTAGGCATGTCTCTGCGGAGCAGGAAGCGGTTCTCTGGCACAGGTGGGATCTCTTCTGGTCGAACCACAAGCTTCTCCCTTTTCACATTCTGCTCAGCCTCACCATCATCTTCCTCTGCCATCTCTCCCTCAGCATGACTGTGAATTGTAAAAAGAGTAGGCAGTATATTTTATTATACAACTAAATACAAAGGCCAACCATAAGAAATGCATGAACAAAACTATTTCATAATCAGCTCAGATTTCTAAATTATTCCTTGGTGACACCACTGGATTGGAAAAGGTTATCAATATTCTATTTTTACTGTGACGGTGATATAGCTGAAAAGTGTCAGCGCAGGCGAATACCAAATGTGTTATTGCCTTAGATCATTGGCTGAATTACAAATAAAATTGCAAAAGAGGAAAAGGCACTGGTTACAATCATTTACCTTTCATGTCCTGCTGTTTTAACTGTCTCTCTGTCCTTCTTTGTCTCTCTTCTTTTTCTCTTTGAGTGCTTACTCTTCGAGTTGCTTTTCCTCTTTCGAGATGAATAATTTTTGTCAGACTCTCCATCAGAGAAGGAATACTGAGATGAAGACTCAGAAGAACTCTGAGAGTCATCCTCAGAATGGAATGCTTTCCTCCTTTTGCCTTGAAGAACTACAGAGATACAACAAACTTCAAAACGTCTAAAAATGTACTGAACATCACCACAGAATGTAATTTATTCATTCTCTTTATTTCTGACTACATTATCAATGTGAAAAGCATGTGAATTTATTTTGAACTTGAGCTTTTTGTGCATGGCACAAAATAAAACAAACTTATAATGAACAACACTAGCTGTGTCCCAAATTATGCACTTTGAACTTATTCTATGAACTAAGTATCGAACTTTCTAGTGTATGAATTCTATAAGCTTGCTCTGTCATCCAAAATCAGTCTAAAAGCCCTTGCCCTTCCAGCAACTAATTAAAAATGCTACAGTTAAGTGTCCAACATTCCACACTTAATTAAAAAAAAATTCCGGTTAATTAAGTGCATCATCCAGGTTTTTCTTTTGGGAATGAGAACAAACTAATCACACTATATATACTAAAAACCATCAGAAAATTGTACCCAAGTATGCAAATTGGAACACACATACTATGTCCAAACCAAGCACACTGCAAGTAAAAAGTGAAAAATACAATGTAACAAATGTTATATATGAGATACATCTGTAAGAATTAGGATTTTGAACCAGTAGTATTTCACTTTGGGCAGCACTGCCCAGAATGACATGATGAAAATACAATTCAAGGGACTGGCAAACTTTCTTGTTGCACATCATTTGTTGTGGGTGGTTAGGGCAAAAACTCTTTGTAGCATCATGCCTGGTTAGGACTAGAGATATTATCGGCCGATATAAGCTAATTGCATTTAAATCGGCATCGGCATTTATAACGGCCGATGAAACATGAGAAACAGAGTCTCATGCTTCACTCATGTTACGAGTGTTGCATAGTGTGCCCACCAGAGGGAGCTCTGCAGCTCCAGAGTTAACAACAGCGCCAGAAGTCCACTACAGAAGAAAGCGATCAACTGTTTTGACGGTGAGTCTGTCGTTCGTCATGTGAAATGATTGTAGATTTAGTTCATACCCTGTATATAAAAACTGTGTGGTAGTTCTAGCTAACGGTCCTATCATTATCACTTCAAAATATTCTGTAACATCACTTACAGCCGCTAATGCATTGCTATATTAGATTAGCCACAAAGCTAATACCATGTTTATCAGTGGAAGAGCGCGAACGTTAATAGGAGGTCAAACTATAACGTTAGCGTTTAACTTATTCTTATTCTATTGCGGTGTGTTTCCCACATAATGACCGCGTAATTGGGCCTTTCACACAGGACGCGGTATGCACGGCGCTTGCCGCTGGGTTCAGCGTTGCCCTTCAGATACAACGCGATTTGCGCTGCGCTATGGCATAGGCGGAGTTTTAAAAACGTTTAGCGTGAGCTCTTTCATAGTCTGTTCCTCCTCCTTTCGGTCAGCAGCAAACATGTATCTGTCCCGTTGTAAGAAGCGAGCGATAGCGCTAGTCCTGCTGATGAGAATTAAGAGAGAAGCAAGGAAGAAGAGGCTACCCTCAGGTCCAGAGAACAATCTGGTGAATTCAGGCTGGTTACGTTACTCTAACGCTAATAGCTTCCTTTTTAGCAGGCCCCTTAAATGCTTGCTATTAACTTGTTTGAAGGTGGTTCTTCTCAAAATTGACAAAGTGTGTTCATGACACTAACGTTAACCATTCAACTTCGAATTGATTCCGTAATCTTCCGGTAATAGTAGGCAAGACGATGTTTTGATTCAGACTGCACAAAGAGAAGAGGAGAAGATATACGGGTCTGTTGTGAATGTGTCTGTGAGAGCAAATATAGTGTAGTTACAGTAACTACAGTAGGTGCGTCAGAAATGATTAAACCAGAGGGGACATGTAAATAAATGTGAGCTGAACAAGCGCTTTTTTTTTTTTTTACATATTGTTTCAAAGCAGCTTTACAGACATAACAGGAAAATGTTGAAATAATATTGTTAAATATAAGTAGGTAACACCTATTGCTTGACAAATAAAAAAAATATATATATTTCTCATTTTTGCCTATGTAGGAGATCCCAGTTTATTATTATTATAATTCTAATGATGACATGAGTAATGATACATGGTGATATTATTAATACACATGCTTATTCTTTCTCCGTCTCTCTTTCTGCCTACAGATGGCTGAAAAAGGTGAATGCTGTAGCAGCAAAGTGTGGGACTACTTCTGCAAATACTTTAACTTTAGTATTATAATTTATTTACAGTAAACACACAGACTGTTAAAACCAGCTTCAACTGGAAGAAAGTAAAAGTGTTAAATGTTTAAAACCAGACTGTTTTTTGATCATTAAAAAAATATATACTTTTGATGTGCAATTGTTTAGTCATTGAGACTGTAATCTAAGGCTTTTTTTTTAACATAGTCCATTCTGGAAAATGGTTTATACAGCCCACATACATAGAACAGGCAGATATTTTGCTATTGAATGTTGTGTAAATGCAGTTTATAGGAAATGGGTCTAATATCCAGATTATTTTTAAAATCAAAATATCGGCTTATAAATCGGCTCTTTTCGAGTTAATATCGGCAACGGCCCGCAAAAATCCATATCGGTCGGGCTCTAGTTAGGACACTGTGTAAGTGTGTGTATTAAAATTGGTATCTGCTTTATTTCAAAGCACCTGTCATTTTGTTCCATTTTTAAACACCATATTTCACTCAAAGTTGATGTTAAGATTAAAAAATGTTCTCCATTAGGTAAAGACAAGGTCAAACAGCATAGTGACAGGCGGGAAAGAGTGCAGTCAAAAATTCCTAGTTTATATCTCGCACACAAGAACAAGCTTACCATCGTTAGCAGACTTTGTAATCAGCTGTCCGCAGTCAATCACTCTGACGTCAGCATAGGGTCTGCTGGCTGAGTCAGTCTTCAGCCCTTCAATATTCTTTATGACCTCAAAGCCAGAGATGACTAGCCCGAAGACCACATGCACTCTAAATAAGATCAACAATCCTCACAGTTAGAAGAAATTGTGGGATTTAGGGAAAAAGCTTGCATCCAAATTATCTTATAATAAATAAATGATGAATTAACTTTATTTTTTAATTATTTGCTCCTACAGTATTGTTTGAACAGACATACAACATCCAAAAGCCACTGAATCATTACCCATCTAGATGAGGCGCTGTCTTAGTAGTTCTGTTGTCAGGTAAACGAGTCCAGGTCATCCAACAGGGACATATGGGAGGGAGATAAAAGGAAATAAATTTAGTCAAAAAAAGCATTCAGTCTGTCAACAAGAATATGTATGCATCAATTCAAACACTGAGGAATTTAAAACCAGCAGTGCTTGCACAATAACACTGGCTGGATGAATACATTCTAATGATGAACAGGAACAGGTCCAACATCTTCCAACATTATTCTGACAAAACCAATTAATCCGGTTTAAAAATATTATAGGGACAACTTCAATTAAAAATCAGTGTGTCCGTGGCAGGAAAATACATCCTGTGATTCTAAAGTTGAAATACAGCAATAAAGAAGACTTCAAGGTTCTCTGTGCTGGGAGAACAGATTTTTTATGAGGTGAAAATTATTTAATAATAAATAAGAAGCCAGTTCTAGCTAAAAGCAACCAGAAAAACACAGTCAGGAGAGAGAAGCACAGCCTTGGAGAGACACTTTACCTTGGAAGAGCAGGATGCTAGAGTTTCTGCAAATTTTACACAAAAACGGCAAGAGAAAAATTGTAATACATTTGTAGGCAAAAAAGGACTGCTTTCTGATTATAAAATATTTCTAAATGCACACTGACAAGGGAAAAGGGAGATGAAAATGCACCAGCATCCCACATGAACATGTAGACTATGTAGAGTCTCCAAAATAAATATTTATGTGGTAAAGAGATTGAGGAGATTACAGAGAGTGTGAACGGCAAAGGGGGAAGTTAAGATGATTGTTTGACTAAATCAATAAAGTAGACAGAACACATAAAATGTTCCATCTTCACCATCATGCTTTACTACTGAAAATCACTAGTGGCCTTTAAGAATTGTATTGATGTGTCAACAAATTGTGAGATTTTCACAACACTTGGGTCAAAGTTAAAAGCCCAGATGCTCTTTGTGGTTTTGGCCAATCTCTTAAAACAGATACAGGGTTTCAAGCGCATATTATTATAAAGCTTATGACTGAAGCAAAATAGTTCTGTAGAACTGAAAGATCTGAAAACTGGGGGAATACATAATACATAATTTATACGTACTGCATGTGTCATTTAATAGTGACCAGTAAGTCATATTAAATGGTAAGCAATAGATCTGGTGATGAATGGTTGTTTCTATATACACATACACCCTCTCCGTGTTTTATACCAGAGTAAATAGTACTTACATAAAGAACTGGGACCCATTTGTGTCTTTGCCACGGTTGGCCATCGACAAGAGGAAGGCTTTATCATGTTTGAGAGTAAAGTTCTCATCTGTTGAAGAGAGATACGAAGAAAAAAGGACACTGAGTGCTTGTTGACTGCTTCAAAAAGTTGTGTTATGGAGAAGGACAGGAGCAGGCAAAGAGATGTTCATGAACACCTGATATCAGTGATGCTTCTATGCTGCTTCTGAACTCTTGAGTGTTTCTCGTGCTCTTTAGTGTAAAAGTGAGTGATTTTCTATTAAAAAAACTACTGTTTACTTCAGGATCTTTGATAAAGTTTGATCAAAACTCCTTTTTAATGTTGGAGTATGTTCGAGAGTATTGTATTTTATGTCAATCCATCCTGGAAAATTAAGAAAGAAACTAAATAAAACATAAAATAAAAAAAAGTCAATTAACCAAATCAACTTCATGGTCCTTTTATCCATGAGCACGCTGTGCAGCATGGACGTTTTTGGCATGGTTCACATAAGGGATTGGAGAATGTTTAGTCTACATTGTGTTACTGCACTGTGTACATCTCTTACCTTCTCATTTTGCAAAAGACCACAATCTCTATAAATAAAAAAATATGTTGAAAATTTTAGGCAAGAAGACTGGACCTTTAAATAAATAAATAGCCCTTATTCTCCATGCTGACTCAAATAGAAGATCATTATAAGGTCACAGGAATAAAACAAGAGTCAAGATTTCACAGCTACGGCGAAATAAAAACAATGACTGGAAATTCATGCACAGAACTGAGATGGCCATTCAAAAGTCATGCAAAAGTTGTTTCAACAATCAAATTAAGGTTACGGATTGCTTTTTAAAGAACAGAACGTATCTTAAAATGGCTTACCTTCAAAGAAACCACCATATATAGATTCTCCTCCTCTTCCGTTGCCTGAACAAACAAAAGCACATTCACTCACAAGAACAGGCAAATGAATATAACATGTAAAGGCATAAACACACAGATATTTCCATCTCCACATATTCAAATCAAGGAGTATAACTGCACATACCCTCAGTGAAATCACCCCCCTGGATCATGAAGTTCTTTACCACTCGATGGAAAGTTGAGCCTTTATAGCATAATTTTTTTCCTGTAGTTTTGCCACTGCCTTTCTCGCCTGCAAGTAAACCAAAGAAACACACCATTTATGATTATTTGTATAGAACAGACCTAGTATGTACCAGCCATAAACCAAACCAAAAAACAAGATTTTTACAAACTAAGCTGTTAAAAATGTAGATACTAATACTGTAAAGTACTGTATTCTGAATTGAACTACTGGATTCAGTCCTGAAGTCTACAGTTACACACAGCAAAAGGTTAATCCTATCTGATCAGCATTGTAGAGATGCCAATAAAACTGAAATGAATACGGGTGGGTGATGGTGTGGGTGCCCTGGGGGATTGGTATATATTCGATACAACAGTCAGCTGAAGGCATGTGTCTCTCATTTCAATCTCAGCTGGTGAGAAAAAAAGATCCCTGCATTGACCCAAAGCATTACTAACTGTAATTTATTACCAAACCTTCTCAATGCAGGCTAATGCAGCTTTTGTCTTCTAGGAACAGGCTGTAAATACAGCTTTGGTTCATTCTTCAGTGCTGTCAGCAAAACACATGCACTTGTCATTATACAGCCAGGATTTAGTCACCTCTAGGTTTATTTTTGTGCTATTACCCTATAAGCTTATGCTTGTATATGTGGACATGAATGGTTGGTTGGCGCTTTAATGCCATGCCAGCTTCCTTGGCTATTTTCATTGTGATTAACAAGGTGACCTAGTATAAAAGAGCAATTTAAAAACAAATATCAGAATTGTTTAGTTTATTTTAGATAAAACCTCTAAAAGATTTTTTTTTAAATGAGTGTGTTTGCAAAGTAATATAATTTTTTATATTAAAAAAAGAGTTTTTTACAGGTTTAAAGACAAAGTGTAGATAAACTATCTTGCTGTGGCATGATAAAAACACGTCATGTCAATTATACGTACCAGTGCACAGGCAAAGAAAATTTTTGCTTGTCTTGGGACAAATATCAGAGAACAGTTGAAAGACAATTCGTCCAACTGGAAGAAAGCAAAAGAACTCATTATTCTCATGGATCAGAAATCTTACACCTCTATGTCCTCTATAAGTTTTAAGCTTGTTGATAAAGAGTCTTTATTAGATTAGTGTGACTATGGCAATACAACTAATAAACTGTAACTTTCAGATTAAACTCAAACGACAACACTCCTTCATATTCAAATACAGGCGTATTCAAATTTAGGTGTGCTTTTGCATAGCACCTAAAGCCACCTGTATGTTTTGTGTGTAAGGTTTAAGCTCACTTAAAGAAAGCCATTATTAGATTAGTTTACCTTTGTAATTCAACTTATCTGCTATAACTTTCAGGCTGAATTCAATGTGACAAACGACAACAGCTCATTCATTTTCAAATACAAAAGCATTCAAATTTAAGTGCATTTTTGCATAGAACATGAAGCTAGTTTTATCCATTTCATTTATAAGCGATAACAATGTACACAGGGTGTTAAAACATTTGCTTTTTAAAATAATGGGTGTAAAATCACTAAATAAGAGGTCTTGGTTTTATGACGCAGACGTTTCTTTTAAAAACACATAATTAGTGGTAGACTGAGGTGAAACCCAGACGTTATTTAGTGCATACTACATCTGTGGTTCATTAAAAGAGCCCTGCAGGTCAGGGTGTGGACTGCCACAACAGCTTCTCACACACTGGCACAGGTATTTCAACTGCCATTACTAAAGTGCTTTACAAAACACACACACATAATGTTTCACCTTTGCTATTAGATGTTTACAATATTTACCTTTTATTAAAACCTGATTATTTCAGATTATACCACATGCTATGATAAAGATCACACATCTGAACCCCTTTTATAGAATACTTTTTGCATTACTAAACATGATTTTTGTAGTTGGAAAAGTGATTTTGAAAACCAAACTTATACATAAATAGTAATCTAAAAGCAAAAATTTGAAATTCTACTTTTAAGTTTGACCTTCAAACAAGACCAACCAAAGAACAACCAAATAAAAATCAGTGTCACATCTTACCTGGTTCTCGGTTGATTTCCACATCAAAATAGCACTGAGGGCGATCTTTCACCCCCATTTTGTAAAGAGTGGGCTTCCTGTAGTGTAAAACCACAGCAAAAGACTGTTAGATCTTGTATACCCAAATCACCAACACCAGAAAGAAATACATTCCATTTCGGATATCTTCCAAGATACTGTTTCTCTCCAGGTCATATGAAGAGAAACTGAACAGAAAGTCAGACACTGAGATTGGTGTTTCGCTTAACCAATGAAATGCAAATCTCTATGCATGCCCCTCCAACCTCAACTTCCACCCCCTTTTTTGAGCAGTGCTCTGTCTGTCACTGGGTCTGCTGTTGGACACCATCCTAGTGTGATGAATGAGACATTGTTGCTGTGATGTGTGCTGTCATCCTAAACTAGGAACCCTGGTTAAACCAGATGTGTGCTATCTTTGGGCTGTGTTTAGAGACAGTTGAGATTTTGTTTGGGGAGGAGCTCCAAACATAGTTTAGCAAGGGCCCAAACAAACAAAACAAGAACTAAGCATGTATATTAAAAATATGGAATATATTAACATCTCTTGTTGTGCCAAAACAGAAGTAATGACAGATCTTTTTTTTTTATTGTGATATACATAAGAGTTTAATGGATAATTGTGGGGAAAAGTAGGTGGTACTTTCAGTTGGATTTCAGTTGGGTTGAATTGGATTTTGAGATGTGGGCGTCTACGTCATGAGAGAAATCTGTAGCAAGATTTTGATTTGGCATTTCAGGGTGAAATGATATTAAAAAAAAAGTATGCAAGGATGAGTCGATATCAATAACATGCATTGAAAAAGGGTGAACTTTATAGGAACAGTTCACCCAAAAATTCTAATTTGCTGTAAATGTACTAATCCTCAAGCCAGCCATGATGTAGATGAGTTTGTTTCTAAATCAGAACAGGTTAGCAAAAATTCAGCATCTTGCTAACTAATGGATCCTTTGCAGTGAATGGGTGCCATCAAAATTGCCACTGTTGTCAAATATTTGTCTAGAACTGTTTTTTTTGTGAATACTTCTCTCCTGATTCAGACAGAAACCAATATAATGGATAGAGAACTCAATGTTAGCCAGAAGCAATCTTAATGATGGACTTGTTTATTGCAAACATCTCAAGCCATTAACTGATGGAGTGGAGTCGTGTGGACTATTGCGATGTCTTTATTAACTGTTTGAACTTTCATTCTGACGGCACCCATTCACTGCCAAGGATCCATTGATGAGCAAGTGATGTAATGCCAAACTTCACCAAATCTGTTCTGATGAGGACACAAACTTGCTTCTTGGATGGCCACAGGCTGAGTAAATTTTCACAGCACATCAAACAGCCCTGACTTACTTTTCCTTGAATCACAGACACTAAAGTCTTTTAGCTGAGCAGAGGAACGACTTGTCTTCAGATAAACACATCTCAAATTACAAGAAGGGAATGAAGTTATTGAACTTTCTTATGGCACATATTATGTTACAACTGTGGAAAATGTGCCAGCTGCTTTCCCCTATCAAAATAACTCTGTTTATCAGTCCTCTGATTGCTAACACAGGCTGTCTGCTTGGGGAAATGGCAAATGTCAGAGTAAATGTCACCGGAGGAGAAAGAGGACATTTCCATGAGTTAGATCTGGAAAACACTTTTGAATACGAGAGAGACACTCCCAATTCCAACTAAACTGGAATAGCTTGCTTGTAAAGTGAAATTTTAAGATTGAATATGAGTTAACTTGACAACTTTAAATCAATCTTGAAAGTTCACTTATTGCAGTCTTGTATGTTCAGAACGAAACATCTGCTAATGCATTCATGGATATTCAACAGCGTTCAGTTACATGACGTTCTGCAGATTAAAATCCAATGGCTCCATAATTATTTTCAATGAGCATAGACTTCATGCTCAACAGCCTTACACGGGGTTAGAGCACTCACTACATCTACAGACAATATCTGCAGTTATAATCCACTCCCAGACAGGTTACACAATGTAGACCAGGCATACTTTCGATTTCTGATTGCACTACACAACACATAAACACCCCACTTTCATTTACTCCAATATGACTGTAACAGTAACGCAGAGTTCAAATAAATGTGCCGAGTCTAAAATCAAAAGCACGCCCAGTAACACGAAAGATCAAATTAAGTATGATTGTGATTTCAATTAATGAACTTAAATGAAACCACTGCTGAACCAACCACAGAGAAGGAAAATTAGGTGTTCGTTTAGACTGTTAGCCAATTGCTAAACAGATCCACGGGTAAGTTAACTAAAACACCTCACGACTGAAGTCAAACAATTCATTTCTGCTTAAGATTATTAAAAAATATTAATAACTGTAAATACTATGATTATATGTTATGTTTTGTGGCACAAGTCGGCTTACATTGTTTATCATTAAAGCTAACGTTAGCTGTTAACGTTTTTTAAGAACCCGGAAAAGAATCTTCACGGACAATTTATTAAATAATAAAAATCGTATGACTCAGATACAAACCTATTCATGTAACTTACTGATACAAACGTATCGTTTTATTACATTAGACTTACCTGTGTAGATTTTTAAAGGACAAAAAGCTTTTAACTAACTAAACCCGCTCTCTCTGCTATCCGCTGTAGCTCCTACTGTGTTGCCAGATCTCTCACGAGCATCGAGCTAGTTTTGTTTACGGGTGTGGTGAAAGAGAAGCGGCGCGGGATAATTGTGTATGAATTACGGAAAATGTAATCATTTTTATGCATATCTCCACGTATCTTATCCTCCACAACTTGAATGTATTCTGTAAATAATCCTTAAAAACCAATTCACCAGATTAGCTTTATCATTATTATTATTATTTAATAAGCCGCTTATAAAAAGAGGACATGGCAACCGTTTCTCTACTGAGATGCCGCACAGCCGCCGTCTATCGGAAACCATCATCATTACAAATTACAAAAATGCTTGTTCCTTCTGCCCTGAGAATATCGACAATGATTTATAAAGGTTAATATTATTCATGCTATATTTCTTGACGAATGTAAATATATATATATATATATATTTTTTTAGTTTTTATCTTAAATTATTTTAAGAATTATTATTCATTTATGTCTATTCTGTCTGTAAATTGAACAGATGCGAATAAACCAGCATTTGGCATCTTGAAACTCAACGTAAGGACTTTTACTTTGAAGTAACGGTTGCTGTTGACACCCCTGTTTCCCATAATTCACAGAGACGAACAAAAAGCTCCTGGTAGCTTCTTAAAACCATTAAGTCATAAATAACTCCGCAATAATTATCTTGAGACCTTTTTGAAACATATTTGTTATACTCCTGCGCTTTTCTAATTCACTGTCTCACATACTCAGCGTAAATGTATTATTGAGCTGTTGTAAGGTAAGGGATGGTAAATGGAAATGGTTCTGCACCTGCTAGCAGAATGATTTGAACCACTGCAATAACAGCCAGATGAAATCCAGTCCACATTTAATAATACATTATATCAAAACTTGGCAAATGTGATCAGTGTAATTGGAACCAATGGTTAGAACATCGTACATTACCAACCCAGTGGTGGAATCTTTTACTATTAAAACGCTTTAAAATTAATGCAACATCTTAGCAGTCGTGGATATTTGGTTTGTTAAGCAAATTTATTTTCAATGAAACATGCTGAACATCTGTGTAATATGCTATATATTATTGTAACATGCATATATTGTAATATAGAAGGTAGTAATATTGGTCTTTAAGTTGCATAGACATCCAAACTTGAAGATTAACAAATTCATAATATTTTAGACATTTAGAAATTTGCCTATGTATAAACTTATTTTAAAAAAAAGTGTCTACATAAGTTTTTCTTTAAGTAGTGCAAGTAGAAGATAAATAAATAAATTAAGTGATAACACTTAATAAAGTTTATCAGGTTACAGTATTTAATAGTCTACACTGTTTTATCATTTATAATTGTTAACATGAGTTAATAACAAATTCAACTGTTTATTAGTTCAGGTGAGCCCAGATCAGTTAAACAATATTTACAGATAAAACCATTGTTTTTTTGTGCTAATTAATGTTTATTACTAATACAACATTTTAATGTTAAATCATAGTTTAGATTGCATCCACAGCTGTAGCTATACTTTTGAAAATAGCATCCCTTTTCTCCATTCTTCTTTTCAGACATGCTTTATAATAATTGCTGTAATTGCTATTTCATGATGATCATCAGTATCTTCTTTGTGTTTAGGATGTGTTCTCATAGAGACCTACGAGGAGCATGTCACTGATCCTGTTTGCCTTTGTGGTCCGGGTCAGGGATGGACTCCCTCTCTCGGCCTCCACTGATTTCCTGCATAACAAGGAACTTCAGGAGAGAAAGCAACAGCTGAAAGTGATCTCAAAATCCCTGAGTTCATTACCAGAGAGAGGGACAGTCAAGGGCCATGAGCTCAACATTCAGTAAGTGCACTATTGTCGACAATAATGTCTCTTGGTGACTAAAGATCTGGGCAGGAAACCAAGAGTCTCCAGGTTCAAACCTGTGTTATATTGGAAGTCTTTGAGTACTGTTTGTTTGTTTGTTTGTTTGTTTTTAATAAATTAGTATGCTAAGTTACTGATATTTTTCATTATATTAAAATCTTAAAAATCAAAGGTCTTATCCTGAAATCAAAATTATTATTATTTTTTTTTACATAAGTTGTCCATACACTTTTAAAAATAAATGTTTCTTATTCGCATCGATGGTTCCATGAAGAAGCTTTAATATCTATTCCTGCATTCTTAAAATGAAAGATTCCAAAAGTGTGTTTTCATAGTGATACCATGGAAGAATCATTTTTGGTGCCCCAGAGAACCTTTCAGTAAACAGTTTATCAAAGATCGTGAACGTGAAGAACATTTTAATAATCGAAAGAACATTTTCAAGTATAAAGATCATTTGTCCAATGGCTTCATGGATATCAAAAAAGGGGGGTTCTTTTAAGAACTATTCACTAAAAAAACAAAGAATCAAAAAATGTTCTTCAGTGGCATTGCATGAAAAATCCAAAACCTTATGGAATTTTTATTTTTATGATTGTTTATGAATTTATTTTTAATAAGTCAAATTATAAAATTTGATTGCAATTTGTATTCATTTGTTTACTTTTTAAAGAGTAAGAATCGACTAACAGTGATCAATACTTTTGTTTAAAGTATTTATTAATTTTTGGTTAATGTTAGATCATAAATAATACAATCATCCACTGTTCATTCTAGCCCAGGTCAGTTAAATAATATAACCTTTGACAACTTTTGAAATCATGAGATGCATGAAAATAAAAGGAAGTCTTGCCATATCAGAATGATATAAGACCGATAAGAATGTCCCTGGTCTTGTTAACCTGTGTTCCTGAGTCCAAGATAAGCCAAGGAAGTTGGTGGCCGTCCTGTGAAATCATTTGTTAACTAATTGGTCTCTCTGTGTTGCAGCTTCCTCTCATCCGAGGGTGTGTCCTACATGACCGTATGTGCATGCAGTCTCCCTGCTGCCACGGCCTTCTGCTTCTTGGAAGACTTGCGCTGGGAATTCACAGCATGCTTTGACAACTCTGCAGTGGCCCTGGCAAGCAGGCCGTACCCATTTCTGGAGTTTGGTAGGATGACAAATAGAAGTGATTGGATTAAGCATTAGATGAGTTATTACTGTATGTCATGTCATTTATTTAGACTGTACTTAATCCACGAATAGGCAAAGTCGTTGAACTAATAAGCCGATCATGAGTTTGTCTGTTGTTTTTATTTCAGATGGTTCCATTCAAAAACTTCAGCAGCATTATAACAATAAAGGGGGTCCATCTCTGGAGGTCACCCTGGCCGAGGTTCAGGAAGACCTCAGGACCAGCCCCCCTCAGGTTCTCACCATGGAGGATGTGGCGTTCACCAACGGAGCAGCCAATGGGCATGTAGAACAAACAGCTGCATCAGGTGTGCTCCAGGAAAGAGTACAGTTTTTCCAGATGGTCTGCTTCTTAATTTGGATGTACATTTTTGATTTATTGCTCCTTGTTGATTTTGAAGGTCAAAGTCAGAGATTGGAACCAGTCTCAGCACCAGGGATCCTTTCTCTGATTCTTAACATCATGTGTGCTTCCCTCAACCTTATACGCGGTGTCCATCTTATTGAAAACACCTTCCAGGTATCACAAGATGTTAATTTGGGACAGAATGATCTTGATTAGGGATGTTATGGGAAATGAGTAATGGCCAAAATTAAAATTCTATACTACTATATTTTGTCTAATTAAATAAAACTTAAATGCCAAAAACCAATACTAAAAATATATTTTATCAGCTGATGCTCAATATGGTACAGAGTCAGGCAGACTTACCATGAAATCACTATTGATATTTCTATATTTCTCGGGATATGCAAATATAAATGTTCTTAATTGATCATTTATTGTATTAATTTGTCCCTAGCAGTTTATTTATAGCTTAGAGTATTATTTGATATGATTTTTTATTTTAATTTATGATATGACCATTGTTTACAGGACCATTATGATGGTTTTTGAAATGTGGTTCAAATTATTTTATTATAACTAACTAGGTAAATAAATGTCTTAATTATAATGACACTTTTTTTTTTTTTTTACAGGATGATTATGATGGTTTGTGGAATGTGGTGGCGTTTCTTTTTGCATTTCTCTGCTGTGTTTGCCAGGTACATCATATTACTACTCTGTATGTGGCATCAGCAATGATGCTCATGTAATATTTAATGTTTTAATTTATAGCAGGATAAAATACAGTACACCGTCTGAGCTGAGATCTCTATCTCTTTTCCATACAGTGTCATCTGTACTTGTTCCACACCTGCCAGAAGAAGCTGAAATCCTTTACTCTCCTGACTATTATCATTTTATGCAATGCTTTTCTCTTTGGTCTGAGGAACATCTGGCAGCTGGCCTTCCACATGTCCGTGGCCTGCCTCTCCACGCTGCTCACCCTCCAACGCAAACTGCTGGACAGAAACATGGACTGTGGAGTATGAGGACTTCATCTGGATGTGGACAACAGTAGGGTGAGAGACCAAAAAATGGACGAGACTCCGTGTGATGTAACGGCTCACGAAAACTCAGATTGGTTTTTGCTTTAGCTTTTGCTTTGATCTAATGTTATGATCAAGTGATTGTCTTGTCTCACATGGATAGTGAGTGCAATGGTTTTTCTACAGGGGTCTTCAATTCCGTTGATGCATATCAGAAATACATTTTTTAATGACAAATTGTGAATGTAACATGGATAAATTGAACCAATTTTGTTGGTTTAGAAGTTAATAACACTGGGTTTAAGTTCATTTTATTTTATTTATTTGCTGCAAAATTTGTTGTTTAAGCTAATTTAAAATGGTGATCTTTGTTTACTTTTCTGTATGAAGGTTTTTGTTGTGTCGGTTTAATTGTTATAAAGCTGTAAATGCACATAAATTGCATATAACTGAATGAAAGTGGGTAGAAATGGTATTAACTTTGGGTAATTGATGGTCATGTCTAAATATCAGACATTTTAGATTAAGATTATTTTGGGCTGTGTCGGTTAGTAAGTAATGGTCTACTTCACAATACCTTAATTTTTTTTTTTGCATTATATTAGTACTATATTTGTATACAAAGCACATTCGGGTCTTTCAACTAGTCTTATGCCATTTTTTCCACACAAGATAATTTTGTCTAGCCTATCTTTCCATAATACTCATCCCAAAGAATATAAATGAGAAATGATCAAAATACAACATTCATGTATCAAGTAGGTAAGATGTAGAGGTGCTAAAGAATTGCAGGAAGTTGCATTTGTTGATCTCCACATCCATTTTCTTAACAATTATTATTATTTTATTTTTTTTGTCAGCATACATCAATGATGATTTACACAGCTTAGTTTACATATTAATGTAATTAATTTGCTCTATTCTTCTTAATGAAATCAAGCCAAAAACCACTAGTTTATTTTGCAGCAGACAGTATTATAATAGGTTTGAGTAAACTTAAGATTAAGTTCAGTTTGTTTACATTAATCTTTCATTAGTTCAGTGTTTTTAAAATAATAAGGAAGCATTGTATCGTGTTATACTGACACATTGCATTTTTTATACCGTATTTTCCGGAGTATAAGTTGCACTTTTATCATAGTTTGGCTGGTCCTGCGACTTACAGTCAGGTACGACTTATTTATCAAAATTAATTTGACATGAACCAAGAGAAATGAACCAAGAGAAAACATTACCGTCTACAGCCGCGAGAGGGCGCTCTATGCTGCTTAGTGCTCCTGTAGCCTACACTGAAAACATAGAGCGCCCTCTCTCGGCTGTAGATGGTAATGTTTTCTCTTGGTTCTTGGTTCTAAATAAATGTTACTTATATGTTTTTTTTTCCTCGTCATGACGTATTTTTGGACTGATGCGACTTATACTTAGGTGCGATTTATAGTCCGAAAAATATGGTAGTTTTTTTGCAAATGTCATGCTATTCAAGAAGTCAGCATGGTAAAATCCATTTAAGTTAATCTGTAATAGTTTTTAGGCAAGTAATAAGCATAGATATAAATGTGAAGTATATTTCTGAATTTTTAAAAGCAAGCTGTTCTTCTAAATGGTTAGCGAAGAGTTGGCAAAAATGTCATTATGCTGTGTTGTAGCAGCAGCTTGCATGTTAAGTTTTTGTCTAGGACCGTGGTTTTCAACCTGTGGGGCCCCCTAGTGGGTCGCGATGGTATTGCATCTGGGCCGCCAATTACCATTCAAGATTATTATTCGTCACATACACAATTATATATATATACAGTACAGACCAAAAGTTTGGAAACATTACTATTTTTAATGTTTTTGAAAGAAGTTTCTTCTGCTCATCAAGCCTGCATTTATTTGATCAAAAATACAGAAAAAAACAGTAATATTGTGAAATATTATTACAACTTAAAATAATATATTTAAAAAAAATAATTTATTCCTGTGATGCAAAGCTGAATTTTCAGCATCATTACTCCAGCCTTCAGTGTCACATGTAACATCCAGTCTATCACATGATCATTTAGAAATCATTCTAATATTCTGATTTATTATGAGTGTTGGAAACAGTTCTGCTGTCTAATATATTTAATGAATAAAAGGTTAAAAAGAACTGCATTTATTAAAAATAAAAATAAATTCTAATAATATATATTCTAATAATATATTTTCTTTACTATCACTTTTTATCAATTTAACACATCCTTGCTGAATAAAAGTATTGATTTTAGTTAAAAAAAAAGAAAGAAAAAAAATTACTGACCCCAAATTACTGACCAGTAGTGTATATTTTTATTACAAAATATTTATATTTTAAAAACATAGCTTCTTTTTTTATTTTTATTATTTTTTATTTTACTTTTTATTCATCAAAGTATCCTAAAAATTTATCACATGTTCTGAAAAAATATTAAGCAGCAGAACTGTTTCCAACTTTGATAATGAATCATCATATTAGAATGATTTCTTAAGGATCATGTGATAATGATCCTAAAAATTCAACTTTGCATCACAGAAATAAATGATAATTTAAAGTATAATAAATGTAAAAACAATTATTTTAAATTGTAATAATATATCACAATATTAATTTTTTTTCTGTATTTTTGATCAAATAAATGCAGGCTTGATTAGCAGAAGAAACTTCTTTCAAAAACATTAAAAATAGTAATGTTTCCAAACTTTTGGTCTGTACTGTATGTATATATATATATATATATATATATATACAGTCGTGGCCAAAAGTTTTGAGAATTACATAAATATTAGTTTTCAAAAGGTTTGCTGCTAAACTGCTTTTAGATCTTTGTTTCAGTTGTTTCTGTGATGTACTGAAATATAATTACAAGCACTTCATACATTTCAAAGGCTTTTATCGACAATTACATGACATTTATGCAAAGAGTCAGTATTTGCAGTGTTGGCCCTTCTTTTTCAGGACCTCTGCAATTCGACTGGGCATCCTCTCAATCAACTTCTGGGCCAAATCCTGACTGATAGCAACCCATTCTTTCATAATCACTTCTTGGAGTTTGTCAGAATTAGTGGGTTTTTGTTTGTCCACCCGCCTCTTGAGGATTGACCACAAGTTCTTAATGGGATTAAGATCTGGGGAGTTTCCAGGCCATGGACCCAAAATTTCGACATTCTGGTCCCCGAGCCACTTAGTTATCACTTTTGCCTTATGGCACGGTGCTCCATCGTGCTGGAAAATGCATTGTTCTTCACCAAACTGTTGTTGGATTGTTGGAAGAAGTTGCTGTTGGAGGGTGTTTTGGTACCATTCTTTATTCATGGCTGTGTTTTTGGGCAGAATTGTGAGTGAGCCCACTCCCTTGGATGAGAAGCAACCCCACACATGAATGGTGTCAGGATGCTTTACTGTTGGCATGACACAGGACTGATGGTAGCGCTCACCTTTTCTTCTCCGGACAAGCCTTTTTCCAGATGCCCCAAACAATTCATCGGAGCTTCATCGGAGAATATGACTTTGCCCCAGTCCTCAGCAGTCCATTCACTATACTTTCTGCAGAAGATCAATCTGTCCCTGATGTTTTTTTTGGAGAGAAGTGGCTTCTTTGCTGCCCTTCTTGACACCAGGCCATCTTCCAAAAGTCTTGGCCTCACTGTGCGTGCAGATGCGCTCACACCCGCCTGCTGCCATTCCTGAGCAAGCTCTGCACTGGTGGCACTCCGATCCTGCAGCTGAATCCTCTTTAGGAGACGATCCTGGTGCTTGCTGGACTTTCTTGGACGACCTGAAGCATTCTTTACAAGAATTGAACCTCTTTCCTTGAAGTTTTTGATGATCCTATAAATTGTTGATTTAGGTGCAATCTTAGTAGCCACAATATCCTTGCCTGTGAAGCCATTTTTATGCAACGCAATGATGGCTGCACGCGTTTCTTTGCAGGTCACCATGGTTAACAATGGAAGAACAATGATTTCAAGCATCACCCTCCTTTTAGCATGTCAAGTCTGCCATTCTAACCCAATCAGCCTAACATAATGATCTCCAGCCTTGTGCTCGTCAACATTCTCACCTGAGTTAACAAGACGATTACTGAAATGATCTCAGCAGGTCCTTTAATGACAGCAATGAAATGCAGTGGAAAGGTTTTTTTGGGATTGAGTTAATTTTCATGGCAAAGAAGGACTATGCAATTCATCTGATCACTCTTCATAACATTCTGGAGTAAATGCAAATTGCTATCATAAAAACTTAAGCAGCAACTTTTCCAGTTTCCAATATTTATGTAATTCTCAAAACTTTTGGCCACGACTGTATATAAAATACACATATAGCTATTTTAAATATACATATAGCTATGAAAGAATGAAATAAAACTAAACAATAAAAATATAAGAATAAAATATAAAAAGACGTATACTGTAGAATTAAATATAGAAAGGAAAATAATGTGCATGAAAGTACATTGTAGTCTTAAATATTAAGATACACAGGGATGTACAAAAGGCAATGTGCATATGTGCATTATACTGTAGTCTTAAATGTTAAGATACACAGGAATGTACAAGAGGCAAATGTGCTACGGAACATTTAGAACATACAGGCTACGAAAGCGCTTACCAGATGGCAGCAAAGTGAAAAGATGGTCACTGGGGTGGATGGAGTCCTGGATGATTTTAACAGCTCTGCTTTTGCAGCGTTTGAGGTAGATGTCCTGCAGAGAGGGGAGAGCAGACCCCCAGAGATGCGCTCAGCTAAGTGCACAACTCTCTGCAGGGCTTTGCAGTCTTGACTGGAGCTGTTCCTATACCACACTGAGATACACTGAGTCAATACACTATTGTCATTATGCTATTAAAAGAAATAATAATATTGTTAATATATGTAAAAATGTCTAAGTCATAACTTAATTTCATCATTTCATATATTTAATTAAATAAGAAAAAAATATATTAAATTGTTTACTATTCGAGCTCGCTGATTGGTTTAAGAATAAACCGCCAATTTATCTTATATATTTTTGCTGCATACAGAACAACAGCGGTTGGCCAAGCGCTGCCAGCCCGAGTTATATTCTGTTCATTGACAGTTCATTCAATGAAGACAGTTAACAATCTAGCTTCTGAGTAAGTTATTAAGCCAACAATAGCGGGGTCAGTTTTTTTTTGCAGTGGGCCGCGCAAACATATGTGTTTAGTTGTGTGGGCCGCGAGTTGAAAAAGGTTGGGAACCACTGGTCTAGGATATTATTTAGTGCTGTGGTAAAGCTACAGTATGTTCATGTCAATGCCTTATTACACAATATGATTACAGATAGTTAAACAGAGGAGTGAGAATGTATGTATTATCATTTTAAAGCATGTGAAAACGGCAGCCAATGTTGTAATGATAGTAACGTAAGGGCTCTGTTTCTAGTGACTGATTTCTAGGCTTTCTTCCCAGGATAGCTTGACAAAATAAAGCAACATGTTCTGATTTGTAATCATGGTTTCTTAACCATTTTAACAAGGGTTGCTGAGGTCAGAGTGGTGCCCTTAGCCTTTTAAACTTGTACATATTTACTCACTCCTCGTATAATACATGGAATTCTGTGTTTGCTGAATCTATGAGATATGTATTTTTATAATGATAGTTTTTCATGTGGTAGATAAATGTTTAGTGACTCAAATGAGAGAACCTTTATTTAAATGGATTTTATCTCTTGCATTTGTGACCCATGTTTTTTAAATCCTGTGTCAGTGAACTGTATTTGGTGCTGGAGGTTATTACTTATATTCTGCTTAGTAATAGTGAAAGCTTGAAACCAATATTGTCTTAAATCAACCTACATTTGATTCAGATGATGCATGTATTTAAAAGTTTTTAATCAAGGCAATTTTGTCTTTAACAAGTGATTCTGTTTAATGGATGGACAGGGTTTTTTTTTTTAATTCAATTTAAATTGGTTTTGTTTCACAGAAGTCGGACTTCTCTTTTAGCTTTAACCAGTGAACCTCCTGCAACCAAGAAAGAGACTTTTAAATAGTGAGCAGTGATGTGAGCATTATTCTCTGGAAGCCTGTTTCTGCCACAAAAGAAAAGGAAAAGTTTACTGAGTTTTTAATCCAATAATACTGATTTCAGTCATTAATTTCAGAATAATCTTAGAAATCTCTAAGAATACTGAGAAATTCTACAAAAGAGTCGAATTTGCAACTCCAATTTTTTTTTTCTGCCACGGAATAGAAAATAAAAAAGGTAACTGTAACTTTAAATCTCAATTGACACTTGTTTCTCAGAATTATTAGTTAAACTCGCAATGCTGGGAAATCTGAGAAAATATGAAGATTTACAAAATTAATAAATGTAATCCTGTGGTGGAAACAAGCTTCAATATAATTCCCTTGTTGCAACTTGTTTGTTGCTAATACAGATTCAGACATTTAATAAATCAACAGCTGAACAGAAGAACTGTGTGTTTTATTTGATTGTTGGGCTAAAATATTTGTGTCATCATTTTTCCTGTTTGAAGCTGTGAATGTTTATAGTTTTTCCTAATAGATCAGAATAAGAACCTTTACTAGCTGACTCAAAAATGTTTTGGAAAATAAGCCTGAATATCCTGAGAGGTTTCAAAAACTCATGTTGACTGAAATTTTATACCACTTGGATGAAGCTGAAAAGTGAAACAACTTGTTAGAAGGTCTCATGAATACATTATATGTTGCTTTGGAGCCTATACTAAAGTTGAATCAGTGCAAAATGATGAAAGATTCAACAGATGTTCTAAATGGCTCAATGCTTTTAAAGTCAAGTTTTCTTCTTGTCTGTACTGTATTTTTCTAACAATTTCATCTATTTTCAATTCAAATATAAATGCTATTTCAATTTAAAATTGACAGAAAATTCTGCTATTTTACTTCAAAACGGACAGAATTCTCACTCAGTTATAGAGACTTTGCACATTTAATAGGTTTCAAAGCAATTGTAGTATAGCTTTAAAAAATAAAAATCAACTGCATGAAGAACCAGTTATTTGATATATTTTCTCAAGCAACAGTTCTACAATTAGCTCATATGTTTTAGTATTATCAGCTTATTAGGCTTTTCTTACAACCACAAAGGTTCTATTTAATTTCTTTGTGTAGTCCTTTTTTTTTTTTTATAATGGTTCATGTGTGGTATATCAGATGGTGTTTGTAAGATTGTACTATATGTATAAGAACATTGGGTGGCAGTATATAACTAGTTTATTATAGACTAAAGTCACTGTGGACATTTCATGACTGTAGTTACATACAGGTTTACTTATACATTTACTGGAGGTCAGATCTTCCTTTGGGTTACCTAGTATCACTATACTGATTAAAATAAACTTTTTTGTGTGTCTTCAACTGAAATATGACATGTTGTGTGTAAATAAGCAGTAATGCTGATCAAGGTCAATGGTAGGTCACAGAGTATAATGCTGGTGGAAAAAAGCAAGATGGGTGCCAGTATTACGCACCTAGTGTTGCTGTCTCTTGCTTGGCAACACTGCACTGAAATCCTGGAAGTATATAGTCACCTTCGGTCCAACAGATTATAGCAGAGGTTTGACCCAGATCACTCCACTGCACTGATCCATTTCATTTTTGTTTTAGGCAAGCATGAGAGGATCAGTCACAGAGCTCTGCTTCTCCTGTTGGCACTCACCAGTTCGATTTGCAAGCATAACCATCATCTTTTATTTCCTGAGAAAAGTGAGGTGTCTACAGAGCATAAGATCACAACTGCGATATTGCTTCTGGTTATACGGAATAATGTATATTTTAGATGCAACATTGTGAGCGGATTTGTCTCTACCAATAAAAATACCTCATTCAAATGATGAATCAGTGTTTTTGAGGGGGTGGCTTGAATGAATGATTCAGTTACTCAGTTGTTTTGTTCCTGAATCAGGGTTTTTAAATGAATCGCTTGAGTGAATTGATTTACTAACTGAAGGAACCAGTGTCTTTGAATGAATCGTTTGAGCAAACTGGGCAATAGCTGCTTCGAAAATCACATACTCTCTGAGAAGGTAGTTATTAAGCACTTCCTTTGCAATCCGTATTTGGAACGACTTGCTTCTTAAGAGTCATTTGTTGCCATCTACTAGCATAATGATGTAATAAAAAATCCACACCACTACTACATAGAATAAAATCTAAATAATACTTCAGTTGTGACAGCGACACAAAGATAACGGTAACGATAAATAATATATATTAGTGCCCATATCATCGGAAATTATCGAGTGTACCATGATTTACATGCAGAGGAACAAACATGCATATGCAGGCTCAGAAAGCTCTCGGATTTCAATTAAAAATATCTTTATTTGTGTTCCTAAGATGAACAATGGTATTATGGGTTTGGAACAACATGAGAGTAATTAATGACAGAATTTTTTTATTTATTTTTTGGTAAACTATCACTTAAACTGTTACAGTACTCAGTGTAAACAGCCCTTAGCTGCTGTATAATAAGGAACATGTTTTTCTCAGAAATTATGAAGAAATTCAAGTTTGCAGTCTTTCTCCAGTCATGCCTTCCTTTTTTTTTTCTCTTAAAGTTAAACGTTTACTTGGACCCTTCAGAATGTCTTAACAAATTTGTGATTAACAGTATCTGTTAACATTCTTTCTGAATGATAAACACAGATGTTGAAACTAAAAGATTAAGATATCTTTATTATCGGACATAAATCATTAATCAGATTAAAGGGAAGTTTGCTGAGATAGTGGATTCATGCAAGGAGAATTTCTCTCAATTTTTATTTATTTTTTGCTTGCAGTGCACTATAAATTGCTTTGTGCTGCACCCGTACCACAGTATATTCAATATGAGAAAACAATTTAGTTGGAACTTTGACTATGGTGAAGTTGCAATCAAGGGTTTGATGTTCAAATTCAGAATCTGAGGATGTTATTTGTGACCTCTTTTTATGACTTTCTCCCCCCCGTGAAGCACATGCACATGCATTACAATCAAACTTGTGAACAAAGTTCATTCGGGCACATATACACCAATCTAAAAAAGGAAATGGATTTTTCATAGGTTAAAATGTGTATCCGAGTGTCTGTCAATACAGTTTCCACACCTGACTCGTCTATGTATAATGCATTTGTACTGGAAATGCACTTGACACCGCTCTCAGCTGGACTCTGTTCTAGTGTTGAATTGAGTAGGATTTTCACCAAATATGTTTCTAATAATTGCTTTCCAACAATGCTTGGTGACTCAAAGTCAATTGCTGTCATACAGGCCAGATGATTTGAGTTGGAAGCCTGTGCAGCGAAACAAAGGAACCACAGGAACCGTGTCCGGTACTGTACCATCTCCATCCTTTTTACAATAATCTTTGTCCTGATAAATCACTGTTCTCACAGTAAAAATGAGACACTCCAGAGACCTTTTGTTCTGTTTCAAACATGAGATGGAAACACTGTTAACTGAGAAAGATCTTTGGCTGCATTGTGAATATCAGATCAATATGTAATCAGGTTGCTGCTGTTGTATGTTATATTGCATTGAAGATTTATTATGTGGGTAGATATTTAATAAAGCTGTTTTACATGGTTTTAGCACCTATTCTATTTGAAAGACAGTGATTTACTGAATATTAATCATTTCAAAAATAACATTAAGGGGATAGTTCAGCCAAAAGTGAAACTTCTGTCATACTCAACTTTATGTCATTCCAGACCTGCATGACTTTCTTTTTGTGTTGGATACTGTACAAAAGACATACTTTATTGTCTCCTTTTGTCTATAATACAATGAAAGTGAATGATCACGGTCATTCGGACAAATTTTCTTTAGAAAATAAGAAAGTCATACCTGTTTGATCAACATGAGGTTGAGTAAATTGTGACAATTTCATCATCTCTTTATTAGTTAAGTGCAAAATAAAATGGGTAAAAATCCTGTGAAAAACAGTTTTTTCCAGTGTGTGTTTAGAAAATGATACTCCACAAACAACAGTGTTACCCACTGTACTCTAACATACCATAAATATTTTATACCTCCCATTACCAATAGAATTCTTCAGGGACATTGTATTTCGCCCTGCACATTCACTCGAGGTTGCTTTTTGTTCAACCATATACAGTCTCAGACCACACTGCATATCTGAGATTCAAAATCTAATCTACATTACTGTTCAAAAGTAAGAATTATTTTTTTTTAATTAAATGAATACTTTGATTCAGCAAGAATGCAGTACTGTAAAGTACTATTTATTTAAAATTATTCAAAGTATCCTGAAAAATGTATATTTTTCTTTTTGCAAAAATGTGAAGCAGCACAACAGTTTTCAACACTGATAATATTAAGAAATATTTATTGAGCAACTAATCAGCATATTAGAAGGATTCCTGAAGGATCATGTAACACTGAAGACTCGAGTAATGATGCAATTCTGCATTGCATCACAGAAATAAATAAATATATTAAAATAAAGTTAATTTAATTGCAATGTTTCACTGTATTACTGTTTTTACTGTATTTTTGATCAGATAAATGTACCCATTACTGACTAGAGAAACTGGAATTTAATTTATTAAATTATAAACATTTTGGATTTAGAAAATGTAAAACAAAGTCATGTCATAGCATAAAATGAATAATTTGCACGATATCTAAGTCACTATTAAAATAACAAAATTGTGACATTGATCCTAAAAAGGTTAGATGCTCTTGCCTTCCAAGTTCTTTCCAAGCTCAAGGGGTACTACCATTAAAACCAAAATGGTAGTAAAAATGAATATGAGTTTTTTTTATTTGGTGGAAAATTTTTGTAGAACTTTTCACTATAATCATCATGCTTAACTTGTAATGACTTTAATGACTTAAATAATTTTCCTTAGAAAATTAGAAAATCCTTAGAAAATCTGATTTTACAGCATACATTCTTGGTGATGTTTGGTTTTCAGAGAAATGATGAAAATCAGTCATTTACTATTCTATTTTATGTTCAACTTTGAATTATGCCTTTAAACTTAATTTTTTTGCCACTAAATGAGTTTCTTAAATATAAGTCACACACCCACGCCACATAGGGCAGATAAGAGCTGTAGAAACTAATTTATGGACACTACTGACTAATTTATCTAGTGGATGTTATAGAAGCCTTAATCCTCCTCAAATAAAACTGCAGTTACATAAGGTTTTGAGAAATTCAGATTAAAATATAGATAGTACTAAGAATATAAAATATTAAAATGATCATATAATATCAATATTATAAGATATGAATAAATATTAAATATTTACCCCACTACTATTCAATTAATAAGTTACACAGACTGGACTTCAGCTAGGAATAAATACTCTGTATATGTGCAAGAACATTGGCTTATTAAATTTAACACTGAGACTGGGGATCAAAACCTTTCATCAAAGTTGTCCTAAAACCAAAACAATACCCGTTCTAGTCTTAGGACAACTTTGATTAACCTTTTTGTTCCTCTTGAAATGTTGACTACTGTATTTTTACAAACGTTTTTAACAAGTTTTTGAAATCTGTCACCATTTGACTTGAAATCATAGCCTCAAATGAAATCGATTTCAATGTGACAAACGTTCCTATCAGTACCACAATGGTATTAAACCCTTCATTAAAGAACAAACACAAATGAACAGAGAAGTCCTGTTAAGAGAGTTTTCTCTGTAATGCTTTACCACCTAAATCTGAAATGAACACTTAAAAGCAAACCTTTAAGCACAGGAGATCGTTTTTATAGGCATTTGAAGCCATTGGCTTAATACAGTCGTACTGAATGAAGAAAGAAACACTGTTTGTAATTAGAAATGGAGATTAAGCTGTGCGATTTTTATCAAAGACTTCAAACGGGTCTTTTAGAGTTAAGTATGTTTATGAATCTTACTCTGTTTAATTCCAAGCGATTGCTTGCTGGTTATCTGAAGCTGTACTTTGCAGCTCTGTGCAGTTAACTCTCAAGCATAACATGAGTAGCTAATAACAATAAGATATAGAAGATACAGAGTTTGCTGAAATATTAGTGTTATTTAAATATGATAAACTAAAATCAATGACTGGGACAGAGATCAAACGTTTTAGTGAGAGTGCCATTTACATTTGCATATAGCTAGGCATTGCTAGCAGTACAGAACAGCCAAATTCTCCTCCTAATTCAGAAAGTGTTGTGAATAAATCTATATGTTTTGCTTCCTCGGAGCATGGTAAAAAAGTCAACGCTCGATAAGCACCGTCTCTGTTTGATGTTAGAGGTCTACTCCATTCATGTGTGAAATTCTCCACCTCTGGAAAAATCAAACACATAAACCCATTAAAACTTGTGCGAGTTGCCACAGGGTGAGTCCGCACCACTGAGAGCACGTCTTCTCTCCCTTGGACTTTGGAGGAAAGGTCATGCCATCCTTAAAGTGAAGGAAAACATGAATTATTTCACATCTGGCACTTAGCTTGATTCTGTCCACTCATTCACTCATCTCATAATGACTCGCCCATTTGAATCTGGCTTGGATCAAATCTAAATGGTCTTATGCTCAAAGCATTTTAAGGGCTGCCATTAGGAAAATAAATGAAATTATGAATAAATAAAAATTGTGTTTCAGTGTGAAAACCTGTTTTCAGGAACAAAACTAGGACTAGGGGGCCTTCAAAGGTTGAGAACCACTGATTTACATAATGCTTAAAGGACAGTCATCAAAAATGTACTTAAGACATATCATTGCAAACCATCAGCACCCTGCTGAGCCCTAGTTTGAAAACTTTTGACGGTATATAACACACTGAATGTTGATTTAAATTTCTACATAATTGTGTCACTCGCACAGAACATCTCATGGTGCTTTAGCCATCCAATCTGGCTTCACTTAAAAGGCTTTAAAATTAATTTTGGCACCAAAAGCAATTGTAACGAGGATAATTGCATGCATTGTAGCTTTTCCGCAGTTGATATGGGTAAATGTGTTGGACATCCAGGGAAGAGCTGGCAAAACATCTGGAAAAAACAATCAAAGCCTCACACACAATTATAATGACATGTACACATCTGCCAACATGTACAAATACCTGTTTACTGTGTTATGAATCTCATCAAATCAATTCATTTAAAACAATAAGCTGAACAATATGTAACAAACGCTGGTTATGATTCAGATTCCTTCACATATAATGCAGATCTGTATGACTCATCTTTCTTTTCACCCAAACCATGAATAAACTTAAATTAAATTTCACTTTCAAATGTGTGTGGACTGGAACCTCAACCTTGGCTTTGAATAGCAAAACATTGATGTGAAATCCCAAGAAGTCTTTGTGTGAGTGAATGGCTGAGGGACAGTGCCAGCATAACGCATATATGAATCCAATATTTTCTTGACAGTCCTACACCGTTCAATGGTTTCTTAGGTCTGAAAGAAGGCTCTGAGGCTTATAATTGGTCTAACACACAATTTACAACCAAGACAAATTTTAGAGCCCATGTTCACAGGTTAAATAGCAGCAGAGTCAAACACCTGAGGATATTATACACAAATCTATGGCTGCCCATAGTGTACAACACAATGAAAACATAATGGAAAAAAAGTTGCAACACAACAGAAACAAGCCACAACACAACGAAATTAGCAGAACAAAATGGAAACGACTGGCGACACAAGGGAAACAAGCCATAACACAATGACATTGGCAGGATACAACTGGTAATATGCATTGTGTTGTAGTGATTTTTATGTGCTGTGGCTATTTTCGTGTGTTGTGCACTACTGGGCCACCATAAGAATCAGCAAGCTGTACAGTTGTACTAGAATGTAGAATGGAAAAACAACTCATTGGTCTCTAGGCATGTTTTTTTAAAAGTTGAACAGCGACATAAAACAGTGCCTTTTAAGATGTGGTACAATGGCCTATACATAAATGCATGTTTTCATATAAAAATGATCTAAGTAAAAGGCAGAAGAAAGAAAGAACATGTTCATTCACTCGAGATTCATCATTCAACCTATTACGCAAATGCGCATACGTGAGACGCTGATAAAGCAACGAAACACGAAACAATTGTCAGAGGCATTTTTATAAACAAAAAGTAGATTGCAACAGAAAGCAAGGCGTTTGTTCAATGCATACTTGCCTTTAAAATGTGAAACACAACGCTGTGGAATGAAAGCGTTTTTAAAAATACAATATATTGTACTAAAAAATCTTAAGAACCCGCCATGCATGCACGAGATGCTAAAGAAGCAGCAAAACTAGTCTCAGCCTCAGACGTCATGCCCACGGACCGTTGGCTAAACGTCTGATGCATATGGTACACAAAAGTGGAAACACTTCAGAAATGTCGAAGTCGTTATCGGATTGGTTAAATTCTACAGGATTTCTGCGAGATGTGCGTGTCACTTTCTTTAACGTTCCGCCTGGAAACAAAGATACTGTGGCGCCAAACAAACCCCCTCACCAAAAGTGGAAAGCCGTCGTGTTTACAACTGTGACGAACAGCGCTTATCAGGATCAACGAAAGCTGGATTTATTAAAAGTATGTAAAATATTTAAAATTTGCAGCATAGAATCTTTAAAATACGTCAGAGAGTTTTACACATTGGTCTGTTATTGTGGCTACATTTCCACGCCACGAAAAGTGACGGGGAAAAAAATGAACTGTGATTGGTTGTTGGACATGTCAGTCAAACGGCCTCATGGGCGGGCCTTGGCCAATGAAAGCTGCCATGAATTCCAGACTTTCAGCCTAGATGTCCGTCTAGTGTGCGTGTAGCAAACGATTAAAAAAATTATTTGATTTTCCAATAAAGTTTAAGATGCCGGTTTGTCATAATAATATCCCAGGGATCACTGTGTGCCATTTCAGGTGTGTGCGTGTAGTACTGCATCTTATCAACACCAGTGGAGTCTGAGGTAAGTCAAGCTTTTTCTGATTTGATACTGTTTCACAGGTCAAGCTCCAGTCATGGTTCTCAATCACGCCTGCGAGGGTTAAATCACTGGCTCAAAACTGAAAGGATAGCAAATTACCAGATCAAGTTCTTTCATATACCACGTCATGCTTTGCTGAATGGTAACCACTAGATTTCACAAAGAGGGCATCCAGGAGGGGCCATTTCTTTCAATATCAGGTTGAACCAGCAATACAATGGCACAGATTTGCTAGCTATTCTTAAAGCAGGTTTGGTCCAGCTCAACCCTTACGAAAGGAAAATATATTTACCAATATATTTCTTAAAATATATTGTGATATATTGTAATATATTATTTTCCCTTTTTATTTTCTAATATATTATATATTTGAATACATTTAATAATATATTGATGATACATATATTATATGATATAATTGCAAAATATACAAATGATTGCCGCTTTCAATATATTGCAATATATTGGAAAAAATAAATATGAAATCCCATATATAAGAATATATGCCTAATATATTACATGATATTATCCAATATACTGCAATATATTTTTGTTTCATAAGGGAAAGCTTTGAAACTTGTTGAACAATGCTTTTGCTGAACCTTGATGGGTACTTTAGCCCATGAATATTTAACAATGGACATGAATACTGAAAGGTGGCCTGTGGCTAGGCACCTGTTAACAGTCCCGATGTGGAGAGCAGCAAAAACAACATCCAAATGAATGACAAAATCCTTTCCATTTAATATAAAACACTTTTATTAACAAATGTTCAATTTAAGCTGGGCTCATGTAGAATATGGTATTTGTTATTGGCATTATTCATTAGCTTTTTTGCAAGCATATGTTAAATTAATTCACATTAGCTGACATGCAGAACATGCAGAAAAAAATGTTTATCTGATTTTTTTTTTTTTTTTTATATTAACATCACATAATCCTTTAGGTTACATGAATAAAATGTATTGGTTCAATCAGACAGAAATCTATCAATTACAGGTTACCACTTTTCAAGGTTTAAATCTGAGAAACTCATATGGTATCAGGCTGAAGGGTGAAATATATTTGTCTCTTGAGCATTCTGACAGCTTTATTTTTCATGTATTTCGTTAGAAGGGTACAATCTGACCTCAGTAGATGGATGATCCCTGACTGCAGCGGTGAACCCTTCAAAACAAAAACACAGATAAAAGGACTAAACTGCTGTGACAGAAACAGAAAAACACATTAGAAATGAAAATACAGGCACACACTTTACACTTGAATTCAGTGATGTATGGTGCCAGGTTTGAGGCTTATTTTAATAAAGTTTAAAATGAATGAGTAAAATATACATTCCCTTAACAACATATTTAATACTATTTTCACATCATTGTATTTAAATCTTAAAGGAATAGTTTACAGAAAAAAAGATAATTTGCTGAAAATGTATTCACCCTTAGACCATTCAAGCTATAAATAAGTTTATGTAGATAAGTCATAAGATGTTAATTGGTTTTTATCAGCTGTTTGGACAGTCATTCTGATGCCACCCATTCACTGCCGGTGTCTGATGAGTGATTGGAAATGGTTATATCCTGTCAGACCCCTGCTGATGTATAAATATGTCATAATATAGCCACATTATAGTGTGACTTAAATTGGACTTGAACATTAAAGAGTTGAAATGTATCGCCTGATGACAGCTCATTTCAGTATGAATACAAAAACAGTTTTGCTTTTTGGGTTTGTGCTCGAGTCAAATTATTATTAGTATATACTGTATATATTTTTTATAAACTACATTTTTCCCCTATGGTCCACCTGTAATGTTTTCCCCACAAAACAAACTGCAAGCAAGAAACATGAATTTGTTACAAAATATATAATATATAATTTGACCAGATGCTCTGCCTTTGACATTTATAACTAAAGATATTGGAATTATCTTCTCACTTTTGAAAAGTTGATAAGCGTTTTTGATTATGAGATGGTGGCATTTTCCTATTTTCTTTTAGCATTGTTTTTGAGTATTTGAGTTCTTTTAAAGACCTTTAAAGTGCATGGAATAACCCACATTAACTTGTTTATATTGGTTGATTTCTCATATTTTGCTTAACAGAAGAAACAATAGAGAAACCTAAGTAGATAGGTTGATCGAGGATCGAGGCTGAGCCGGCACAATGGATTGCAAAAAATTATCTAGACAATAAACGAAAGCCTCTAAAAAAACTGATTTATTTATTTTTTGTTAGCATTTGCTGCTATGCCCTTAATTTCATTCAGTGCTTACCAGAAAGCAAAAGCAGAACGGTTCTTCAGAGTGAGTCTGGGATTTGACAGACTCAGGGGAAGCTGTGTATTTTAGTAAAGTGAAATTTACACAGCAAATAAATTATTTAGCTAAATCTCTCTGGGGAAACAGGACTGACTATGACTTCTTTAAGGCTGATGGAAAATGGAAAGGATTTGATATGAGAGTGTCTGTTGTAACCCAATGGACAGGCAGTTCTTATGTGTGTCATTTCTGAACAATGTAAACGTACAGCTCAAGTTGTTTATTTAAAATCGTTGATCATGAACATTCAAACAACAATGGAAAATGGTCCCAAATGTTACAAAAATACATACCATGTATCAAGCTTGTTTAAATGTAGATACAAAAATATTCACGCGTACACATGACTGTAAAGAATTTGGGTCATGCTTCTTGTGAATTTATTACTTGAAATGTACTGTATCTCCCTTGTGTAGCATGCGGTATGGACAGATATTACTTAATTTCACAGCACATATACACAGTTAATATACACAACATCCAGTTTTTCTTCTATGCACTTATATATTACATTTCACCCATTAATATATACAACAAAACAGCACATCGTTTCAAAACCAGACATAGTCTATACAGCGCAACTCTTTAAAATAGGCACCTTTTCCTTTATGCATTTATATAAAGTTCACAAAGTACACTGCTAGCTATCTTAAAGTGATATTTGATCTTTTATATATTGAAAATGACAACATTTTAATTAACATTTTATAAGAATATACATTCTTTATCATGATAGATTAGAGGTAATCTGGCTAATCACACATTTAAAATAAAAATATTATATGCCATTGGGCAATATTGGGCAGTGATTTGAGGCTTTATTTTTTTAAATGAATATATTACTAAACCTTTGCAAGACATCCCAGCTGTAGCATTAAAATGAATTTGCTGTACATTCCCTTTATATATTCTGTCAGATGTGACTGTACATAATTATTTTACACTCCACTGGAAAAAGAAACCATAATCCAGGCTGAACTACCTTTATGTGGCACTGACCCAGTTCGAGTCGCTTTCCAGGACTTCACAGGCCTTGATCTGGCTGCAAGTCCATCTTAATGAGTAAAACTGTGAGACAAGAACATTGGTTTGACAGGGTGGTCTGCTTTTTCGTTTCCCTTCAGCTTGTACATAAACACAAAAATCCTTCAACAGTAGTTGAACAAGCACAGCAAGTTACCACTGACACTAAAAGATGTAAAAAAAAACTAACAAAACAAAAAAAAGTCACAGTACAAAGGAAATGGTCAGTTTACAGCATTAGCATTACTGCAAAGACTTACGATACACATAAGTAGCCCTTCCATTGTTAAGTATAAATTGGCTGATGTGTATTATTCTTTAAGATAAGCATTGTCAAAGCCTATGACTGTTATATTAAGCTCCAACAGTGCCGTGCTTGTCATCATTGATCTCACAATTGATAGTTTGTTCTTCGCACAAAAGGATTTGACATTAGACCATAAAACTGTCAAGTATCAGTGATATGTGGCACAATGACACTCAAACAAGCATGCAAACTGAATGTTGACACAACCCTGGGGATGACTTATCTGGAATGATAGTGCAGAGAAGGGCATTCGGCTTTCAAATGTGCCTAAATACACACACGCGCACACACACACACACACACACACACAGATCTGAAAACATCATAAAAAAATGAACAACGTTTCGAAGAAACATCACATTTGGTCTCTACAGTATATCTCCATATATTGGATATTCAACAATCCGCTTTTGGTAGCCTTTTTGTTTCTCTCTTTGTTGTTTTTTTTTTTTTTTTTTTTTTATCTTACCTCATAAGCAAAATATATAAGAGCAGTCCAGGCAAAGAATCCCTAACCTCTTTTTCCTGCAGTGTATCATCAGTCATTTTTGATGATGCTGTTGTTTCTGTGTCCCTGCAGAGCCCAGTTGGCACAAAATGACGGTAAAACTACAATCTCTTCAGAAGATCACTGGGGCTTTATTTACAGGTTTTATGTGTTGCAGAAGATGACCTGTGCCTGTCCGATATTGTGTTTTTCATACAAGAACCTCAATGACGACTCCTATGAAAACAAATTGCGCTATTTTCAGCAAATTTAGGGTTTAGTAGCTCATCTCTCCAAAAATGTATAATACAGTCTGAAGGTAAGAACTGAATTTCACTATAACACTTCCTGAACATCGTCATGTTATCTCATGGTCTCATTCTGATGACAGTACCACATCATTATAGATCCTAAGTTAGACTGTGATGGACGTCTCGTCTTGACATGCGGATGCACGGCGAGTCTTAGGGCTGCAGCGAGTCAGCATGGAGATCTGTGTGCTGAAGTTGTTGCCATTGCTGCCCATGGATGGGTGCTGGTATTTGGTGTCAGGACCCAGAAACCTTTCGAGGTGCCATCGCCTCCATTTCCTCTTGATCTCTGCTTGGACCTTAGAGAAGGATGAAATCCATTCTAATCAACTGGGGATGGATAAAACATTCTCACTCTACAGTTTTATACAAAAGCTCTACAAGGTACATTAAAAAGTTTAGTTCACCCAAAAATGAAAATTCTGTCATTAATTACTCACCCTCATATCCTGAACACAAATTAAGATATTTTTGATGAACTGAGAGCTTTCTGACCCTGCATAGACAGCACCACAACTGACATGTTCAAGTCCCAGAAAGGTAATAAGAAAATCGTGTGTCATTAGTTGTGGTACTGTTGTGACTGCACGTCAAAGACTAACACAAAGAGAAGAAATTATTGAATAAAGTAATTATTTTTGTGTTCTTTGCACACAAATTATTTTTGTATCTTCCTACAATTATTGTTGAACCACTGATATCTTTACTACCTTTCTGGGCTTTGAACGCAGTAGCTACGTTGCTGTCCATGAAGGGTCAGAAAGCTCTCGGATTTCATAAAAAATATCTTAATATTTGAACATAATTTGTGTTACAAAGATAAATGGGATGTTAAGGGTTTGGAACGACTAGAGGGTAATTAATGACAGAATTTTCATATTTGGGTAAACTATGCTTTTAAGAAACTCAGTAAAATAAGAAGCATTAAAGAAGTAAAATGGTTGCAACTGGGTTTTAAACAACACTGACTCATTGGAAATACCTGACTCTATACATTTCTGCAAAACTTGAAGTATGCATTGTATTTTGCTACACAATTTTTTAGGTGACACATCCACATAAGGCACTATAAGTGACTTAATTATTACCCCATTGCAAATTAAGGTTTATTAAAACCCCCAGTGTTATGAAAAAACATGCTTTCTTTGCAAAATGATATTGTATCGCTTGTGGCACATTTCAAAAGACTTTAAAAGGGAAATCTCTAGTGACTAGTGGTACATAGTTTTTGAAATCTGATTGGCTGGCTAATGTTTTTATTGTTGATCAGCTGGAGAAAAAAGTTTTAAAGTGATTTTCAATGATCACAAAGGAGATTATAGATGCTGTTATTGTTCTGGTGGTGTTATGAACTAAATTTTGACTGATTTTGGAAACTATAATTTTATTGTTATTTTTAGAGCTATCCTCTTTGGTGTGAATAAGCCTCAAAGGGAGGGTCTAATGCTATTTCTTTCAGGTTGAAATTGTATGTGGAATGTAGAAATGACATTTGTATGTAAAAATTATTGTGTGTAGAAATGAAAATGGATGTAGAACTGAGTATTTCTGTGTACAAACCTTCCAGGTTTGAATAGGTTCCGGAAAGTTTTTTTTGATCATGGCTCTTCATGACATCATGAAGGGTGGAACTCCTTATATGGGCACTTCTCCCGGAAGAGTGCACACATATCGACCGGAGCGAGAGCAAGAGCAAACATTGCAAGTGCAATGATGTACCAGGTGAGTTATATGGCAAGTTTACTGCTCCAGAAAAGCCATAAATATGGAGCTGCTTGTGTGATACAAACATCAAAATGTATTAGTTTATCAATTATGCACTATTGTAAAAGTGTTTTAATATAGGAGCATAGAATTGTGTAAGAAACTGCTTGAAAATAAGTCTTTACTAATCAATAAATTGCCACTGTAATTATAATTTGTGTGAAAAGTAACAAAAGTTGTTTTTTTACTGCCTCTAGTGTAGGGCTGTGCAATTAATCGCATACGATTGTCATGCACATCTCTTCACTAAAGCTGGTTCCATGATCAGTAGTAAATCACCATCACATACTTTCAGATGGAGCGACTTTACTGACCAGATGTGCATAATATGCGATTTAATTGCACAACCCTATTGTGTTCCAATGAAAAGTACAGCGAAATGTATTTCAGGTTTGGCACAAATATAGTCACTGAATTCCAGTGAGCCTGGGTTGTTTTTAATGGTAAAACAGGATCATTTTACTAATAGAAATCAATTTGTTCAAGTTGTTCATTTGTGGTGCACAAACAAAACATGTCAGATTATTTGAATGCACCTGGAAAAAAGTCTGCACCTGTGACCCTTTTATTTAATCTGTTCAAGCAAAAAAGCCCCAAGATGCTGTGAACATCAATGCATTTATCAAAGTAATAGGCCTCCCCTGCCAGTATATGTAGAGCAATTTGTAGCCTATGTGAGCTAGCAGAATCTAAGCCAATTACAGGCTTTAGCTTTTTGCTAGAGAAATTGAATGAAACTTCAATATAGGAAGTGGTTTCTGATCAGTTGTGACTGAGTGCACCTAAAGATTCTGTCTATCTATCCATCCATCCATCCATCCATGCCTTACCTCTCCATTCAGGAAACAGTAGAGTACAGCAACCACAAAACCCTGTTAAAACAAGTGAAAGCAACTTACTGATACTGTATCTCACTGAAGGTACGTTAAAAGCATTACACATGGGAATGACAATCTGCTAAATGCCTAGATATTCCTACCAGTCTGTCTAGTATGACTGTGGCCTAAAAAATATGGGCTGGTGAGTCCTGTAGCAGATATACTGTAAGAATACTTAACTAACGGGGACAAAACCCTCCTAAATTCATGCCAGTCATTCAGTCAACTTTTTTGTCCCAAGGGCTTATTTTTATTAAAACTAATAGATTATTTTTCTTTTGTTGCATGAAGGTCACATTTAAAACTGTATTGAAATGTTCTACCATGCCATTATTATTTTTTCCTTCTTTTTTTTATGATTTTGTTGCTTTACTCTTTACCCAGACCCAGCTAATTAATATTCATATTATAGGGAATTGTTTTTCCTCCATAATTAATTTAATAATAAATAATTGACATAGTTAATGTATAGAAATGGTTTGAATAGATATTCAAAATTCTGACTTTGACAACAGTTGTGGCAACAGTTTTTTAATAAAGATTTTGAAAAGTTAATGTATTTATCTAGTGAGGAGAACCATAAAATACAATTGGTAACTTTTACAGTAAGGTTCAATTTGTTAACATTAGTTAACTGCATTATTAAATAAAATTAACAAAGATTAATAAATACTGCAACAAATGATTTCCCCATTGTCATTTAATGCTAAGACAAAAACAAAGGAGTAAACATTTTAATAAAAAAAATTTTTTTTTAATGTAATTCTTTACCCATTTCCTTTAAACACAGTTCATGATTTGCAAAGTGGTGGAAATGTCCATTAAACTGGATAATGTGAAAAGTGTTTATAAGGGTTTATTTCCTAAACATCCACAGGGCAAAAGTGGCCACAGTTGAAGCAACACTCAATTATGCCATTAAAAAAACAATGGCCAACAGCTAAAGTGTGCAAGACAGAGATTCTTGATGAAGACTGTTTGAGGAGCCCCGAGCAGTTCTACCAGACATCATTAAACTATTCTGCTATCTGAACAACAGTGCTACGATTAGCCTGAGAGCATTTCCTGTCACTGGCAACTATTGATATTTGGGCTCTACTCTTTGTTTTCACAGCTAGTTTGAGTGATTAAATACTCAGACGCACCTGAAATGACCCAAGAATGAGGTCAAACACGAGCCTTAGCTCAGTTTTTATGTTCTCAGGAATGAAAGCGAATATGATGAAGTTTATCCCAAAGAGTGGAATCAACAAAAGTGTGGATTTTGCCAGCCTCCTATAGAAAAGAAGAAGAAAAAACATGACAAACAGCTTTATGGGATACTTTCCTGTCATGCACACAGCGCAGGGCAGAGAATGATATCATTACTAGGTATTATCAAATAGCATACTGGAATAACAACATTATATATGCTGGATAGAAAATTGCAGGTGCTTAAGAATTGAGTCTTGTTTTGTTCGAATTGCATAGTGGAGAGCTACTTAAGGACAAAGGACATTAAATCATCGAAAGAGGGGCAGAGAGAGCCAGTGACATTTTAGATGATGAGACTGCACTGCAGTGGGTTCTCACTCGTTGCTGGAGAGGCCAGCTAAAATATCCCCATATTTTATGCCCATGTTAAAATTACATAAGCTAAAATGTTTCTCATGTCCTCCAGTCCCCATCCTACCAAAAAGACCAGAATAGCTGGTCTACAGAAGAAGTTGTGATTTAGATGCTGGTGTTCCTGTCAGACCTCTTAACCAACAAGACTCCCTTGACCAACTAGACTTCATTTTCTGCTGGTTTTGCTGATTACCCAAAGGCTGGTCTGCCGACTAGAGCAGAACTTTCAAGCTTTAATCAATTTGGACCAACATTTAAATGGAAAGTTCACCTGAAAATGAAAAAAACACCCATGAAAGATTTATAAATAACTTGCTTTCCATTCTTTTCCATTTAATTACAATTGATGTAAACTTCAAGCTTCAAAAATAATGCAAAAAAGCATTATGATAAGTAGTCATATGACTCATTTGCTAGATTCCAAGTAATCTGAAGTCAAATGATAACTTAAGTCAAGAAAAGTTAATTTTCAGAAATTTAAGTCGCTGTTACAGTCACAGGTCATCTCCTTTGCTGAAGTTCTCGAATCTCATTCACATTTTTCAAGATGTCTCACACTAGGTTAACATCTCATTTGAAAGAGTTAAATCTCCTGTCGTGCTGCACAGAAGAGAATTAGTCATGAGTGAGATGAGGGTGCGCAAACGATGTCAGAATTTTTTGTTTGAAATATGCCTTCTAAATTTCATGCTGGTCCTCTCAGCAGGGTGAGGAGATTAAAGAGTACAAATTACAGAATTAACCTTATTTGAATGCAAAAATCTGTTTAAATGGGGTCCAAATACTTACGAGTATTGGTTTGATTCATTTCTCCCAATGTCAGGACAGTTGATCTTCTGCCGCAGTATCCGAATGATACAAATGAAGAGGATAAAGTTCATCTGTTGTTGGTGACAAACAACAAAATAACAGGTGTTTTTATTTTGAAGAGTTTCATTTCATGACAAATTACTGAAATCACTTAGGGGTCATAAAGCCAATGGATCCAAAGCATAGTGTTTATATGTCTCAGAGAAAGCAGGGACTGGCATCTATTAGCAAAAGTACAGAACAAAACTACCTCCTTAAGATGGCAGCGAGACAGACAACATTATCTCTAAGTAGAAGAGATGGACTATGTCTACTTTCTGACCACCAAAAACAAGCATTAACTGTGCAATAAGCATGTCTTCAAGCATGGAGGATGAGAAGTGTTTCAGTTTTCTGACATACCATAGCTAATCCCCAAATAAATCTGCATAAACATTCCACTAGATTGACAGATTTTTTTCTATTTCAATCTCTCTCAAGTGCATCTTTCTTCCCTTTAAATCTCTCAAAAGAAAAGCCACGAAGAGCTTCTAAGAGTGTTTTTCACACCTTTCAGCCCTTATTGATATTTCATGTATATAATAAATCCCTAAAGAGATAACATCGCCTAGCACATACGTCAACAGTTTTGTGTGTTACTGACATCCTAACACTCAGAACTAAGCAAATCCTTATATTGTAGGCTAAGGTTTATACAACAAGCAGCCAATTTTTATTCTTAGATTATATAATCTAAGAATAAAAATGTATTAAAATATATAGAAAAACTAAAATAAATGCATGTCTTTTATTTTATAAAGCATTATAATTTAATTCTAAAATACATAAAACGTGCACTAATGATATATAAAACTAAAATTTATATATAATTAATATAAAACTGATATAATATATATATATATATATATATATATATATATATATAAATCAAATATAAAATGATAAATAATACTAAACAATGAAACTATTATATATATATATATAATATATAATATATATATATATATATATATATATATATATATATATATATATAATAAAATGCAATATATTATTTCTATTAAAAAATATATTATTTATATAAAGAATAAATAAAAGAAAAAAAGAAAGCACTAAATATATAATATAGAATGAATTTGTGGGTGTACTGTGTCCCTTGTAAAATGCATACTATATACAAGGGACACAGTGTGTTTAGGTATTGTAACTGGACACCATTTCTTTAATGTTTACGCTAGCAGTCAGTGAAGATTAATGAGATGTGTCCTTAAGTTGATAGCATTGCCAGGAAAGGCCAGACTTAACTGGGACTTCTGCAATTTATTGAACAAATAACTGACATAATAACAAAGAAATTTCTCAGAAAAAATAAGGAATAAATTGCATACATTTTTCACAGGTTAGACAGGGGAACCTAGTCGGGCATACCAAATGTAACCATGAGTGACAGAAATCATAATGTACAATAACAATTTTTTATAATCATAGTAATGGTGACATAACAGATACTCTAGGAGTAAAAGGACATCTCACCAAAATTGAAGCTAATATCGGGGTTTTGATTATCCACCAGAATGGGTCGGAATTTTCTATTATATCCCAGCATCTGTAAAAAATGACAAATAAATGTAATGTATACATTTTTGCTTGCAATGACTACGTTTTTATGTCTTGATTTTTACATAAAATCACTGAAGGCTTTGACTGCATTAATCTTACCCAACATCATTGAAGTAAGCTTTGGCAAAGCTCCAAGCCATGATGAAAATCATTGGACCACCTGTAGTCAGGTGAAATGAGAATGTATTTCGGTCAGTACATCAGCAGCTGCTGTTTTACATGGCTCACTAACATAATCATTATGTCAAATGTTAACAAAAGCAGGTTAATAAAGAAACAGATGCGCATATGACACCTACCCCAACCAATCAGAATGTACCACCAGAAGTACTTCCTCTCTGAGAAGAAGGAGACAGCCAACAGAGCATGAAGGTAGAGACCTTCGACTAGCAGCCAGAAGAAGCTTGCCATAATGCAATACTGGAAAAAGACAATCACAGCTTTGCAGCCAACCTGAAAATCAAAGACGGAGGAAATGAGAATGGCTCTGAGAATTCATTCCCACACTTGAGTGCTCTTAGAAGTAGGGACATCCTGACATTTACAACATCGATAAAAACAAATTGTAACCTGCTGCAGTGCAGCCACTGTTTATGCAAATGTTTTACACAAACGTGACAGTGGTTTTGAATACAGCTGCAACAATGATGATTTCGGATTTCTCAGTGGTTCCTAAACCTGGTCCTGGAGGCACCCCAACACCGCACATTTTGCATGTGCAGTTTTGGGGTGCCTCCAGGACTGGGGCTTGGAAACACTGGGATATCTCATTCTAAAGAAATCACCTCTTCATTTAGTAAAACCAATTAAATAAATAATAAAAAATTTAAAACTACATTGTACATATATTATGTACTTCCATTGGGAGGCATGCTCCAGGCTGATATTCAGATGAAAAACAAATATTTTTATAAAACTTTTTATTTTGCATTACGTCTTCGGGAGACATAAAATGTAATCTATTTCTTATAAATGTCAAATCATTTAATTAAAAATGACAAGGTGATTTGCAATATAATTAGCTTTTTTATATGAAGTGTGTGTGTGTGTGTGTGTGTGTATAAAATTACAATACATAATACATATCTAAGAAGTTCATAGTAAAGGAAGATATGTATATGTATATATATTTACTGTGTGTATGGAGGGCCGTACAAGCCATAATTCATTCTGGCACTCTCACACACTTACATTCTCCTTTCACATACATACATTTCTACTCTCACACACATACACTCTCCTTACACATACATATATTCTTGCTTTCACACACTTACATTCTCCTTTCACATACATACATTTCTACTCTCACACACATACATTCTCCTTACACATACATATATACTTGCTTTCACACACATACATTCTCCTTTCACATACATATATTCTTGCTTTCACACACTTACATTCTCCTTTCACATACATACATTTCTACTCTCACACACATACATTCTCCTTACACATACACATATTCTTGCTTTCACACACATACATTCTCCTTTCACTTACATATATTTTTGCTTTTCACACACATTCTCCTTACACATACATACATTTCTACTCTCTCACACACACATACATTCTCCTTTCACATACATACATTTCTACTCTCACACACATACATTCTCCTTACACATACATATATTCTTGCTTTCACACACATACATTCTCCTTTCACTTACATATATTTTTGCTTTTCACACACATTCTCCTTACACATACATACATTTCTACTCTCTCACACACACATACATTCTCCTTACACATACATACATTTGTTTTTGCTTTCAGACACATGCATTCTCCTTTTACATATATATATTTCTACCTTTTTTGGTATCCATTACTTTCTGTTTAAGCAGGAAGTCACTCTCAGACATACAGTACATGTGCAAGACCTGCTCAGCTCTTCCTCACAATTTTACAGTTATGCTATTCAAAGTCATCCTGTTTTCTTTTCAAGTACATATTTTAAGTCTTTAACTTGGACATATCATTATGTAACCTACGTGTTCTACAGATCTGTGTACAAGCTCTAAGACACTTATTTTGATTGTATTAACAGGGCTTAACGCTAAAGAAATTTTCTACTGGTCTGGTTCGGCCAGTGGTTTAATTTTTTTTACTTGCCCTGGCAAATTTTTCATAGGACTTGCCACAATCAATCAATCAATCAATCAATCAATAAGACTTATTGTTTTCATTGTTGACTGTAACATTGTATTGTAATAAATAATAACCATTGTGCACAAATGGGTACAATTGTTCAAAGATAATTATATATGAATATATATGATATTATATGAAATAAACCATGCTTTTTCAGGTCTTTCAGGTAGGCCTAACTATTCCAGTTAAGGATGCACTGATCAGGATTTTATTTATTTTACAACCCGAATTCCGGAAAAGTTGGGACGTTTTTTAAATTTTAATAAAATGAAAACTAAAAGACTTTCAAATCACATGAGCCAATATTTTATTCTCAATAGAACACAGATAACATAGCAAATGTTTAAACTGAGAAAGTTTACAATTTTATGCACAAAATGAGCTCATTTCAATTTTGATTTCTGCTACAGGTCTCAAAATAGTTGGGACGGGGCATGTTTACCATGGTGTAGCATCTCCTTTTCTTTTCAAAACAGTTTGAAGACGTCTGGGCATTGAGGCTATGAGTTGCTGGAGTTTTGCTGTTGGAATTTGGTCCCATTCTTGCCTTATATAGATTTCCAGCTGCTGAAGAGTTCGTGGTCAACTTTGACGTATTTTTCGTTTAATGATGCGCCAAATGTTCTCTATAGGTGAAAGATCTGGACTGCAGGCAGGCCAGGTTAGCACCCGGACTCTTCTACGACGAAGCCATGCTGTTGTTATAGCTGCAGTATGTGGTTTTGCATTGTCCTGCTGAAATAAACAAGGCCTACCCTGAAATAGACGTTGTTTGGAGGGAAGCATATGTTGCTCTAAAACCTTTATATACCTTTCAGCATTCACAGAGCCTTCCAAAACATGCAAGCTGCCCATACCGTATGCACTTATGCACCCCCATACCATCAGAGATGCTGGCTTTTGAACCGAACGCTGATAACATGCTGGAAGGTCTCCCTCCTCTTTAGCCCGGAGGACACGGCGTCCGTGATTTCCAACAAGAATGTCAAATTTGGACCGTCTGACCATAAAACACTATTCCACTTTGAAATAGTCCATTTTAAATGAGCCTTGGCCCACAGGACACGACGGCGCTTCTGGACCATGTTCACATATGGCTTCCTTTTTGCATGATAGAGCTTTAGTTGGCATCTGCTGATGGCACGGCGGATTGTGTTTACAGACAGTGGTTTCTGAAAGTATTCCTGGGCCCATTTAGTAATGTCATTGACACAATCATGCCGATGAGTGATGCAGTGTCGTCTGAGAGCCCGAAGACCACGGGCATCCAATAAAGGTCTCCGGCCTTGTCCCTTACGCACAGAGATTTCTACAGTTTCTCTGAATCTTTTGATGATGTTATGCACTGTAGATGATGAGATTTGCAAAGCCTTTGCAATTTGACGTTGAGGAACATTGTTTTTAAAGTTTTCCACAATTTTTTTACGCAGTCTTTCACAGATTGGAGAGCCTCTGCCCATCTTTACTTCTGAGAGACTCTGCTTCTCTAAGACAAAGCTTTTATAGCTAATCATGTTACAGACCTGATATCAATTAACTTAATTAATCACTAGATGTTCTCCCAGCTGAATCTTTTCAAAACTGCTTGCTTTTTTAGCCATTTGTTGCCCCCGTGCCAACTTTTTTGAGACCTGTAGCAGGCATTAAATTTTAAATGAGCTAATTAAGTGGATAAAAGTGTAAAATTTCTCAGTTTAAAAATTTGCTACGTTATCTTTGTTCTATTGTGAATAAAATATTGGCTCATGTGATTTGAAATTCCTTTAGTTTTCATTTTATTAAAATTTAAAAAACGTCCCAACTTTTCCGGAATTCGGGTTGTACAATCAAATGAGCCGATTCCCATTCTCGTTGCCATTCATCTAGTTCTTATTCTTTTTTATTTTTATTTTGCTCTGCTATTGGCCAAACTAACCTTGAGCAAACAAACAAACAAACAAACAAAAAAATATATGCAACATGAAGCAAGTGCACAAAACAAAGAAATCAGATTGGCTGAATGAATATTTTATTATTACTATTTATTATTATTAGTTTTACTTCCTTAATTATATGTGTGTTTGCACTATGTTTGTACTTTATGTAATCGAAGCTCCTGACGAAATTTCTTCTGTGTGTAAACACTTGGCAATAAAGCTCTTTCTGATTCTGATGAAAATGCTAATTCTATCTCTGACAGCAGGTGGCGCTTATAGAACACTAGTCTAACACTGAATTATTGCTGCACGCTGAGCTGCAATTGAAAAAATAAATAAGTAAATAAAATTCTAAAAATAAATAAACCGCAATGAGTCTTGATTTATTTAAATAATATAAAGATATCACTTGCAACCTCCCACTTCACTTTCTAAATTAAATGAAAAAAAAAAAACCCTGGACACTTATAATACGTCTATCTGGCAACACGACCTCGCGTCCTCAGTCACAACTCACTCAAAGGATGAGGCCATGTAAAACTTTTCACAATGATAATATTTATTTATTTTTAAAAACCCAGATAGCTTGCTGAAATACTTCTGCGGCTTCCTCATCTGCCTCAGCCATGCTGATCAAGACCTGTCACGGTGAGCCTGATCGCGCCTAACCTGCCTGCCTTCCGTTTCCACTATACTCCTTCCGTTTCAACTAAACGCCTTCGGTTTCCACTATACTCTCTCGCACATACATACATACTCTCTCTCTTACATACATTCGTCTCTTACATACATTCTATATATGTATGTGTGTGTATGTATGTATGTATGTATGTATGTATGTAAAAGGAGATGTGTGTGAGAGTACAAATATATGTATGTGTAAGGAGAATGTATGAGTGTGAAAGCAAAAATATATTTATTTTTAAGGAGAATGTATGTGTGTGTGAAAGCAAAAATATATGCATATGAAAGGAGAATGTATGTGTGTGTGTAAGAGTAGAAATGAATGCATGAGTAAAAAGAATGAAAGTGTGTAAAAGCATGAATATATCTATGTGAAAGGAGAATGTAAGTGTGTGAAAGCAAAAATATATTTATTTGTAAGGAGAATGTATGTTTGTGTGAAAGCAAAAATATACTGTAGGCATATGAAAGGAAAATGTATGTGTGTGAGAGTGCCAGAATGAATTATGGCTTGTACGCCCCCCCATATGTGTGTGTGTGTATATATATATATACATACATACATACATACATACATACATAGTATAGTATAGTATAGTATAGTATAGTATAGTATAGTATAGTATATATATTACAAACCCTAATCACTGTAGGTAATTATGCATATGTCACGCATTGCCTAGCTAGTGCTTGCCTTTTTTTGTTTCTTTGACTTCCAAAATAGCAATTCAAGCACTGGTGATATGCATTCATGAAAGCAGCGGTTTATTTGGGTAGAACCTGTGGGAGGTTGAGAGGAGTTTGTTGAGGGAGGACAGTGAGACATGGCAGGCAGACTGCAGGGCAATGAAATCAGACAGGAGGGTGTAAGTGGCTGAAGGTGAAAAGGAAAAACAGAGCAAAGATCCAGCATCATGCTGAAAATGCCATGTCCTCCTGCTCAAGAGCAGAATGAATTAATGATGACTACTAACCTCTAACTGTTCGATACAAACAAAACCTTCATGCTGAGAACTGTGGATGTGGTGCTGCACAACAGTTTTAACACAGTTAATGAGCTGTGATGCTCATGTCAATACAACTACAATATAGGAATGGACATGATGGTCCACTAGTTTGAAACAGAACTTGCTAAACATAAACAAGTCGAGCAGTTGTTTAGACACCTACCTTGATTTTGAAAGTATGTCGTTTTGCACGTAACAATAAAACAAATTTTTTTCTAAAAATACTTCTTTGAGCTCCATGATCCAGGGATCAAAGATTCTCAAGATTCACACATCTAAAACCCCATTCCTCTCTGCAACATGCTCAAAATGAGAGTGCATGCCTTACAGCCAGGAGAAAAGAATTGAGTGGATGAAACAATCGACAGCTTAGACAGCAGAAGGCTCTGAATGATGCTTTCGGCTTTCGGGCGTGTAAAATGAGGCAGCGCAGGATGAATGGATCCGACTCATAGTTTTAATGTGCACAAATCATCCCAAATTACCCTGAGAGCCGCAGCCTTTTGCTCAGGGCACGCAATCCCTGAAATAGATAGAAAGCTTTTGCTGCAGGCTCGACCACACAAATGGCTAACAAACACCTTCTGCTGCGGCAAACCTTTCAACAGCTTTTTATCATGCATTTATTATGTATCATAGATAAAACCACTGCAACTAATTCTTTTTTTAAAGCTATTTTCTGGCAATCAGTCATTCTGTCTTTCCCCATGGGTCTACTGTTATTTAAAGGTGAGAATAACGTTAATAAGGCAGCTTGACACATAACCTGGCTGCGAATATTTACTGATTCCAAAGAAGATTAGTAATATTTCACATGCAGATGAAGTCTTTAAAAGATTTTTATGGAGCACTTTTTAACTCCTAGAAAAATGTCTCTGATAAAGACTCAGAAAAAAAAAAAATCACAGACAGAAAAAAAAATGGTGTAAGCCATTGAAAAAAATAATGGAGAGGATGTAATGGATCCATAAAAGGCTGCCCTTGCAGAGAGTTTTGAAAGAGGAACCTGTGGCTTGCCTATTATAGTATCTTGTTTGCTTGGTCTACAATGCTTGAAAGCTTGCTTGTAATTTTGGCAAAAGAAATAAAACCACAATATAACTTTATGATCACAAATGTGACCCTGGACCACAAAATGAGTCTTAAGTGTCATCATCTGAAAGCTGAATAAATAAACTTTCCATTGATGTATGGTTTATTAGGATTGGACAATATTTGGCCGAGATACAACTATTTGAATCTCTGGAATCTGAGGGTGCAAAAAAATCAAAATACTGAGAAAATCACCTTTGAATTTGTCCAAATGAATTCATAGCAATGCATATTTCTAATCAAAAATTATACTTTATATCTCACTTACAGTATAACAAATTTTTTAATCATGACTATTAATTATTTCTCACAGTTGCTTTGTCAAATCATAATGTGACTATTCAACTTCATTGTCTACTCTAAGGTGGAAAAAGCTTTGTCAAATGTTATAGATTGATTTATTGATTGATTGATTGATTGATTGATTGATTGATTGATTGATTGATTGATTTTGACCTACATAAAATAGTCACAAGTCTGGTGTGACATAATTTTCAGCAAATGACTTGTGAAAAGAACGTCTCCAGTAGACTGTCCACATTTCAACATGAGCATCCTTTGTGCCACAGTGTTTTACTTTCACTTTAAAATCACTTTAAAAAGTACATTTTAACGATGCAAATAATCTTATAATAATCAGAAGTTGTGTTTAAAATCAAGCTATTTTAAAATTCTAAAGAGTCAAAAGCAAAGCTTGAAAGTGCATTTCACTTCTGAAGATTTCACAGATGGCCTTGATCTATAGCAAACTCCTGCTCAAACTGAAGACATTGACAGACACTAGATCTGAACACTGGATACGTGTTACAGCATACACACTCCATACACTGTGATAAGAAGCCATGTTTTCATTGAGAACTTTATGCTCCTTTGTCAAGCTCAGTCAATATTCATCTCAACAGCTGAGTCATTTCAGAAAATGTCACAATTATTGCCACATCCCTGCTAAACACTGTGAAACTGATCTCTCTTATTTTAATAGAATACTAAACAGCTAAAACCAGCATGAACTGTCCAAGCTTAGATGGAAACCTGCAAAATGTATCTGTTTTTTACTACTTTTACTAGTTTGGATGTTTTACTTATATGGTCAAATTTTAAAGGGGTCATTTGACGTTGCTAAAAAGAATATTATTTTGTGTCTTTAGTGTAATGCAATGTGTTTGTGTGGTTTAAGGTTAAAAAAACACATTATTTTCCACATCGTTCATAAAACTGATGGTTTATTAATTAACTGCATGGAGACATCGAGTTGCATGTCTGAGTGTTTTTCTCTGGGCAAAATAATGAAATACTTGCCAAAACAAAATAAAATCTGTACAAAATATAGTTTGTCAGACGGCATAGTACGGCCATATGCAAAAGATGTTAAATGCCCGCTCTCAGCTGTAAATTCGTCTTACTGTAGGTAAGTCGCAATGGCAATGCACCAGCATTGAAAAATTGCTGGTGTGATAATCTGCGATAATATATATATCTGACAAACGTGCTAATTGTAACGCGCTCCAAAGTTCACGGAAAATACGAGACAGCAGAAATAAGTTTTCTTTATTTCACAAAAGCTTTATAGTTTTTAATGATGTTTTGCTTCTGTCTGTACTACCATAAATTCCAGAGTAACAGTTGGGTGCCGGTTACCAGTTTTACCAGTTTGGATGTTATACTTGTATGGTCTAAGTTTAATTTACCATGATCTTTCTTTTAATTGCGTTTTTGCAGTTTTAATTGCATGGTCTAATTTTAACGTTAGCACTGTCACTGTTTTACCTCCTTTCACACCTGAATTTCTGTTGGTTGGCAGGTGCTTGTATGGTGCTGGTTTAAGCAAAACCTAGCTGATGAGACTAGTTGGCTTTGGTCTTTGTGGACTTTCAGCAAGTGTTATAAGTTATAAGTACTGTAACTCCTAAACAACATTGGTGGGACACTTGTAAGCCAGCATACATAAGCTTGTCATTACAGTAGTACACAAACCAAATACCCTGAAGAGCCAGTGTAAAAAAAAAAAAAAAATGACCCAAAATTCACATAACATCTTGTGACCAGCGAGTATGAAAAAATGTAAATGTGATCAGCTGGGATAGACTGTATTTACGCTGATTACTAACACTGCTAGATAAATGCTTGGTTTGCTTTGTGTGGATGTCTAATGGTTTGCTAATTGATACTATTACAGACTCCTGAGGGATTTATTTAGAATTAAATAAATAGACTGTGCAATAATAAACTTACAGAACCAGTGGAGCAGTTGTCAGTCTCTTCAATATCATCGTAAAGCACGGCATCTTTTACAAAGACGGCGATGGCTTTCAGAATGAAGGACACAAACAGGTGCATGTGGATGTAGTTCCGCGTGCAGTGGAGTTTCCTGAGGGAATACAAGGAATACAATCAGCCACGCTCATGAACTGAAGCTAAAATATGTTGAGCCTGATTGAGAAGTCCCCTGCCCCCTAATTACACCCTGTCCTTGGAACTAATAACAGAAAAAATGACAGCTAATTACACCACAAATGAAATCCTAATTGAGCTTTCTGGTCTGTGTAAGAGGTTTGTTAAACAGATAATTTGCTCCATTGTGTTGTTGTCCATTTCACATGTATTTCCACTTTCAGTAAACATGGGAATACACAAAATCTGATTCAAAATTCAAGGCAGCTGGTCATTTTATGTCCAACATGCTTATTTAATATTATCAAGCTATGGCAGGCAGTCAAAATACTGATTGTACCAATATCTACTCTGTAGAAGAAAGAAAGTCTTACGGGTTTAGAGCAACATGAGAGTGAATAAATAATGGCATAATTTTAATTTTATGGATAAACTATACTGTTGAGAAGACATTCACAGCTGCTTTATGCATAATGCCAGTGTTCTTAAAACAGAGAGAGACCATGATATCCCTGAACACCCTGATCATGATGTCTTTTGTTTATAATGTCCATACCTCACACTAATAAATGTACTGACATTTTGTTTAAACACTGGGTTCTCTCTGCGCTCTGGTGCAAAGAAAATATGAATATTTAACAGTGTTTTAAATTAATACTCTTAAATACTGACACATCTACAAAGTTGTCCTGTTGTAGGGATTTTTAGTTTATAACAATGCAAAATAATCATAAAAGAACTTTCAATGTTTTTAAAAAATGTCTTTTTCAAATGCAGAAGGCCGCATTTATTTGATTTAAAAATACAGTAATACAGTGAATTATCATTACAATTTAGAAAAACTGTTATATTTTAATATATTTTATTTTATGTATTAATGTAATTTATGTAAAATATTTCCTTGGCCACAAATTTAATTTAATAATACAAACCATAGTAGTATATACTGTTCATAATACTAAAAGGACATTGGAATGACAACATGTTATTTTCCAGTATTGTTATTTCCAGCATTCTCAAAATGCAATCCAAGGAAAATAATTTTTATAGTTGTTTCTTTAAACAAATATTCTAAATTCAAAACAAAATAGATTTAGTTTGCAAGTGCATAACTGTAGATTTTTGCCTGTAGATTATTGCTGTTCATCAGCATGTGACGCATGCTTTCTATAGTTTAACATTGATTCAACCATTACAAATAGGATATATTAAATACAGCTATTGAAGTTTTATATTGTTGCGATCCTTATTGCATAATATTGCAATTCTCCTGAACTGACTATAACTTAAATTTTTTTAAGTTAAAGGTCAAATCCCTGTGTTTATTTAACCTAGTACTCATGCACAGCTATATTGTCTTTGTTTTGCTCATTTCAGATGCTGTGATCTGACACTATCAGCATGATTTTACAGGCCTATGTTGCATCTCTAGTGTGTGGCCATCTGCAGGATCACCTTGACATACCGCTGACAGATTTGGACACTTACATTTTTACCAAGTGTTTCTTGGTAAGGGCACAATTTAATTAGACCACAGACTGTGTTTCCACCAAGCAAAGACAACTTGTGACCTGAGTCATTCAGTGGAGTGGGAGCATGTGTTAAAACCGGCAATAATAACCTGAGGTGTGATCAGGTCTTCAGCCCCTGTCAGTCTGAAATCCCACATCACACTGATATCCTCTCAGTTAAGACTGCTTAAGCCTGCAGCTCGAGTGCAGATAGTGTTAATAGACAGGATTAGGATTGATTACATTGCTAAAGAGTTGAAAATGAGCAGCTTTATCGAGGAGTAGTGCTGCTCTGCCATACTGGTGACACATGAACATTATTACTGATGGAAACGAAGGCATTTTTGGTGGGATGTGGATGAGCTTAGAGTTGGTAATCAGAAGGAGAGAGCCGTGAACTATCACAACTGTGCCCTTGAGCAAAGCAGTTAACCGCAGGATGCTCCAGGGAGGACTGACGATGTGCAAGTTTACAGCAATACTTCTGCACTTTTATAGGTCATCCTCTTATGCATTTGGTAAATACATGTAAATCAAATAAGCGAAGATGCCCTTTTAAAGACAATGTGCATTTATTTTTTATTGTAACATATTTAGATATACATGTGCAGGATGATGATGCATCATCCAGTGTGTTGTTATAGGAAATAACTAGAAACATTTGCTAATTTAGTTGTCATAGAACAAATGTAAAAAATATTTAAAGAGGCCATTTTACCCAGGTATGGTTACCCAGGAGGCAAGACTTTTGATATAATTCCCATTATTTCTATATTTTTTTAAAGCGTCATTCATGTAAAATACTAAATCAACTATTCTATTGAAATTTTTATTTTGACAATTTAGTTGAATAATTGAATAACCAATGTAGACAAAGAAGAATCCCAGTTAAAATGATTCATCAAAAAGGTAAAATTATTCTATAACTTATACAGTATACAAGCATAAGAATATTTACATATTTAATTACAAATATTTTAAATAAAATCTGTCATAATAGCAATACTATGAATGCAAATTGAATGATTTCAATCAATCTATGTAATTCGTGGAAATACTGAACAATACCCCTTATTAAATACAATAATTATTACCTTCAAAAATAATAACATTAGCAACAATATGCCACTTGGGGTCTTCTGTGGCAATTATGGGGGACCATCTTACACCAAGGGTCTAAATTTATCTCTTTGCTTCAAAATAAAAACTATAATTTCTACTCCAAAAATCAAAAAACTCTGATGTCTTCATAAATCCCATAATAACAAACAGGCACAAAAAAACTATAAAATATTTAACATTGTACACTGTCATATTTAACAAAAACACTAAATTAGATCAGATGACTTAGATCAGAAAACTGTTTCGACTTACTAAATTTCACAAATGTTCATATTCACATGAAACTACAAAATGTTAAATAGCACCACCAAAAGTGATGAGATTTTGTACTGTCTATGGTCAAGATAAAAAATGTACATGGGCATGGGCGGGGGGTTAATTTTGGCCTGGGGTCATCTTACCTCATCTTACCATATTAATATTGCATTGTAGCAGTACCATATATTATGAGCGATTATGAGTAAGCTACCTCTATAGCAGTTACTATAATGAGCATATCACTCTAATGTGCCATGTCAAAGATAAATCTGTATATAGTCTGTAAATAGTCTGATCCACAAATGCATGCAGTTTAATTCATACATAAATGATATTGCCTACACTATTTGAATGCTAATTTAGTGTTATTTAAAGGGTTTTAAACCGTGTTTATGGTTCACTACTGGGTTTACATGTGAGCACTAATGCCCACTGGAATGATTCCCTGATGGTGGGGAGTCTTGTTTGGCCAAGATGATATGTGTGTGTTGGAATATACATGTAAGAAAGCTCTTATCTCTGTCATTAGCAGACCGTTTTGCCTCTGGTGAGCTAGATCAGTCACTGTAGTGTCAAAACAGATGCATGTTGTTGGCTGTTTAATCCTCGACAGCTTCAGTGATTCAGTCACTCCATGGCGCTCCATGGTGAATCTGGCTACAACCATGCATGAAACACTGTTTTTCTGTGTTTAAAGCCTGTTAACCATTAGCTTAATCAAAATGACGTCATTAGTAGGACTTAAACTAAACCCTATATTTGACAGCAACATAATTTTTTTTAAAGGCAAAAATTATTAAGGATCAAAAGCATTTTTCGTGTCTAGAAACATTCAAATGAATTCTGATAAATATTTTAAATTAATATCGTATTAATATTATTACTTATATTTTAACTTACTTATTATTAAGTGCGAGTGAGACTATTTGTACCCTGTTCTTTGACCCTGTTCATGTAGTTTATTTTTAATAAAAAAGCAAATGTAATTACTGCCCTGTCAGTTCATTTCAAAGAGTTGCAAGTTAGGAAGGAACTACTTTTACTTAGAAATAATTGCCTTGGATAGAGCTTTAAAATTAGTTAAAGCATGAACGATAGCATAAACATGACAAATCTGGACATGCAAAACTAGTTTTGCAAATAATTCACCCCTGCACCATACCAAATACGTGTTAGCATTAGTTTCAACAAATGTAGAATTTTTTACCTGAATATACAAAGTATGACAATGGCAGTAGTGAGAGAGATGAGAGAAACACTGTGCCCGATGGTGTAGCCGATCTTCACCGACCTAAAGAAACTATCCTGCAAAAGAAAAGAAAGAATACACGTTTATTAAATTGCACTAAACAGTTTAATTCTTCTTGAATCTTTAAATTGCACTACTGTTGGTTTGAGGTCAATATTTGTTTGTTTGAAAGAAAAAAATGAATACTTTTATTCAGCAAGGCCACATTACATTGAAGATTCCATATTTTAAATAAATACTGTTCTTTTAAACTTTCTATTCATCAAAGTTTCCTGCGAAAAAAAAAAAAAAAAATCATGGTTGACAAAAGTATGAAGCAGCACAACTGTATTTTCAAATGTGATATTAATTAAAAATGTTTCTTGAGCAGCAAATCAGCATGTTAGAAAGATTTCTGAAGGATCATGTTTTCATTGTACTTTTGATCAAATAAATGCATCCTTGGTGACCACAGATTACTTCTTTCAAAGATATTCAAAAAGTGCAATGACTTCAAACTTTTATACAGCATCGTCTGTATATGATATCATGATATTTATATGGTATCATCAAACATGCTTTCTAACAAATAATTCTATTAAAAGCAAGAAATTAAATGTTTTGCACTATGTGCAAATCTAAATAATTTTTAACAGCTTATTGCTCTTAGTACGTATGACGACAGTGGGGTAATAACATGTATTCACAACTTTCATAAACACTACATCTCAAAAACAAAACAACCTTGGTATATGACTATGACTCAATGTGCTGCCTTTTTTGTCCACTTATGTTATTCTGAAATCTGAAAAGAATGATTATTTACTCAAGGCTATCTTTTTTGTGGTAAGAATGGGTACTGTGCTGTCTCTCCCACGCAATGCTTTGCTAAAAGACTCACCTGCATACAGCATATTCAAATAACCCCATCTATAGTCTTTGACCAAAGTTAAACATAAAAACCTGAACTTGGCAAAAAGGAGCATCAGACACTCATCATCAAAAACATAAAATTCCTTTTAAGTCCCATGCCCACATATTCATTGTGGGTCTGAGGACCGTGTGTGCTGATTACACATCCTGTTGATGCGAACACATGCTGGGAAAGCTTTCATCAAAGGGCAAAGGTCATTTGCTCTTCACTTAGCCACACTTTGCTTAAAAGATCAAGGTGTTTCATGTTACATAATATCTGCTTCAGTGATGGATTATTAGTATGTTTACAAATGCATAAAAATACTGACACCGACATACAACGCTAAATAAAGGAACTATTATGTTTGGACTTGTTCGTTTGCACTAGGCAATAAAAGGCTGACTGAAAAAGCAGGCTAAAAGGTTGACTGAAAAAGAGTGAATGTTAAAGCTTTGGTTTTTTGGGTGAGGAACACTCAATATGACATGAGAATGATCGCTTTCTGTGAGCTAAAAGTTCAATACGTCAAGAGTCGGAGCATTTCACTGTTGTATAATGCCAGTGGAGTTGAAAACACTAGTTTGACATAACTTTATTAAGATATTTTGCATGTTTGGTGCTTTCTAAAGTCTCTCAACCACCTTCAGAGATGGTAAAGTACATTGAAAAAAATGTATTCATTGAATTTACAAAAAAAATTTAATTGGTTTAAGTGGTTGCAATCAATTTATTTTAGCTACATTGAAATTTCAATATATATCTTTAAATGAAGCAAAAATAAATTGTTTGCAACCACTTACCTTAAAAAAATCAGTATAATTTTCTTCAGTGTACACTGTAAAGACTGTATAATATACTAACATATTGAAGTACTAGAATCTGCTTTGTACCTCAATAATACACTGACAACCATTGAAAGCACCAGTGGTAATGAGAAAACTATATAAGCAGATTTTCACAATTTGAGTCAAATACTAATCCATAGAAAGTGCTTGGTGTCATAGACACACAAACACACACACAAACACACACACACACACATATATATATATATATATATATATATATATATATATATAAACATTATGTGACAGTACAATAACAAAATAAACACATGGATTCAACAACATAAGACATAACATAAAGCCCTAATGTACATTACTCATCAAAAAAGTAAGAAGAAATTGTTGTGACATAAGTGAATGTCAATTCATAGATTTTCTCTGTAAAATATAAGGTTGCTTGTTTTTTTTCACTTTTAAAAACTGTACATTTAACAGTATATAAACTACTGTTAACCAAGTAACAGATTTTTTACAGTAGGATTTTACAGTATTCTACCATTAAAATTACAGGTACACTAATTTTTATAGTGTACTTTGTACTTACATCGTCAACAGTGCCATTCAGATTATAGCCACAATGTACTGCGATTTCCATCGGGTCCATCTCAGTCCAGCCATCAGCAGTACAGGTCTTTGAGAGGTTACCTGTGTGAGAAATGTAAAGGTCATTAACCTCAAGATACAGACACTGGCTACTCTATTAAAAAGCTGCATCTGTTTATTGTGCTCTCAATTTTAAAGGGGTCATATGATGTGATTTAAAATGTTCCTTTCTCTTTTTGAGTGTGAAGAGTCAACAACACCCCCTAAAATGGCTCGTTCTAAAATGTCCCCACATTTATTTATTTATTTTTTTGCATAACGCCACCCAAATGTTCACGCAAAGAAAGAAAGTGTAACTTTTATTCTCTGTTTTGCCGCCACCGCCATGATGTGGAATCACTGGGTGTTTCATTGTGGAAAAAAACCCTACTTTGTTTGGCCTTCCAAAAGAGGACACAACTAGAAATTAGTGGTTAAGTTGTATTTACAATACTGTTCCAGAACAGTTCAACCCAATTATACGGATGTGTGCAGTGCATTTTATGGAGGATGAGGATGTTTCCTGAACCAGTAGCCTACAATGCCTTTGTGGCAAAAAGCCTGTTTCTATAAAGTGGGGCAGTTCCAGCTTTGCAAGGACAGTCTGGCGCTTCTGACTCATAGCCTCTAAGTACGTATTTTACCTCGTTTGTAATGGGTTTTACTGGTTTGTCAAGGGGCGTAACATTTCCGTCACACTCTTGTATTACACCCAATAATGTTCTTTTTAATGTCAAATGACCCTTTTAACTGAAACGCCATGAGCCCTGAGTCAAACGACTTTTTTTGAACTAAAGCAGAGAAATACAAGCCATATCAACCCTCTGAGGTGTTTCTTGGCCCTTCTCAATGCACAATGTCACACTGAAAGCAAAACTCTGCATTCAATCAATGCACAGACCCAAAGAGACCCAACTGAGCACTGTGGCTTACCAAGCACATTGTTTTGATTTGTGCTGTATACAAATATGAACAATGAATTGAGATGCTTGGAGGAGAAAACAAAATTTCTTGGGTCATACGATTTACCCAAAGTTGAGACTACATAAAAGTAGTGTAGAAACAATTTTCAATCAGAAATTGGTAGTCAATTTTACAGTTACGAAGAAATGTTAAATCACACATTTCATTAAAAATTAAAGTTTGAAGCAGAAAAACTGAAATGGTATTTTCTTGTAAATCAAACTCTTAAAATTTGAAAAATATTAATGAATTAAATGTATTAAAAAAAATTTGAAGTGTACTTTGAAACTGTTATTTGAATGAGGTAAAAATACATTTAAACTGGTTGAAAAGGTAGTACACTGTAAGTTATGAACAAAATTAATGAACCACATTGAAGGTGTTGTCACAACACAGAAGACCTCAGGGAGACAGACAGATAAGTATAAATATTATTTATTAAAGCTGGAATCTGAATGGGGATAGGCAAGCAAATGGGAGAACAACAAGGTCTGCGGAATAGGCGTGGGATATCTCACGTAGTGACAGATCCGATATTCTTCATGGGGTGCAGACAAACGGGTTGCGTTTGAGTCCAGTTACAAAGGTCAGGTAAGGAGTAGCGTAGTGAACTCAAGACCAGACAGAGTGTGACTGAGGATTTAACCATGTGTTGATGAGATGGTGACAGGCTGATTAATACTCCGCTGATTGTGATCTGGTGTGTGAGGTGACTGGGTCTGACGTAGTTGGAGTATCCCTGACAAGTTTATTTTGAGCATTGTTTTTATAAATACATTTTTAAAAAATCATATATATATTTTTTTGTAATAACATTTTTAGTTTGGGAATTTAATAAATAAATAAATTAGCTTTACCGTATCAAATGGAATTTTTTTTACTAAATAAAACAAAACATTAAATCAAATTTTTTAAATCTTTTTTCTTATGTGTTCATTCAGTGCAATCAATTTATAAGAGTATAACATTTTTCAATGTTTTATACGAGAGAACAACTTAAGTTGAACCAATTCACTAAACTGAATCAGACCTTTCAACTCTTCATATGTGAAAGATAATTGTTTAGGAAGTGTTTATAATGAATCGATTCACTAGAATGATTTAGACATTACAATTCAATATACAGCATGAGAGAGAACACCATTTTATATGAACTGATTCATTAGAATGAATCTGACTTGTGCATTTACACTTCATGGAAAAGATTAGCTTGTTACTGGAAAAGCAAGTAAAGTACAATGAAACCAGCTACTGTTACACTACTAAAAATAAAAATTAATCCAAAAAATTGTGTCCAATTATTTCTGAGAGAATAGGTTATACCACAATCTGACTCATCCACAAACTTTTGCATAAGAACAAGTTAGATATTAGGTGTAGGTATCCCTCAATGATGATTCATTTAGAGACAGCATTGTCTTACGGTCCACAGAATTTCAAAAATATGATGTATACTTTAGGAGGAAGAACACTTAGTTCCTCCTCAGTGCATTCAAAGCGGGTCCCATGTCACAATACCACATATTGATCCAAAACAAACCAATCAATTTCACTCAGGCTTGAATTAAAAAGACTAGGTGAATGAGTTCCTGTGTGGTTTCTCTTCAGTGTGCTCTTTATGTGAATGCTGAAAGAAGCTGGTTCATAAATGAACACTGAATAGAGCTATACAACAACGTTCTCAAATGGAAACACTCTATTAAAAAAAATAATAATAATACTTTCAAAGGAAAACATGCCAACAGAAACAACTTAAATGCATCAAATCTACACACAAAGACCACCTGTGTCTGCCCCGACAGAAAGAGACCTTCACCTATATAACAATCATGTCTGCTGCTGAATGAATCATACTCGCAGATACAGTAAAAACCACTTTCCAAAAGATGGAAAGATTTTTGGCCAATTACAAGTTTTTTTATTTTTACTTTTCCCCCACTAAGATCTTAATGCATGTACTGTAGCAACTCACACTTTGGAATAAATCTGAAGGTGGCAAAAAAAGGGAAATGACAAAAAGTAAAAAATTTGTAAAAAATTAATTGGCCATTGTTTTGTCTAGTTTTGGCCTCAGACTCATCCTGGGAAGAATCAAGTAAACAACATGAATCTGCTGTATCATTATTATAAAAAATAAAACAACATTTTGCTGATCTTTTCCCCTTTTGTATATTCAGTACCTATGTCAAAATTGGGGTAAAAAAAAATTCTAAATGGGAAAACATGGACTTCTCTGTTTCTTAAACCTTTAACTCTGACTCAAGAAATAAAAAAAATGTGTACTATCTCCCCTATAATTACCCAAAGACAACACTTCTGTCATTTATTGTATTGTGTCGCTTTAATAAGCGAGTTTTATTGTTCTTTAATGGGTATTGATCTACTCATTCATCATTTGGAAGAGGCACCATAAAAAGTCAATGATAGTAAATACCAAACACAGCTGCAGTATGACAAGGCTACAAAAGCAGCACTTCACTGGTACTGTACGTGAAGGTTTCTGTCTGCAAGTTAACTGGCTGAATGGTTCATTAAGAAAATAGACCAAAATGAATTAATTGAAAGAAAGCACAAACATTAAATTAATCAACAGCTTAATCAGCTAATGATTAAGAAGTTTTAGCATTAACTTGTGATTAACATAAATTTCTGTTTCTGTTACTAACAGTTATACAGTTCACTTAGTTGACAATAAAAAGAAATAAAACTGCAGCCTGATAAATTATGCATCATTAAAAGTGAAGCTATTGTAAGACACAGGAACTCAGAACTCAGAGAAAATGTAAATATATATATATATATATGTATATATATATATACACCCACAATAAAAACAACATTTTATGCTTGATTTGAATAAATTATAACATTAATAATGAAAGGTACAATTAGGATTAAGATTCTTTTTCACTCGCTATAAACTAATCCATTTTATAGCTGATGGTACTTCCTGCTTTATCTGATATGGATATTGTTGTGATTTTCAGAAAGACATGGATTAAAATCAGCTAAATTTAATACACTGCATTTATACAAACATGTTACTTCAACAAAAACCGGCACCTGAAAGCTTGTGTAAATTTATTGAAGGTGATGTTTACTCTTGGCTGTTAGTGTAAGCTTTGTTTGTCATGTAAGGTTGACGCCAACCCTCTCACATTAATCAACGTGTGCAAACACCCACATGCAATATATCCATCCTCACACATTATTCCAATGGACCTCCGGCTTTGTCATAAGCCAAAGAGATCCATAAAGCAAATCCAGAATGCCACATTAATCCTTGGTATTAAACAACGGACAGACTTTCATCATTCTGAAAAGCATTATCTGCCCTTTCCCATTCAAGAGAGAGCCTTGTACTGTGCTTCTGTGCTTTAACCGAAAATCCATCAGAAATGTGAGGGACTTAAGTAAAAGAAATTGCTCTTAAGTGGTATTTCACCATCAGCACTGGAACAGTATGGTCCATTTGCGACAGTGCCATTTGAAATGAACTATACAGGACTATATTAAGGGGAAGTCGTGGCCTAATGGTTAGAGAGTCGGACTCCCAATCGAAAGGTTGTGAGTTTGAGTCCCGGGCCGGCAGGAATTGTGGGTGGGGGGAGTGCATGTACAGTTCTCTCTCCACCCTCAATACCACGACTTAGGTGCCCTTGAGCAAGGCATCGAACCCACAACTGCTCCCCGGGCGCCGCAGCATAAATGGCTGCCCACTGCTCCGGGTGTGTGCTCACAGTGTCTGTGTGTGTGTTCACTGCTCTGTTTGTGTGCATTTCGGATGGGTTAAATGCAGAGCACAAATTCTGAGTATGGGTCACCATACTTGGCTGAATGTCACTTCACTTCACTTCACTTCACTTTCCAATCATAGCTTAAAAATCAAAGTTTCATTTCAAAAGACACTATAGGAAATGGCATAGGAAATAATATATCACCTCACAGGAAGTGGAAATCAAGTCAGCGCTCACTGCAGGCCACCTGAATAGAACACGAAATCTGGATATAATAAATTTGATTTAAAAAAGGTTTCAATGTTGCATTGACCTTCAGTGACCTTGAATTGAGATCACCTCACATTCATATTGTAAATATACCTGATTACATTTATTATGATATTAATCACTGCAAACATCAAATAGTTATCTAATTTGCTTAATTCTGAAAAATGAATTATACTATAAGGTTGCACTGTATTTTAAGGTGCCCTTAATACAGTGTAGTTATACAAATGTAAATATACACAGAGTAATATTAATTTACTACATGTACTTATTAGACTTTGGTTTATTTTTTTTGTATTTAAGCATAATTGACTGCTATTTATATAGTACATGCAACATATGTAACAAAGACACTGTAAAATAAAGTTTTAGCTAATATAACCTTATGTAAATTTCATTGGTCACACTTTAGTATGCCTTAATAAACTCCTTATTTGCTGCTTCTTAATTGTTTGCATGGTTGTTAAAATTATGTATGGGGTTGGGTTAAGGGATCTAAAATATGGTCATGCAAAATAAGGCATTAATATGAAATTAAGTGAAGTGACATACAGTACAGCCAAGTATGGTGACCCATACTCAGAATTCATGCTCTGCATTTAATCCATCCAAAGTGCACACACACAGAGCAGTGAACACACACACTGTGAACACACACCCAGAGCAGTGGGCAGCTATTTATGCTGCTGCGCCCGGGGAGCAGTTGGGGGTTCAGTGCCTTGCTCAAGGGCACCTGGGATTGCCAGCCCGAGACTCAAATCTACAACCTTAGGGTTAGGAATCAATCTCTCTAACCACTAGGCCACGACTTCCCCCTAAATATGTACTTTATATGTACCAATAAAGCCAATATGCTAGTAATAAAATTACAATATATATTTGATAGTTATTTATTGAGTATTATGTCATTTTATGTATAACATAAGACTTGATCTAACTCAATCTGACTCAAGTTTGATGCCTTTTCTGGCCATTCCAAATAAACAGATTTGATCAATTGACAGATATCCCCTCCTCAGTGTGTACACAGCATTAAGGAATCTAGTCAATCAGAATGCAGCTATATTATCCTTGTACTAGATCCAGTGTGGTGAGAATTCATACACAGCTCAGAACAGCAGAGCTAAAAGTCTACAATCCAGGGCTCAGATGGTAACTCTGTTCTTTTTTCATTTAACTGAGCTCTGTTGCTAAAAAAAAACACTTGCTAATCAAATGATGAGGATCCATCAGAAGAGCTTCAGTTTTTGGTCTGTGGGGAGTCATATAAGCAATGGAATGCATGACTGATCCACTTTCAGCGAAAGATCATTGAATATGATTACATTTATATTCAGCTCTCAAATGTGGCCACCTTCACACTCGGCTGCATATGAAACAAGCAGCTTTGCTAGATGATTGAATTAACTAATGCTATGTGATATATACGTACAATCCCAAGGCACAAAAAAAAAACTACACTTAAAATAATGTGCCTCATTAATCAAACGTTCAATAATTAAGCAATACTGAAAGGACTGAATGACATAAGAGTAAGACTAAAGCCTACACTTTAATTTAACGCTGGTTGAATCACTTAAGTTTTAAAAAAGTACTTTTATGATGGATTTTTTTTTTTTTTTACGATGAAAAGTCTAGATCTGGGTAAATTACAAAATCTATAAATAAAAGACATTTGAAAAATTAGCAGAAAATAAAATGACCAAGTGAATCGAAAAAGAAAAAAAAAAGTTTAAATCTGTTTGATTTAATAAAAATCAACCCCTGAGAGCCTGCTAGCTAGGAACCACTTTAACCAGAATCATCTACAGTTCCATATAACTACCATGAATGAGCAGTTAAAAGAAAAAAGAAAAAAAAAGAAAAAGGACATTTCTAAATCTTACATCATTACAGCTGGTCATTCTTAAAGTGTTCAGTGTGTTCAGAAATAACAGATTGAAATCCAGAACTCCTCAAAGCAGATGTGCTCTCTTTTTCAGCCCTCTTTCATCAACGGACCCAAGAAACCTTTTATCCTTCAGCACAGAGGCTGTATTTCCATTATATGGAATGGACATTGGTTTCCATTAGATTGTACCTGATATGCATTGCACATGGTCATATTTGCAAATCTAGACATATCTACAACATTGCAGACTTTGACTAATGTTACCTAGTGTATTTAATAAGTTAATGTACAATAAAGCAGCAGTTTACAGTGGAATTCAGCAGTTGGATGCTACTGGTATAAAATGCTTTTATTTTGCCTTTACAAATTATAATGCATATTATAACTATGAAAATATATTTTACATTTTATTTTTATATTCTTGTGTTTAATTTTTAAAATGTATTAATATCATAATTTCAGAAGAATGATTTAACACATTCATTCTGCTGTGCATTATCTCACTCTCTGTCACGGTTCGTGAATGCACCGTCTCCAGCTGTTTTCATGTTACGTCATGTTGATTGTTTCATGTGGGTGTGGCCGCTGATCGTCTGATCAGCGGCAGGTGCAACTCATTCCAACGGCCTATTTAACGCCCTGTCTTTCGTCTCCTGTTTGTCAGATCGTTGTTTGTAGGTTCGTGTCTGATGTCTCGTTCGTGTGTTCCTGCCTTGCTTTGTCTCCTGTCTGGTTACTGTCAGATCTTTACCTTCACGCACGGATTATCGTCACCGCACTTGGAGTTACCACCACCGTCATCTGCATCAGCGCACGCAACTCTCCTACTCATCAGTCTGTGCTGCCATCTTGGTTCCTGCGTCATTCTCCGACCTTCCATCATCTCATCATTTCTAATAAACTCTGTTTACTTGCTTTTGTCTCCTGTCTTCCATACTCGAGTGTCACAGAACGATCTGACCAACATGGAGGCAGCGAGTACTCAACCATCGGTTCTGGAGGAATTTCTCAGCGCCAGTGTTCAGAGGATGGACTCCCAGGAGAGGAGTCTTAACGACACTGGTCGCGCGGTTCAAGCCCTGGTGACGCAGGTGTCCGAGCTCACCCAACAATTCCAACTTCTTCGAGCTCCCACTGCGCCGCCCACACCGCCTGTTCTCCCTATACCACCAGTGACCGCCTCCCAGCCAGAACCATGCCTCCCTATCCCAGAGACATACTCGGGTGAGCCTAACTTCTGTAGAGCATTTCTAATCCGCTGTGACATGCACTTTTCCCTTCAGCCAAGAACCTTTTCTAACGAAAGAGCCAAGGTGGCCTTCGTATTGACGCTGCTCTCTGGGAGGGCGGCACTATGGGGTACAGCGGTGTGGGAGAACCAGGACCCATGCTGCGCCTCGTTCCAGGCGCTCTCCGCCGAGATGAGGCGGGTCTTTGATCAGGCCGCCGCAGGACGGGAGGCGGCCAGGAGGCTGGCGGAGTTACGCCAGCAGTAGAGATCCATCTCAGACTATTCAATCGAGTTCCGGACCCTGGCGGTGGAGTGCCATTGGAACGAGGAGGCGCAGTGGGACATGTTCCTGCATGGGCTGGCTGACCACGTCCAGAGGGAGATCTATGCCCTGGATCTTCCCCCGTCCCTCAATGGACTTATTGAACTGGCACTACGGGTCGACGCACGTCTGACACGGATGGAGAGGAGGAGTCTACTCAGCACCCCATCCAGGGGACCGGCAGACGTGCGATTCAGCGGCGGGGACGCGGCCAGCCCCGTCTACGATCACGAGCCCATGCAGGTAGGGCGAGCTCGGCTTTCCCGGGAGGAGAAGGAGAGGCGGAGGTCCCTGGGCCTATGCCTTTACTGCGGGGGGGCCGGACATCAAGCCCATGCCTGTCCGGTAAAAGGCCAGGCCCGGTAGTACGTATGAGGCTACTATCGGGTGGGATCTCCGCCGAGAAGACCTCATCACCATCATCATCATCATCTATGCTCCTTCCGGTAAGGCTGCGGTGGTCAGCACAGACACACCACTGTCAAGCACTACTGGACTCTGGGTCAGAAGGTAACTTCATGGATAGCACATTAGCACACAAACTCCACATTCCCCTCAGACCCCTTCCGCACCACATCACGGTTCACGCCCTCACTGGACAGCAACTCCCTACCATCGCGTACATTACTGAAGACATCACACTCATCACATCTGGCAATCACTCTGAGACCATCTCCTTTCACATCCTTGACTCTTCCCTGGCACCCATTGTCCTCGGGCACCCTTGGCTCCTCCTCCATAACCACAAAATAGACTGGTCCTCTAATTCCATTTTGTCCTGGTGTAAAAAGTGTCATGAGTATTGTTTAGTGTCTGCCTGTCCGCCTGTATCTGTGTTACAGGAGGAGGCGGTGGATTTGTCTAACGTGCCCGCTGAGTACCTCCATCTGAAGGAAGTGTTCAGTAAGTCTCGTGCTGCTTCTCTTCCTCCGCATCGTCCTTACGACTGTGCCATAGATTTACTATCAGGTAAGTCTCCGCCTAAGGGCAAACTTTATTCACTTTCTGTTCCAGAGAGGGAGGCTATGGAGAAATATATTTCTGATTCTCTAGCTTCTAAATTCATCTGCCCTTCCTCTTCTCCTGCGGGGGTGGGATTCTTTTTTGTGGGAAAGAAAGACGGATCACTGCGACCTTGCATTGATTACAGAGGACTGAACAACATCACGGTAAAGAATACTTATCCTTTGCCGTTGATGTCTTCGGCCTTCGCTAGGTTGCAGGGAGCGTAAATTTTCACAAAACTGGACTTACGCAATGCGTATCATTTGGTTCGGATCAGGGAGGGAGATGAATGGAAGACCGCTTTTAACACCCCCAGAGGGCACTTTGAAAATTTGGTGATGCCCTTCGGGCTCTCCAACTCCCCAGCGGTCTTCCAGGCACTCGTCAACGACGTGCTGCGAGATATGATCGATCAGTTCATTTATGTCTACCTGGACGACATATTGATTTTTTCTTCCTCTCTCCAGGAACATGTGCAGCACGTCCGACGAGTGCTTCAGAGGTTGCTAGAGAAAGGGCTTTTTGTCAAGGCGGAGAAATGCGAGTTTCGTGCACAGTCAATTCCATTTTTGGGGTATATCGTGTCGACTGAGGGAATACGCATGGATCCCGAGAAAGTTAAGGCTGTGGTAGAATGGCCAAGCCCAGATTCCCATAAGGGCCCTACAGAGGTTTCTGGGGTTCGCTAACTTCTACCGGCGTTTCATTCGCAACTTCAGCCAACTAGCCGCACCTCTGACCGCCTTGACCTCCGCCAAGACTGCGTTCAGGTGGTCAGACACAGCTGAGGCTGTGTTTGCCAAACTGAAGAGCTGTTTCATTTCAGCCCCTATTCTGATTACCCCTGACCCTACACATCAGTTCGTGGTGGAGGTCGATGCGTCAGAGGTGGGGGTAGGAGCGGTGTTATCTCAACGTTCTCCCTTAGACGACAAGGTCCATCCTTGCGCGTATTTTTCATATCGTTTATCTCTGGCAGAACGAAATTACGATATTGGTAACCGAGAATTGTTGGCAGTTAAGATGGCATTGGAGGAATGGCGACACTGGTTAGAAGGATCGGGGGTTCCTTTTATAGTATGGACTGACCACAAGAATTTAGAGTACATTAGCACCGCCAAAAGGTTGAACTCCAGGCAGGCTCGATGGGCACTTTTTTTTCGGACGTTTTGACTTTACTATCTCGTACCGCCCGGGTTCCAAAAATATCAAACCTGATTCTTTGTCATGTATTTTTGACCATTCCGAACGCCCGTCTAATCCCGAGTGTATTTCTCCTGAGACATTAGTGGTCTCCACTCTCACATGGGAGATCGAATCGAAGGTCAGAACGGCCTTAGAAGGGGTAAAGCCTCCGCCCGGATGCCCACCGAACCGTTTGTTTGTGCCGGAGGGATTAAGGTCTAACGTGATCCAGTGGGGACATTGCTCTAATGTAGCTTGCCATTCAGGAGTTAACCGGACTAGATTTTTAGTCAAGCAACGATTCTGGCTGCCACTTATGGCTCGTGACATTCACAATTTTGTTTTGGCTTGCTCGGTTTGTGCCACTGGTAAGACTTCCAATCGACCCCCTGATGGGTTACTCCAACCGCTGCCGGTCCCTTCGAGACCCTGGTCCCACATTGCACTAGATTTTATTACCGCCCTCCCGCCCTCTCAGGGCAACACGGTTGTTTTAACCGTGGTGGACCGGTTCTCGAAGGCAGCCCACTTTATTCCCTTATTCCCTTTATTTTTATACCAAGAATATTCCTCTCCGTTCCGTATCTAATAAATTGGCTCCCAAATTTATTAGCCCGTTTACTGTAACCAAGATCATTAGCCTGGTGGCAGTCCGCCTTAAAACTCCCTCCTACGTACAGGAGAATCCATCCCGCCTTTCATGTATCCAAAATTTAGCCCGTATTTCATTCTCCCATTAATCCGCCTACCCCGGTTCCTCCCCCACCGCGTCTCGTAGATGGGGAGACCACCTATTTGGTTAATCACATTCTGGACTCTAGAAGGAGGGGATGCGGATTTCAGTACTTGGTGGACTGGGAGGGTTACGGTCCGGAGGAGAGAAGTTGGGTACCTGCTAGGGACATCCTGGATCACTCCCTTATCGATGATTACAATCGACAGGTAAGAGATTCTGGAGACGCCAGGAGGCGTCCTTAGGAGGAGGGGTACTGTCACGGTTCGTGAATGCACCGTCTCCAGCTGTATTCATGTTACGTCATGTTGATTGTTTCATGTGGGTGTTGCCGCTGATCGTCTGATCAGCGGCAGGTGCAACTCATTCCAACGGCCTATTTAACGCCCTGTCTTTCATCTCCTGTTTGTCAGATCGTTGTTTGTAGGTTCGTGTCTGATGTCTCGTTCGTGTGTTCCTGCCTTGCTTTGTCTCCTGTCCGGTTACTGTCAGATCTTTACCTTCATGCACGGATTATCGTCACCGCACTTGGAGTTACCACCACCGTCATCTGCATCAGCGCACGCAACTCTCCTACTCATCAGTCTGTGCTGCCATCGTGGTTCCTGCGTCATTCTCTGACGTTCCATCATCTCATAATTTCTAATAAACTCTGTTTACTTGCTTTTGTCTCCTGTCTTCCATACTCGAGTGTCACACTCTCCTTTTTCACATGAATTTTTATTTTATATATTATTATTATTTATTTTATTAATGTTTGTAACATGTAATATAGCATGTTCTATAGAATTTAAAATCAAGAATTTGGCAACACTTTACAATAAGGTGTCATTCGTTAACATTAGTTAATGTGTTAATTAAGATGAACGAACAATGAACACTACATTTATTACACTCTTTATTAATCTTTGTTAATGTTAGTTAATAAAAATACAGTCGTTCATTGTTTGTTCATGTTAGTTCACAAGTGCATTAACTAATGTTAACAAAAACAACTTGTGATTTCAATAAAGCATTACCGTATTTTTCGGACTATAAGTCGCACATGAGTATAAGTCGCATCAGTCCAAAAATACGTCGTGATGAGGAAAAAAACATATATAAGTCACACTGGACTATAAGTTGCATTTATTTAGAACCAAGAACCAAGAGAAAACATTACCATCTACAGCCACGAGAGGGCACTCTATGCTGCTCAGTGTAGACTACAGGAGCACAGAGCAGCATAGAGCGCCCTCTCGCGGCTGGAGACAGTAATGTTTTCTCTTGGTTCATTTCACTTGGTTCATGTCAAATTAATTTTGATAAATAAGTCGCACCTGACTATAAGTCGCAGGACCAGCCAAACTATGAAAAAATGTGCGACTTATAGTCTGGAAAATACAGTAGTAAATGCTGAAATGAGCATTAACTAAGAAAAATAAATGCTGTAGAAGTATTGTTCATTCTTAGTTCTTGGCAGCTAATGTAGTTAACTAATGAACTTTGTGTTATAATAGTTTAAAGATAAGATATTCATTTTATGGTCATAAGAAAACTGTAGTAACTGGTTCTTGATTTATATCTTATTAAGATATTAATCAAAAGTTAAAGTGACAAAATGTATAAATTTGTATATAAATTTTATATAAATATACATTTTTACAAAATAAATATATATTTATAGAACTTTGAACTAAGACATCCTTTGTATAACAGGTTAATGCAAGTCTGCTGAACTTGGTATGCTGCCAGACTTTTAATGAGTTTAATTAATAGTTTCTGGTGTGATGTGGCTGAGACAGAATTATCAGATAAACAAGTGTGACCTAATGGTAGTACATACTCAATCAATGTGTCTGATTTGCCTTCTAATGAATTAGCCATTCCATCCACTCAAAGCAGCGGTTCTGCATCTAAAATGTAACCCACAGTCAGTAATTGTACTGCATTCTGCAAACAAGTTATTGATGTTGTTGTACCCTGATGGCAACATACCATTAAAATGCTGTTTGCTACAGGGGAAAATTGGTTTTATTGTACTTTCTGCCAATTAACGGCTTATTTTAGAATGATCATTTTCCCAAGCTCATCACTTTGCGTTGAGAAGTGTGATATCAAAGAAACTACTCCAGTGAGTATGTGGGAGTTTCAGATTAGCTTCTGAACAACTTCAGACACTAAAGTTCCTCAAAACTTTTAGTTTTACAGTGTTGTGACAGTCTATGACAGCCCATGACTGAGGCTGACAAAATGACAAAAGACACTCTGCACTTTTCTTCAAGAGTTACTGCTGTTGCTTAATGCCTTGAAGTTCATCAAAGGTTTTTGAGGGCGATTTCAACTTACCCTCATGATGATCAGAGAAGTGTCGGAAGTAATTTGGACAAGGAATAACCACATGTTCCCCAACTTTGGCTGATGGCCAGCAAGCAATAATATCCCACATCCCTTTGCAGCCTGGCAAAAGAATAAAGAACAATGCTTAGCATTAACTCAATATTTTATAACTCAGTATAACCCTCTATGTTGTACAAAAACATAAAACATCATAAGGATTAGAGTATAACGATATCTTAAGACCTCTATTAACTTCTTTTATTTTATTTTATTATATATATATATATATATATATATATATATATATATATATATATATATACACAGTGGTGCCCAAAATTGTTAGAACACCTGACAGATATGAATATATTGACCTTTTTTTTCTCCAAAGCATGATTTCATTTCATAATGTTCATGACACATGCAGATGGTTGCTCTGAGCACAACATATATCAGATGAAGATAGTTGTACTCTTTTTTTTATCCACTTTTAACTATAATATTTGGTATGTCCATCTTTTGCAGCAATTACAGCAGTACATATATCTGGAAATATACAGTATTTCTTTAGAACTTCAACACTAATGTTATCCCATGCATTCTGCAACTCAAGCCAAGGGCTTTCCTCTGAATGTACAATAGATCTGTCAAGATTATTTTCCAACTCACCCCAAATTTGCAATAGTTTGTTTTATGAGTATTGTAATGGCCAATTCAACAAAAACAACTGAAACTTACAGTCTTTCTGGAATAACATGAAGAAACAGAACAAACTGAGGTGTCTCCAAGATGCTTCAAGAAACCTACCTGCAAAGCTACCTGAAAAACTATGCGCAAGTGCATCTAGGGCCAAAAGCTGCTTTAAACGCAAAGGATGGTCACACCAAATGTTGATTTAATTTAGTTAATAGAAGTTAATTGATAAAGAAAATCCATTTATGATATTTTTTTTGACAGCATCCTCATTTTACCGAAATTTTACAAAAGTGCCTAAAACTTTAAACAGTACTGTGGCATTATAGGTAAATTTCTTGAAGCATTTTGGAGACATTGCCACAGTTCTTCTGTATTTAGTCCGTCTCAGTTTGTTCTGTTTTTTCATGTTATTCCAGACAGACTGATGATGGTGAGATCAGATCTCTGTGTGGAGCACTGGCTGCTGTCAGACTCCTTGTGCAAACATAAATCTCACTGGATTATTACAATTAATGGCAAAATGAATGTCTGGAAATATAAACCAATATTTCCTACTGACACACTACAACAAAAGATAGAAATACCTGACTTAAAACCAGTTTTTTAGCTAGTGAAAATACTAGTGTTCTAATAATTTTGGCCATGACAAAAAAATGAATTTGGGCATGAAAATTAATATTTAATGTAGCAAATAATTGAAAAGAACATAATTTTGCATTTTTTTATATTCAGTATATGCATATGTACTGTATATGTTTATATTTTTACTTCTTTGTCATTTTCTTTGACAAAAACTGTATACATACTGTATGTATTCCAGCATACATTACATACTGCTACATTAAAGTGTTATTTTCATGCACAAAACTGATTAGTTATTATACAGAGAGATGCCTCCAATGGTCCAGCCAAATACTAATTTGACAGCACTAACTTCCTGCAGAAAAATTATACAAATGTGTCACTAGTTCATTTCCCTAGTGTTTTCTTTAGTCTACACTGTCTAAATTTAACTGGGGTTTATTTAAAAGTAACATGAGGGCTCTAAAACTCCCACTTCCCTCATCCTTCAGTCGGACAACTGTGTCCACAATAAACTGAGATATGCTATCAGCTTATTGCCTTATCCATAATATTTTGAATATTTACGATGCTCCTCATGCCCCAGAATGCATCTGTCTGATTCATGAGGCGAGGTGAGTTGGCTCTTGATTGTGAATGTGGAGAACTGACAGCTAGTTTATCTTATTCATCCTCTCAGAGCTACAGAGGAATGTTCCAGAGGCAAGTGGCCTGTTTCAAAATCCACCTCATTCAGACATTAGGTATATGGATGTGAGAATGGGTCAGCACACAGACTGTAGACATGTAAATTCAATCATCACAGGATTGCAGTTTAAATTGAAATCAGATAAAGTCCGGCTGCTGAAAGCTCTTTATGGTTAAACACACTGACTAGGGAACTATGAAAGGAAAATGTACTGTAGATGCCTTGACTTCTAATACTGGACTAAATCCACAGTCAGCATTTGGATTAAAAAAAAAAGCAGTAAAGGTAAGCTCTACAGGTTTAGTTCAACTTCAAATGCAGTTAATGAATTGGACTGTTGTAAAAATGTGGAAAGAAAAAACATTTTCCAAAAAAAAAACAACCTAAAAACAAATAATTTTCTTTAAGGGATAAAGGAAGTGGTAATCTGTGTCTTAATGTTTAGAGTGATTGAATCTAAGGGAAGGCATGTGATTGCATCCTGATGTTCATGTAACCTATCTTGAATGAGTTCGGCAGTGCATATGGAGGCATTTTTACCTAAAATATGGGGCAAGGGAAGAGTATTTTCACTATAGGATGCATTGGTTTTGCAAAGTGCCCTCCTTGACCATTATACAATCCAAAGAAAAGTTCATCCCAATTAATGTCTTCCAAAACATGGCTGCCCACCATAGGTATATATACTACTGTATACACTATAGCTCATCTACCAGTGTACCTATAGATGGGTTGTGGGTTGAAGGCATCTTATTTCCAAATATGAACTCTTTCAGGTGTAGCTCTTGCATTACTTTACAGTACACTGTGTATGTATGCTTTGTAAATAAGTGGTAAGTGAATGACATCTATACTGTATACCATAAATTTCAGTTTTACAGAGCTCAAAATGTAAAACTTCTGATGCAGTTTGGTGGTAATTTTTGAACCATGCTAAACATTACACCAAATTCCTACTTTTGTTACTTCCATCTTATTCAACATCCTACACATTGAGACAGAATCAATTTCTGATTACAATAACTACCAAAAAGTACCAGCAGACTTTTAAAGATGTACAGGTGCATCTCAATAAATTATAATGTCGTGGAAAAGTTTCTTTATTTCAGTAATTCAACTCAAATTGTGAAACTCGTGTATTAAATAAATTCAATGCACACAGACTGAAGTAGTTTAAGTCTTTGGCTCTTTTAATTGTGATGATTTTGGCTCACATTTAACAAAAACCCACCAATTCACATCTCAACAAATTAGAATATGGTGACATGCCAATCAGCTAATCAACTCAAAACACCTGAAAAGGTTTCATAAGCCTGAGATTCATTAGCTACCATGTTGCTTAAACCTTGAGATCCAGGGGCCCGTTCTTCGTACGTCGCTTATTACATCCGAGATCAAATGACACATCCAAGATGATATCATCGTGCTAATCATGATCCGGCTAATTGGGTTCTTCGAACACACCTGTTGTGTACAATTAGTATCGCTGGATTGAGTTATCTGAGATAATTGCGTGTTCATGTGTTGGCTTAAAAGGGGATATGTATCGATACTCGAAACCATGATCAGCAGTGCAGCGATTGGCTGGTGGCAAGACGGCAATGTAATGACGTCATAGAATTTAAAATGACACCCGACGAAAAACTTGACAAATTTCTGGACTTTTATAAGGAAACAGCCAAGCAAACAAAACTACATAAATGTTATAATAGATACATGAAACAGATAATAGATGCATGTTTTTATTTTATTAGAATTTTTTTCATGATTCCCAATTATTTATATTCGCAATTTATAATAGTTGTACAGTCTTTACATTTTTATTTCAATGTAGAAATTATCTATTCATTTCATTTTATATTTGGACAGATTTGTTACGTGACAGCATTAATGAAAGTTTCTTCTTTAATCAATAAATATCATGTTATCTGCATCTCCTGCACTCCATCAAGCCACTCTTATAATAGCAGTCATAACTCAAAATAATGCACGACTCTATTATCTGTATAGCATGTGTGTAAGACTCTAATACAATTATGAATAATTTTATGACAATAAATATTTCAGTGAGTAAAACTGGCTGTGTCTATAGTAGGCTGTTATGGACTACACAGCATTTTTATATTATTTTTAAATAATTTTTTAAATGATTATTATTTTAAATTATTGTCCCTGGATCAGTACAATACACTTGTAATAAAGTAGCGGTGGTAGCAGACATATTTTGAGTATCAGTTCTGGTTGAAAAGAAGCGATCTAATCCTGTTTACATGAAATAAGCCTGCTCCCGAGCAGGTTTAAGCTTACGGACCTGTTGCTATGACAGCAGCTCCGGGATGAGCTTCGAAGAACCAAACGATCCAAGATCATGCCAAATCGTCAACAATCAAATCCAGCTAAATGAGTTAGTGATGTACGAAGAACGGGCCCGTTCTTAACTTTTAGTTTACTAACATGATATAGGTTTCAGGTCCAGTCTCAAGGATCCGTCCCAATCCAAACGAAAAGCCTAGTTATATCACAACAAAAGATTTAAAGAAAAAATTTTAACTCTCAAGTTTATCTTAGAACAATACACATGGACACTATAGGGCTTTCATTTCAAACAGTTCATGAAATGCTTGTGGGCACAACAGATCCTTTCATTCATCCCACTCTCTATCCATGATGGGGGCCTGACTTTTACAGCTGCCTTCCGCTTTCATCCCTGATTGCCAGTTCACCTCGTCAACCTGAAGAATGAGTCAGCAGAGGATAACCTACTCTCAAAGGAGCTTCTGCATAATTGTAGATATCTTTGTGCGCTGCAGTGGTCCCTCGACCCTTTGCTGAAAATCCCAAGTAATCAGCTAGGCAGATGAATCAGTATTTTGTCAGAATGCTTGAGGTCTCATCAGCATGTGCATGATACATCCCATTGATGAGGATGATGGTAATCAGCCTTTGAAAACAATGATTTCTTTTTTCATATTTTCATATTCAAACCATTGGATGGATGAAGCATTAGCATTATCTTTCTTTATTAATATTTGTATTTACTTTTCATATATATATATATATATATATGTGTGTGTGTGTGTGTGTGTGTGTGTGTGTGTGTGTGTGTGTGTGTGTTTGTGTATTCCAGATTTAAAGCTTAATTTTCAACCACTGTTACTCCAGTCTTCAGTGTCACGTGATCCTTCTGATATCATTCTGATATGCTGATTTGGTGCTATTATTATCAATGTTAAGCACATTCTGCTCAATGTTGTTGTGTAAACCATAGTACATTTTTATTTTTCAAGATTTTTTGATGAATAGAAAAAGTTCATCATTTTTTAAAAATAATTATAATAATTTTGTTACCCAGCAAATGCCTTTGTTACTTTTACTAAATTTAATGCAACCATGCTGAATACAAGAATTTATTTATTTCGATATAACAGAATTCTTTATATATACAAATATATAGTTTTTTTTCTTCTAAAATTTCATTGCTCTGTAATTTTCACCACATATCAAACAAAGTGTTATATTTAACATCATTCAGTAATGTATATATATAAATATATATATATATATATATATATATATATATATATAGTTTACTAGAGCAGTTTACTAGATCTACTAGATTTTTTTTTATTCAAACAAATTCTAGATATGAATGTTAGTGCTTTTTTTTTACCTTGTTTCAGCACCACATATTAGCTCTTTCTGATCTAAAGTTAAATCTATTTTTCCCGTCTGTGCAAAATTGTTTATTGACTGTGAAAATGGCACAGAGCAACGTTGTTTTGTGAATATCACCTGATGTGACGTTTCCTGCTGTTTTATTCTCGCACCTCGCTCTTGCCAGCTCAATCTCATTTACCACGTCACACATCTGAACAGCACCAACCTGCAAAAGAGACAGAGAGAGAGAACATTTCAGTTGTTCAACCACAGCACAACCTTCAAAGCTTCAATCTCTTTCGTCTCAGTGATTCACCACAATATTATTCTCAGGATAGTCTATTACTTTAAGGTGTCAGCTTTCATCTAGCAAGGCTTTCATTTCATATGCATATTTATGGATTGTAGCGAAGCCTAAGGGGCCTTATTTTAGCTAAATATTTACAGCAAAGACCTACTGGGAATTAGATCAACCACTGCTTGAAAAATCCACAACTGAACTACTTATCAGATTTTAGCTTGCCATACACCATTCTTATTGACAGTCCAATGTACGTCTATACGCTAGCGGCACATGGACAAAAGACCGTCACTGCTCTGTGGAGATGATATCATGCCTCTAAGGGAGAAAAGGCATGTGGGGCCAGTGAGTAATCATCGGATTGCTCACTTATGTCCACTGCTGATGACAAATTCATGCTGACAGTCAGTGGCAGACAGCCTGCGGGTCAATAATAACGTGAAAGTCCAACGAACAGCTTGAGAAGGTCAATGAAGACGGTGCTGGGGAAGAGGGGGCCGATTGAATCCCTATAGTCTAAATAATGCTTTATGTGTGTGGGTGTTTGTGTCATGTTCTTTGGGTGTGTAGTGTTTATTGTCTTGAGTTAACTTCTGAGCATGCTTCTGTTTGGTATGTGTGTGGGTACAAGTGTGTCTGTGCATTTCAATGTGAGAGACCTGAGATCAGCGACTTAGAACAACAGGTTAGTGAGAAACAGAAAGGGTTTGATTTACTTCTGCTGAGTTCAGTACTAGCTGAGCACTACTCTCACCGACATGAATAGAAATACAAGCCAAGTTTTCTTCATGTATTATTGGCATTGTTGGGCCAAATCACACTTGAGCATGGACTAAAAACTAAAATAACCATTACTCCCAGTCTTCAGTGTCACGTGATCCTTCAGAAAGCATTCTAATATGCTGTTTTATTCTCTAACACATTTAAAAAGAGCAGTATTTATTTGAAATACAAAAATTGTGCAATATTGTCACTTTTTGTCAGAAAATACAAGATGGGATCAAATGTGAGGTTAGATGGTAATTTATTAGATGTGAACAAACAAGCAAAGTCACAGTAAACAGATAGTCATGGGTGCAGTGATGACAGGACTCCTTTGTAATGCAAGGCTGCAGTGAGCAAAGACGCATAAATCCAACCAAGAGACAACGGGTGAACCTAGTAACCAATCAACAGTAGTACACAAAATGACCAGAGGGGTCCGATGCATCTATGAACCGTGACACTTTTAACCATTTAATGCAATCATGCTGTATAAAAGTATTAGGTTATTTCAATATAACAGAATTCTGTATGTATACAAACATATACTACTTTCATTTCTTCGTGTCATTTTTACTTTATATCAACTAAAATGTTGTATTTAACAGCATTCAGTAATACAGTTGATAGTGGCAGAAATTATATATATATATATATATATAAAATTTTTTTTTTTTTTTTTTTTTTTTTTTTTTTTTTGAATAAATAGACCAAATCATTAATCTTGCTAAGGCTAATTTCACTTTTTGTGCATCAAATGATATTTTCACACTTTTTGCATATTTTGACATGACATTACATCTTGAGATTACAGACTGACTAGAAATTAATCAGAATAAAAAGATTCTGTAAAACAATCATAAAAATAAAATAAATTGTAATATTACATTATATTAATTTTTTTTTAAAAATCTGTAAAATTTATTTGCATTGTTTTTATAGGTTTTCATTGTATGGGTCCATGTGTCACATACCTGGACTCATTTTGTGTGTTTTTGCCCCTGTGACCCAGTTTCTGTCTTCCGTGTGTGGTTTGATTAGTTCCCAGGTGTGTCTATTCATTTCTCCATGTGTTCTATTTCCCGGCTAATTTAGTGATTCCATCCACCTGTGTTTCCCCATTATCCCTTGTACAAAAGCCTTGTCTTTTCAGTTCTGTTTTGTCGGGTCTACTTGCCACCAGTTACTTGCTACTTACCTGTGTCTTCCTCTGAGATCCATGTTTGGATAATGCCTATGTTGGATTTAATAAAGCCTTGTTTCGTTTATCCTTCGGCTCCGTGTTCCTTCCAGCAGCGTAAGCCGTGACACCATGTATGTATTTATTTATTTACATAGTGTTACATATAGTGTCTTCCGAAAGTATTTATACCTTTTTCATAATTTTTTTTTTTTTTTTTTTTCACGTTTTGTTGCTGCGTTATGTTAAACGGTTTAATTCCACATCAATCTACACTCCAAACACCATAATGGTAAAAAAAAAAAAATCTTTTGCAAATGTATTAAAAAATGTAAACCTAAATGATTCCATTGCATAAGTATTCTTTTCCTTATCTGGGACAGTTTAAATTTATCTCAGGAGCATTCATATTGTTTTTAGATGTTACTACACTTCGAGTGAAGTTAACCTGAGGCAAATTCAGTTAAATGGATATGATTTGGAATGGCACATGCGTCTTAATAAAAGATTTAAAAGCTGATAATGCATAGCAGAGCACAAACCAAGCCCTGAGGTTAAAGAACCACTGTAGAGCTCATAAACTGTTTTTTGTGAAGCCACATATCTGGAGAAGAGTTCAGAAAAGCATTCTGCTTCATTAAAAGTTTCCCAGAAGCATCTAATCTCTGTTACCCTTAATAGAACAATACTGAAACAACCAGAACTCTTCCTAAAGATGGCCTCCTGGTCAAACTGAGCAACTGATGGAAAAGGGCTTTGGTTAGTGTGGTGACCAAGAACCTGATGGGCACTCTAGTTGAGCTCCATGATCATATGTGGAGATAGGAGAAATCTACAGAAGGACAAACATCCCTGCAACACTTCACCAATCTGTGGTTTATGGTGGTGTGGCTAGACTCTATCCTCTCTTCAGTGAAGACACATGTAAACACACTTGTAATTTGCAAAAAAAACACCTAAAGGAAGCTCAGACTCTGAGAAAAAAAAAAGATACTCTGGTCTGATGAACCTCAGTTCCAAACATCATGTTTGAAGGAAGCCAGCTCTGCTCATCATTTGCAGAGTACCATCCCAAAAGTAAAGTTAGGTAGCAGCCTCATGCTGTGGGGCTGTTTTTCAGCGGCAGGGTATGAGGGACTCGTCAGGGTAAAAGAAAAGCTCAATGCACCAAAATATTGAGATAGCCTTAATGAAAACCCAGTTCAAACTATTCAGAGCTTCAGACTGGGCAGAAGTTTCACCTTCCAACAGGACAATGACCCTAAGAACACAGCAAGAGTGGCTTATAGACAACTCTTTTAATGTCCTTGAGTGGCCCAGCCACAGCCTGGGATTGAACCCAGTCAAATATTTCTGGAGAAACCTGAAAAATGTGCATTCAAACTGACAGAGCTTGAGAGGTGAAGAGGTGAGGAGAAGAATGACAGATAATTGCCAAATGCTGATGAGCAAAGCTTGTCGCATCATACCCAAAAATACTTGAGGCTGTAAAGGTGCTTCAGCTAAATATTTATTTAAGGGTATGTATACTTATGCAACGTACTTATTTCAGTTTTTTTTTTTTTATTAAATTTATGAAGTTGTGACAATTCTGTTTTTGCTTTGTCAATATAAAGTGCAGATTGATGTGGGAAAAAAATAATTTAAAGCTGTTCAACATTAGGCAGCAACATAAAACGTTTAAAAAAAATGATGGGGTATGAATACATTTACAAGGCAATATATATTTGAAGCTGATTTCATGGGCTCTTTCAGATATAGTCAAACTGGTATAGATGACCTGGCCATATGACAAACAGTTGCTCTGTGACATTGTCAATAATATTTAAATGATGGAGCAGCATTTTATGATGAATGTTTTGGAGAAGAGCAGCAAAAAATGATGCTGAAAATATAGGCGCTATTTTTACTCAGTTTCAGCTGTCACTCTCTGGTACTTTGGTGCATGGATAATAGGGTCAGCTCAGTGAGAGGCTGCTTCACTGCCATCATCAGCCATGCGTGCAACTATAATCCCCACCAGCAGAAGATTCCATCACACTTTTATTGCATCATCTGACCTTGTGTGGCTTAAAACACTGTAAAACCAGGAGTGGAAGGGAAGAGTACACAAAATAAAAACACACTGACCAACAGTAGTTATCTTCAGTTAATAATTGCCTTCTTAGTCTAAAGTGTAGTAGTCAAGGTTGGTAACATTATTTGGTTCCTTGAAAATGCACTTTTATGTTTTACATTTCTATGCAGCTTCTACATCTGAGGACATAAAAGAGATTAAGAGGTTGTTTACAGTGAGATAAGCCTAAATTGCAATAACAGTTTGCTATACGTCAAATAATAAATATGCACAAATATTTCCTCTCAGAGTTACACCAGATAATAGAGGTGCATTACTCCTTACTCTGCATTGCAGGGTCCATTGCGGGTGAAAGCAACCTAATAAAGCAGTGGGTCAGGCATCGGGCCGATCGCTGATGCATTCCTGGCAAAGTGCGGACACTCCGCTTCACATATTTCTGTTTATGCTTAAATTATCTGCGAGGGTTCAACTACACTGAACAAAATTATAAATGCAACACTTTTGTTTTTGCCCCCACTTTTCATGAGCTGAACTCAAAGATCTAAGACTTTTTCTATGTACACAAAAGGCCTATTTCTCTCAAATATTGTTCACAAATCTGTGTCAGTGAGCACTTCTCCTTTCCACCTGACAGGTGTGGCATATCAAGATGCTGATTAGACAGCATGATTATTGCACAGGTGTGCCTTAGGCTGGCCACAATAAAAGGCCACTCTAAAATGTGCAGTTTTATCACACAGCATAATGCCACAGATGTTGCAAGTTTTGAGGGAGCATGCAGTAGGCATGCTGACTGCAGGAATCTCCACCAGAGCTGTTGCCTGTGAATTTAATGTTTCAGAGAATTTGGCAGTACATCCAACCGGCCTCACAACCGCAGACCACGTGTAACCACACCAGCCCAGGACCTCCACATCCAGCATCTTCACCTCCAAGATCGTCTGAGACCAGCCACCCGGACAACTGCTGTAACAATTGGTTTGCATAACCAAAGGATTTCTGCACAAACTGTCAGAAACCGTCTCAGGGAAGCTCATCTGCATGCTCATAGTCCTCATTGGGGTCTGGACCGGACTGCAGTTTGTCATAACCGACAAATTCTCACATTCAATGGCGTCTCGCACTTTGGAGAGATGTTCTCTTCACGGATGAATCCCGGTTTTCACTGTAGGGCAGATGGCAGACAGCGTGTATGGCGTCATGTGGGTGAGCGGTTTGCTGATGTCAACGTTGTGGATCAAGTGGCCCATGGTGGCGGTGGGGTTATGGTATGGGCAGGCGTATTTTATGGACAATGAACACAGATGGCATTGATGGCATTTTGTATGCACAGAGTCAAACTCTCTAACCACTAGGCCACAACTTCCCCATATTGTGGCCAGCCTAAGGCACACCTTTGCAATAATCATGCTGTCTAATCAGCGTCTTGATGTGCCACACCTGTGAGGTGGATGGATTATCTCTGCAAAGGAGAAGTGCTCACTAACACAGATTTAGACAGATTAGTGAAAAACATTTGAGTGAAATAGGCCTTTTGTGTACATAGAAAAAGTGTTAGATCTTTGAGTTCAGCTCGTGAAAAATGGGGGCAAAAACAAAGTGCTTATCATTTTGTTTAGTATATGGATTCTCTGCTGCAAAATCCATTTTAGGCTGGATTGCTGTGTTTTTGGAACATGATAGTTGGTGTAAGATGGTCATTAGCTGGTCCAAGCCTTGTGTTTTTACACTTTTTTTTTTCTCAAACAGCTTATTTCCAAAAATATCACCTCGTAATCCACCTCTCACTGGATAAATCTAGCCTACGCTGGATTAAGATGGTCTAGCTGGTCTCCCAGCTTGGCCAAACAAGTGTTTAGCTAGTTTAGTTGGTTGGCCAGCAACCCTCAAAAAACAATAAAGGGGTATCTTTTTTTCCAGCAATGGAGACAGACCTTAGTAACACTAAAGAAGTCAGCCTGTGAAAATGTCTGTGCAGGCAACACTTCTCTTTTAGCTTTGATAAAAGAGTATATTCTTCCTAAGAATCTTAAAACAGTCTAAATGGTTGGTATTGATCTATTTATTTAATGTCAGCCATGCAGTGACATTTGAGAGAAAGAGATAGAAGGGCGAGGGTTTGTTCCTTAAACAATGACCATGCGGTGACTCAGACCTAGACCTTGGGGACAGAACATCAACCACACAGCTTCTCATTTACACACCAAATGAGAAACACACAAGGAAAAAAGTACTGCAATTTTAGAGATCAGATTAGAGACCTGTTTCACTGCATAATAAATTAAATAAAAAATAAGAGTCTTAGGACTTTTTAATTGCATTAAATCTCTGTAAATAAAACATTTGCATTAGTTTCACAAAGTTGCCCAGGTTCTTACAAATATACATTAAAAATACATGCTGTTTATATTGAGGAAAATCTGGTCATTATTTGCATTAATATTAGACAATTAAATTAATATATTCTTGATGTTGTATTGATTATGTAATTATCAATCAGTCATTATTAGATTAGTTAAAGCAATTAATGCTGGTCATTACCTAAGAACTTTGCCTCAGTAAATTCCTAATTAGCTGCTTTTTAATTGATTGATTAGGGATGCAGAATATGGTCATGCGGAATATGGTGCTTTGTATTCATAAACAGCCAATATAGTAATAGGCATGCTAATAAGCAACTAGTTAATAGTGAGAATTAACTAGTTGACTGCTTGATTCTGATTGGTCAAATGTGTAATTCTACAGTATAATATAATGGTGACTAAACCGCACAATTGACCGATTTCTTACAATTTCTTTTGCTCATTACTCTCATATCATTCTGTAGTTTCTTATAAATAAAATAATTTAATCCAAATTAACATTTTAAAAACCTTTTAATCAGAAAGTAGATAAAATAAGCAAACTAAAATATAGTCAGCAGGTCATTTTTGCTAAATAAACCCCTTATGGATGATACAAGACCTGATAAGTTTATTTTTGCGATAATGCACAGCTGGATGTACATTATGTTTAGTTTGTCGGTATCAAAATAATAAGACTGTAGGTCTGTGCATGCTTTGATCTAGGTTAAATCCTCAACGAATACCACTACACACAGCATGCAGGGCTAATACATACACAGCTGAGCTGAATAATGAAGTCCTGTGCCTCAGCTAATTTATCGGAACATCTGCTGACCTCTGGGACGAACCTGCTATGCTCATTCCTGAGCCAGATAACAGCACCGCTCTGCTCAAGCCTGTTAGTGTAAGTGTAGACAGCAGCAGCAGATTCTGCACATAGTGAGAAAGTAACAAATGGCAAATTGGCAAGCAGATGTTCCCTAAAACTGTCTAGTGCAGTGTTACAGAGCTGGCTGAGAAACAGGGATTCGTTTACAATTTAAAGGTGACGTGTGTAATTGTTAAAATACTTTCTGGATTGATGCCTCACTTTTGGTGAGAAAATGTAAAAACATGCTATATGCCATCCATATGGGTGATCTGCAGTATTTATAAACTCCAATTTTATGCATCAAATCAAGTCAAGTCTGCTTTACTGTCATTTCTTCCACATGTACAGTACCATACATGCAGACAATTGAAATTGCGTTACTCTCAGACCCATGGTGCATTCAGATAACACTAACAGTAGAGCCTAAAAATCTAGATCAAATATAAAATATAAAATACAACTATATAATAAGTGAACAAACAGTTCAGATAAAAAGATTTTAGTGCAAAAAAAGCTTATTCAGTCTGAACCACTCCACTGACTCCACTCTATTACTTTGCTTATGGCAGAGTAGCCACAGCATGCTGCATATTCCAAAATCACGACTATTCAGAAATACTTAACAGTGTTTTGTCAGGAATAATGTACTGCCAGGGAACTATTTCTTATAAGTACTACGAGAACAGAAATATCAGATTACATTGGGATTAACATATGATGTCATTTTACTCCTCAAAGAAAAGGCTAATCTCTTGGACACTAATGGACACTGTTTTTGTCAACAGCAAGGTCATTCAGTTATCTGTTTGAATTTGAAGCAATAACAAGTAAATGTGGTATATTATAAGTATAAACAAAGTCCTTTTAGGCAAGTCGTGACACTCGGCCGCCATCTTGGCAACGCCTCCGGGCAGCTATTTCAGACTAACAAGACCAGGCTCCTATCTAAATGAATGGGCAGAGAGTCAGAACTGCACTTTCACTGGTCACCGGGACATAAAAACTGCATGTATAGAAACAGCAGTAAAATATGATAAAAATCGCTGAAAAACTATGTCAGTGGAACCAGATGGTAGGCTTAAATGTTTCCCGGCTTGACTTTTAAAAGCAGATGATTGGCTTTCCAGCGGGAGGGGCGGGGCATGTGCATACAACCGCTATCTTTGCCGTTACTGGTTTTCCTTATATAGTTGAATGAAGGATTGAGGAAGTGGCATGTCTCTTATAAATTGTCTCTGGTATAATCTATCAAATATGAAGGGTCTTATAGCAGTTAGACCTTAATCAAGAGGAAACAGCTCTATAACCATAAATGTGATTAACAATGATCACTTGAAAAAATTTGTCCGATTAAAGAAAAAAAAAAGAAAAACTTTCTACTTCTGTAGTTAGTTTGGGGTTCAGTCTTTTTCAAGCAACTTCTTTTATAATGCTTTTGGGTAAAAGTGCACTCAGTAATTTTTTTTAATAAAAATGTTGGTCCCACATATTAAGTGGCCATAACTACTACATACTTACATCAAAAATAAGATGTATTCATATTGTATTGCAAAACACTTTTGCTGCTATTGAGCTGGGATACTGGTAAGGATAGGGACAGGTTTAGTGGTATGGGTAGGTTTAAGCGTGGGTTAAGGTATAATGGATGGGTCAACAGTGTAATTATAAATGTAATTACAGTAATTAATTACAGATGTAATTGCATGCAGGTATTTTTTAAAATATAAGTACAATGTAAAAACATGCATGTACACAATAAGTGCATTGTATCAAATTATTAATGTAAATGTAAGTATATAAGTCCAAATGGGACCAAAATGCTTTACACATAAAGAAATGAATAACACTTCTGAACAATGTTTAAAAGTATATTACACTGCCATGAGATGAGAACCCCAGTCAATCAATAGACTAATATACTTTATGATATTTTGCATGATTTTTCTTTATAGTCCAAATGAATTAATTAAAAATCACTGATTTTCTGATAGTTTCAAAAGCTGAAAGAACTCTGATCTAATAAAGACATGTGACAAATAGGAAAGCGAACAGAAAGAAATTACTGTCCTGCAGACGATTACTTTTTGTAATTTTCAGTATTCATTCATTCAGTTTTCATCCTCAAGGTTGAAAATGTATCCTGCCCACACGGAGATGCTTTTTTAAAAAAAAAAATACTAAAATCATGGACCAGTGCATCAAGGGCGCCCTATTATTTTAGTTAATGTTTTTGTCCTCTAATTTCTTTGAAGATCTGTCAAATGTACATTTTGAGGGTGAGCATACACTCCCACATGTCTCCACTGAAAAAGAAAAACATTTTAATGCATAATCTTCCTTGCTGTCATCTAATATTTCTAAAAGAAATAGTTGCAGGTTGTTTTTTCCCTTTTCTGCAAGGTTCCATTTAAAATTTTTCAAGCAATTAAAATGATTAAATAAATAATAAAATAAATACATAAATAAACTTCTACTAAAGACATGGGGCCGGATAGTGCTGGATAGTTAACTGGAATGATTCTGATGAATCTCATGTCTATAACTCACAAGGGAAGCTAACAAAACAAGGCCAATGACATTGAAAGTATAACAACAGTAACACTGATCACCCCATTTTGTAAATGGTCACTGCACAATCACTCGAAAATCAAAGGCCAACCTCAACTACTGCCGTTTCCCTAATTTTGCGCACTCACTGCATGCTGAGATTCTTTCAGTTAGGTTCTCCATGATTTTGATTCGCAAGGGTTGCCGGTTTATGTAGTGCAGCTTTCTTTACAGGTATTTGGAGAGACTGTGGGCTTGTTATGTACTCTGTTGACCACAAAAATATTGTTGCTGGCAAAAAGCTCAGAGCTATACTATTTATGAGCAAAGAGGGAAGGGGAAGAGCATATAAAACCTAAATAAACAGGAAATACGTCTGTTGCATACTCACACTGCAGCTGTAAGTAAAAACCCCAAGTTAATCAGTCAGCAGACTATGCAGAGAGGAGTCATAAATGACCACCCCAGAGACAGCCATAAACTTGCTGCATGTTTGCTGCATCTGCTCTCTGTCACACCAAGAATTTAGATAAGAGAAGTTTTTGGGGAATTTTCTGCCACTCCATAACACTGAGAACCTTCAACTACTATATAATAACAACACGTCAGGTTTTGTTATTATAAAACTTTTGTATATGACCAAAGCATGACACCAGTGTTCGGGGGAGTTTCCAGCAGCTGTTTAAATGACTTCACACTAACACAACCTTTATAGGCACAGAAAATATGTCTACAAAACAATCTAGACAAGACCAAACCAGCACTGTCACATGGGGATAAATGACACAGACAGAAAGAGAGATAGACAGACAGATAATATCATATAAAATAAGATAAGATAAAATAATGTTATCAATCAATTTGCCATACACAAAAAAAAATTGGTTCTTCAGTGTTTTTTTTGTGGTAGTTGTCGTGCTATATAGCACCGGTAATTGATTATTTGGCTCGTAATAATAAGGGAACCAATTTAAGTGCTATATAGCACCTATAAAGAACCTGTAATGGTTCTTAAGCAGTTCTTTGGAGTGTTTAAGTTGCTATATAGCACCATCTTTAAAGATATAGAAAGATATGATGTAACTGGATGGATCTCATCCCATTCCATTTAAGAGCCAGTTGCGCTCGCGCTATGGTGGATTCACTATTTACATGGCGGAATTTGCAAGAGCAATGACTGAACGCGTCTCCAGAAAGAAAACTGAGCTGCCCGTGTTGCATTTTTATATTTATGTAGCCAACACAATAATAATCTTTTACATTGTAATCCTAAATATTTGCCATGTTTGTGTGCTGCTGCGCATCCGTGTGTGAAATAAGCAGAGTGTACATGCGTTGTTGATCAGCCTATAGGTACATATTACTAATGTGCTCTTTAAAAAACAAAAAACAAAAATAGGCTACTATGCCATTGATTTTAGACCAGGTTTTAGTTGGTTAATGGCGCAGTCTAATTCAGTTTCCTGAAAATAGCAATGCGCCAACAACGGGCCTGAACATACCTCGTTTTCAGATCAGCACATCCATAGGCGCACAAATGTATGCAAATGCATTTGCTATTTAAACAACATGGCACAGGACGTGAAAATGATAACTGTGTCGGGCTGAAACTAGCAAAAAAACTATTGTATCGCGCCTGGTGCCGCATTATAGTGACGCGGGTCGGGGCGGGTTAAGAAATGGGCACTTTATTTGCGGGGCGGGTTGGGGCGGGTCACTAAAAACAAAATTTTAAAATATCCATTTATGTTGCGTGGAATTTAGTGGTGGAAATTTAGATTCTTTCAAGAGATTCGTTTATTTTCAGTTCGTTCACCAAAATGATTCGTTCGGATTTGTTCACTGATTTGTTCAGTGACCATTTCTTCATATTACACAAACACGCCACAGCAGGTGGCGAAAAAGTGTGTCTTGTGTTATGTCTTAAGTCAACGAACGTATTTACTTGTGACAAAAACTGATTTGGCTTTATTAAAGTGTGTGTATGATCGCATTAAATAAATAGTCTAAAAAAGTTGTTCCGATGAACAAAGCACAAGGTTTTCTTGCATAATTAAACATTTTAATTGTTTGGTCAGACAGTTCATATATTATATATTCACATTAATAAATCGGGGATTAAACGTGGAGTTATGTTCTGTATGCTAAATACGAAAACATGTGTATGTGCATCTATAACTGCGCTTTGTATCTGCTGATTGCTGATCGAGATTTACATGCTTGGCCGACTGTCCCTGTATACTCTCATTCATTTCGTTCTCGAACAAGATGTATCAGTTCATTCAACTTGTTTACCTATGAGAAGATCGTATTCGTTCACTACATTCAACAAATCACATGCTCCGTCACATCTTGAGTAACTCTTTGACAGGATGAAACAGTTCACAGAGCTGTTCACGGGCTGCGCATGCGCTGCTAATAGTGCAGAGCTCGCGCACTGCTGTGGAGGGAAGAACTTCAGTGAACGTGAAATATGAGTCAATGGATTTGGTGAACGAGAATGATTTGTTCACCTAAAATATTCGTTCACGTACGAACCATCACTAGTGTAATTCCCTATAGCCTATATTAAATATTTGGAATATATATTTTCATATTTTATTAGGTTCTTTGATAAGGTTACAGTACGAACGTCTAAGCAGCAACATTACTCCGTGATGTCCCCGATGCGCGGGGCGGGGCGGGTCAAGAAATTTTACTTTATTTGCGGGGCGGGCTGGGGCGGGCCAAATAATTTCAGAAAAGAGGAACCCGCGATTGGAAAAAAAGCCGACCCGCGCATCACTACCGCATTGTGCCAGGCGTATGATAGGACCCATCGGTATTCAATTTTATCCGAAATTCTACATTTATGTGTTTTTATTCATTCATTCATTATTATGTATTTATTATTATTATGTTATTATTTTAGTTATTTTTGATTTCATCTATTTATCCACTTTATAATTGATTGCTTGTTTGATTGATTATTTTCTCAAATTATGCATCAATTTCTTTATTGATTTATTGATTTTTTTAAAAGATGATTAGCTGTATCTAAAATCACCACATATACCATCAATTAGTGTATTATTGCAATAACACTGCAATAACAAATGTACAATGTATATTCAACTCAAAGGTTAAACAATACCCAAAATGCACTGTGAGTGTCTTAGCCAAATGAATTACTGAATCTTGCCATAAGATGGTGAAGAAGAAGGTGACTGCAGTTGAATTATCCATTTTCCAAATTAAACATATTAAATAGTTGAATGGCACTTTATACATGCTAGTTTTCATGACTGAGTTCAACATAAATATTTTCATTACTAATGGAGCTGCCAGCTTACTAAGTTTTCTAATAATAATTAAACAGCAAGCACAAATTGCATAAGTGACACCCAGTGTCTGTTTTCATCCACTCTATTAGTGGACTAATAAAGGGAATAGTAAATGAGGGGTATAGGGGGTGATTTCGATCACAGCAATTGCCTTGCACATATGGGTGCTCAGATTGATAGAGCAACTCAGCAACCTGAGAAACATGAAACTCTAAGTGAGTGAAAGACATTAAGCTTTTTTATTTCACACATGAACAGCGCTATAAATATAGTGGGTTATACAGAACACAGATGAAGGACGTTGTCATGGTGCTTGAGCAATAGGTGTCTCACCTCTATTCTTCATGAGTAAGTAAGGTGGACAGAAGTGCATTATGGGGTTTGGGAGTTGGTGGGAGTGTTCTTGGGAGAGGGAGTGAACAGATAGTCAGACGACTTGAGAAAATCTAAAGCTTCCTGAACTAGCTCTTCAGAAAGTGAGTAACTCTTATAATCTGTGGGGAAAACTTTCTCCACACAGTCTGCTGCCTAAAGCATTTGTTTCCTACTGTGTAAAGACACGACTGGGTTCATGCGCAAAAAAGAAACTAAACTTTTAGCAAAAAAATTACCTAAAAGAACCCTTTTATCAAAATATGAATCTAAATCTTTTTATTATATCAAAGCATGTTGATCCTTTTTTACAGCAAACAAGAAGGCATAGTTTTGCATCAGGAATGCTGCATGCTGCAATAAAACCTCATTATCATGACGCATGTAAATCTCCAGCTGTGAAACTCCTCGTTTGTTTCCTAATGGCCATTTTCTTGACAAAGATGAGAAACTGCAACTGAAAGCAATAAGATTTTTTGTTCTTAAAAGCAATTGTAGTATAATGAGTTTATCTTTTAGGTATAATGTTTTTTGTTTTGTTTTTTTTTAGACATTTGCTGATAACTTTTCAGGGAAATCTTATTTTAGACCTAGTTTTACATAATATGCACTTTAAGCAAAATCAAATTCTTTGAGGAAAGTGGAAATTTGTTAATGTCACACTTTATTTCACAGACTATCAAGTGAGAAAAAAATAATACAACTAATTAAAACTGAAATAAATATGAGTGAAAAATATATAAACATTAAAAACAACAACTAATAATTATGACAAAATACTAAAACTTTAACTAAAATTAAAATACTCATGAAAAACTAATTCAAAATAATAAAAAATATAAAAGTATCTCAATGCTACTAGAATAACCTTGATTTAAGTGATTACAAGCCTGTCATTTGAAAATTGTCTCACGCATAATAATTATTTTCTTGTCTTTAAATGTTTTTCTCCAGGACCATTAGAATTCAGTGTACGTGTGTGAAACACGCATTCATTTATCTTTAATGAAGCCGAGTGTCAAGATTTTATCATCAGTTTGAAAACAAGCACCATTAAAAGCTTGCTGACCTTAAAATAAAGAAAATTTGTGAAAAAATACAGTGGCAGATGCCATCCTTACAAAGACAGCTTAAGTTTCATTTCAAATGTTAAACATGTTACATCATTTGGAAAACTGCTGATAAGAACAGGAAGCTGAGGTAATGCCAACTAGCTATCTATAAAGCAAAGCACAAATCTTAATCAAACACTACAGTCCTCCAAAGGTTAAGAGTATTTAAAATCCACAGCTTCTTATATCACACAACTCAATTACATGCTGATAATGTGTCGAAATTTAAACAAATGCATTTAAAAATACACTTTGACACCTCTACTGCACTGCAACTGGTTGCTCTCAATCAAGTGTGCTGGTTTTCTAATTTGTGAAACATCCTCTAACATGCTATTCATCATGAATTCCCATTTTTGCTTAAATAAATAGCAGCAGGACTGTCTCCTAAAGAATTCTTTTAGCTGAATTTTGGTACATTTCATTCCTGAGTCAGTAGCAAAATGTCTTTTCATTCAGGTTGTGACATCTAGCGATGGTGAGAGTGGCAGACCACTGCGGCATTTATCAATAATTCAAGAGGGTGAAGTGTGCAAAAAGTGCAGATAAGAGGCTTTTGTGAACACTGAAGTGTATGATTTACACTATCAGCGAATGCTTGGGGTTACAATTGCCATGTGTGTCATAGTTCAACCACAACTGTACAACATTCCGGTTTTGCAAAGTGCCTAATTTTTCTGTTAATAAGAACATTTGTGAATCTCATGATTTTACATGGATTATTCTGCATGCAGACAGACAGACAGACAGATAGATAGATAGATAGATAGATAGATAGATAGATAGATAGATAGATAGATAGATAGATAGATAAATTCAGCACATATCTGTTTAGATGGAAGCAAGCCGTTAATAAACCTGTGGATTTAGCCATTTGATATTAAAAATGTATAAATTAATAAATTACTAAAAATACAATTTGCATATGAAACACTTTGAAAATACATTAATATTAGATAGAAAGTTAGATAGCAAACTGATCATAATAACAGCTATTTAAAAAAATCTCAGCATAAAGTTCCTGTGGGAACCTATTTGTTGTCATTTTATATAGTACAATGGGCAATGAATAAGCCTTCGCTGAGGTGAATGTACGGAGACGTGCTAGTGAATCAATAAAATGCGTAAAAATCAATAAAACAGACGAATACAGGATGGGGAATTAATATTATGACCTCGCGTGGTTAAAAATGTTTATTATTGATGCCTAAATAATTTAACATTTAAATTTAACTCAAAAGTCATTTTCTACGTTAGATGACTCCTCGCTATCTGGACAGGTCCTCTCACCGCTTCCAGGAGGTTAAAAGTTTTACACGTTTAACACAAAAAGTAATCACGGGTCTCTTACATGTTATATACATTAAACATAACTTGCTAAAGTCCACATTATCATGCCTTTTTAAAGTAAAATACTCTGCTCCTTCGCTCGTGCCGTGTGCGCGCACTAGCCTACTCCATTCTCGAATCAGCATCCAACTTCTTGATGGCTTTCTAGTCACAGTCATGGTTTTTACTAAATATGCGAGGTCCATAATGTTATATCCCTCCACAAATTAAATATAGGTTACTTCACATCACATAGATTTAATATAGGCTAGCCTACATTAAAACGTAACCACGCCAACGGTTTCTCTGACTGCACGTGAAACAATAACTAAATGTATACAGTATGCTATTTAAATGACCATAACATAAAACAAACACTTACCGGGGAAAACAAGGAGCTCAATGTTGAAACCAATAAAACCAATTTTGGGGCGTCCATCGCAGCTGCTTTTTCTTCCGTAAATGTTCGTAGTAGCCTATAAAACTTTGAAATCCATAAAGTTCTCCTGCTTTTCTCACAAGCGCGTAAAAGTAAACTCAGTCAAACTGTCTCGTCGGACACGGTGTTGACAGAGGAGCAAAACCTATCAAGATGGGATGAGGGAACATCACAGGAGCCGTGCGGGTGAGTGGCTCTTATCGTCGCTCGAGCCGCTGACAGTTCAGCGACCAATGAGCGAATCACAGTCAGACCACCAGAGGAGCTTTACAGCTTCACTATACTTGTCTTGCGATATATTGACAATAAATGAGACAAAGACGGCATCACTCTTGTTCGTCATCGGCTTACGAGTGTCTTTGTTGCGTCAGTGCGAAAGCAATAAAAGAAATCTGAATGTGTCTGCTCTTTGTGTACCCCTGGCTGCAGTAAATTACTCTTGTTTGAGCTTTTTGGTTAGCAGGAGGATGCCATTTAATAAAATTGTTTATCACGGTATACAAAATATATTAAGCTTTTGAAGGGTCCTCTTGTAAGGGTCCTCTTGTAAGAATTACTTATAATTACGAAGAAAAATTATATTTAATTTCATATTTCATATGTTTTTAGGCTTTCTGATGGAGTTGTCTTTTCTATATCGTTAAGCAGGACCTGGTTTTACCAAGTGCAACATGTTCCTGGATCAACATCTTTGTCCAAACATCCTGAGAGGATGTTCTTCGACTAAAGAATTCAAAAAATATATACATGCTAATTATGCTTTCTTTGTCATTAGCAGACACATCTTATCCAAAGTGACTTTTAACTCTATAAATTGTATAATAATTGCTGGATCAACCTGAGGTTAAGTGCCATTCTCAAGGAAAAGGCACTGATTGATTGGGAATGTCATCTGATGAATATTCAGAGACCAACTAATGTAATTAAAACACTGCTAGAATCCATTATTCTGGATGCATGTTTATTATATAAGTGCCTTGATTAATATGTTGTTATGTTCTGTTTCACAGAGTGATCCATCACAATGCTGATTTATAGTCCCTGTACTTTTAAATCAGAAATTACTGCAATTAGTTTAAGAGAGCTTTTCAACAAGAACAATTACTAATTAACTAGCATTAATTCAGGTTTTGCTATTCATGTCTATTACTGTATGTGTGTACACACACACATACATATATACATACATATCTGCCTATCTAGCCATGGTCAAGTTTCTCAATTAAATTACATATATGTTGATTTATTGATATAACAATGGTTTAGAGATAAGATTATCTTTCATTTGTGTGCATGTGATGCTGGATGCAGCTGGTCTTGTGATAAATAAGCTCATTTCTGTGTCTTAGAAGAGAGCTCATTCTAATAATTTTCCATTTAGACTAACTAAATCAAATTTGGAGAAAAAATACTCAGTGAAATATCTGTTGACACCACTGAGGATCAGCCACCCCACTTCTGACTGTTCAGTGATTGAAATGCTCTCCTGTGCATGCAGTTATTGAGGAACCTCCATTCTGAGCATGCAGCATTTTTCCTGAGGCTTATTATGCATGTGACATCTCATCAAACAGAATCAGTCGATCTATTTCCTGAGGACGAATGTCTGAATGCTCATTCATTAAAAGTGCGGAGTTAATGTGCCCGAGATCACATTACGGCTGCTTTGTTCATGCATACTTGTTTACAACTACTGCTATCATTAAATTACTCAAATGTGGCTTTCAGTGATGTACAGCATCATTTATGTCATTGATTCAGTTACACAGCATTTCAAATTTTATTAAGAAAACTTTACTGGAAATGTAATCACCCCAGATGTAGACGTAGTTTGTTTCTTCATCTGAGTATATTTGGAGAAATTTAGTGTTATATCACCAATAGATCATCTGCAGTGAAAGGGGTGCTGTCAGAATGAGAGTCCAAACAGCTAATAAAAACATCACAAGTAAAATGTGTTTTTAATAAATAAATGCATCAGGACATTTTAAAAATCCAGAATTTAGCTTTCTCTCATCTGAATCAGTAGAGAAATGCACACAAAAAACAAAACAGTTCAAAACAAATATGTCTATAATTTTTGATGTGAGAAGACAACAGGGATTGACTTTATTAAGCATTGGAGATGGAAGTATTATTATTATTATAGATTATAGAGTGGTATATTTTTAGCCAGAAGTTTAAAGTTAAAACAGTGAGATGGTTTAATCACCTGAACTCTCATTCTGATGGCACCCATTCACTTAGACTATCCAGTGAGCAAGTGATGTAATGCTAAATTTTTCCAAATCTGTTCCAATGAAGAAATAAACTCATTCTGACAAAATTTTTCAGCAGATTTTCATTTTTGGGTGAACTATTCCTTTAACAGGAGTGACTGACACAACTACTGTGCATTGCATTTCATTGTAGTGTTAGTCACCATTAGTTTGTGCATTTATTGTTCTTAATTTAGTCTCATACTATCTTTACTGCTTTTCATATTAAGCTTTCTACCAAGCAATTAAAAGGATAATACATGAAAATGTTGAAAATACATGAAAATGTTGCATTATAAGGTCTTACTTGGGTTTAAAATATGCAAGACACATATTCACTCTAGAGTTTTAGTTACTTGAAAATGCAAAGCAAATGAGAATCTTAATTGCATAACCATTCAAGGGTTGGGTCAGCAAGGGAAGGTGTATTCTTATGCAGATTTTTACCTTTGGGTTCCATTGTACTTATTCAGATCTGACTGAAAAAGATAGGGCACAATTTTCCCCTACCTACTGAAAACTCTTGACGTTCATTTTTTTTCAGCGCTCATGGCTGCGAAGAAGTCGCTATTTACAAAACAAACATTTCGGCAACACTTTCAGGTGCCACACCTAGAAAAGAACTGTTTTAGAACTTCAAATTTTGCTAGTGCTATCTGATGTTGGTAGATTTTCATTTCACTGAAGCATAACACACAGTCACAAATGTCTGATTTTATTAAAACACAACTATAATAACAAATAATAGGCTGAAAACCAATGATGCGACCCAGGCTGAAATTGGGAAAGCATACTAGAATACTGCACCTGATATTTCAGAAACATAGTATGAGCAGTGTTACAAATTGTACAATGGTAAGAAAAAGTATCTGAACCTTTTTCGTTAGAATGTACTACCACCACTAAAACCTGGTCCCCTTATAACCCAGAAGTGTTGTTTTCTGGTTGACGTCACAATAATTTCATCTGTTCAGATGAAGAACTAAGGGTGAGGTACTGTATGTCAAAAGCACTCACTCAAATTGGCATATATCGATAAATTATACCTCACTGGGCTCATGCTAAATATAGATGAGTCTGCCTTCTATTTCCATGCATCATTTCCCAGAGCCCCTCAAACTTAATGGCCCAAGAAGCCTTAAAAAAAGCTTTGTCACTCAGTATAGCGCTTGGAAGTTAAAAAACTAGAAGGGAAGATTCACATTTTAATTGACATGCCCTTTGACGATCATGACCAAAATGTGGGCACAAGATGACTTTCTTCAAAGTTCCTGTTTGCCATATTCCACAACCAATCAATGAAACCTGTTTGGATAAAGTTCCTTTGAGGCTAAGGAAAGTGTGGGGATTCTAAAGTGCCAGACATTATTTTCAGCACCTCTTCACAAAAAAACTAAAAGCATCTGTTTCCTTGGAGAGTAAGTGAAAATTACCACAGAAGTTACTTTAGAAAGATTCATTTAAATCTCGGATACGTCATTAGTGATAATATTTCAAGGCTTCTGTAAAAAGTAACCATCTTGTTTAGCAAGTGTATATGTGTGGAAGAAAATGTGCCAGTCAGTAATTAACAAAAAGTTAGTTGTGTTCAGGCAGAATGTCATTACTCATTGCTGTTTAAAATCACTCACTGAGACTTGTAAATGAGTTGTAATTTTGCAGTAGGCGCCAACATAGTTTTTTTTAACAATCACTTAATTGTTAAAAATTATTAGGCGTCAACTTAATGATCCCACTGAAGTAATCAGTAACAATGAACAGAAACGCTTTCACCAGTAGTGTAAACAATCTGATGGAAAGCAGAGAATTATACTTTACATACTGACCTTGTATAGCCTTCATAGCCATGTATTACATTAGATGAAAGTGTAGCAGATGAATTTTTTTATGTAAGAACTTTAACATGTGAGCAGCCTGTTCTCATTTTACAATCATTTCTCAGTACATTATTATGCACAAAAAAACTTCTGTTTTGGAACACTGGCAAGCATAGATGACAAATTGTTCTTAGAGTGAAGTGTGCAAACAACCAAGAGCTTATGAGTGTGTTAAGATTAATGAGTAATAAATAATGTATTTGTATTACATTTAACCATAAAATCAGTTGAAAGCATTTATTTAATTTGCACTTAATTTGCAACTGCATGCCAACTCAATTTAATTAGAGTATTAGTAGATTGTTAGGTTAGGGTTAGTAGAATAAACTGACATGTACTTGCAAAGTTAGAATATGTGTTGTGTGACCATCAAAACAAAGTGTTAGCAGATTAAACAGACATTTTACTATTACTCTAATGGTAGTTAGTTGATATGTAGTTACAAAGTTGCTTATAATTAGTAGAATGTCTAAAGTGGACTATCAAAATAAAGTGTTACCCAAAACAGTTATGCATATAAATATATAAATCAATGTTTTTTGTAAATATTTATGATAAACTGTTTTTCATTTTTCTGAGTGAGTCATAATTCAACTGATTTGTTTTTTAAAAAAGATTCATTAAGGGAACAAAACAAGTGTCTACTCTCTGTATGGTTTTATAAAAGTGAGTCATTGAAACATTCACTTAAATGATTCATCAATTCATTCACAAACGCACAGTAGTTTATTTTGCAGTGGCTTCATTTGGAACCATTTTCATTGGCCGATTAAAAATAGACGAACTAACTCCTGTGTCCAAAATTGTAATATATAGGTCTATCAAAGCAACATCATTGTGATACTGGTCTTGTTATATGTTTCACAGGGACTGTTCACAAGTTTCTCTTCACACAGAACCTCCCATCATACACAACTCGCACCTATAAACACAATTAGACTGGTTACGGGGCCCAAATGACCACAGAACTGCTGCCATGGCAGAACTTTCACCTTGTCTATTTATAGAAGTCATTTTATGTGCAGTAAGCACACAATTGGAGCTTAGTGGACAATCAAGTAACCATAATAATATGTGTTTGTTTACAGAATGGGGCTGAGGAATGAGGAGCCACACAGGAGACATTATAAACCATGTGAAAATAGGGTGCTTTGGAAAATATGACAACCTCGCACTTCACAGCGCCAGTCCAGTACTAAATAGCCTTGACAGCATAATGGACATTCAGAGGTGAATAGATATTTTTAGACCCAAACTGTTCACTAAACATTAATTAGCCAAGTTTGTCTTTAGAAGTAAGGGTTGCATAGCTGGAATATTAAGTCTGTGAATGTTTGAGACGTTCGTAATATATTAAGTCTACTGGTGGAGAAATATGCTCCTAATTTTACAAAAGTTATTCTCATTTGGTTCTCTTTAACCCTGTATAAGATTTTTTTTTTAAAGTAGCACATTTTTTGCAACCCATTCATCTATTTTTCTATACAAAACTATTTTCAATGCGAAAAAAAAATGTAGGGCAAGACTAGATTTGAATTCTGTAAAAAATAGTTTTAATCGTTAAAAGTGGGCATTATGTACAAAAAAAAAAGGAAAAAGTCAGAGGACTTGGAGATGTCAGTCAAAAATAAAAATAGTTTCAGAAGCAGAGAAGCCATATACTCACTGTTTTTGCAGAATTTTAATACCAACTGCAATATGTTGAGGCAGTTTTGTTGCAAAAGGGGTTTTGGTTATTCTTACCCTGCATTAAACTTTTTTATTTTATTTTAACTGGGGTCCAAACACACCTAAGAACCTTACTTTTTGTTTTTGATATCAATCCAAAGCAGACAGATGGGTATGTCATGCAAGGATCGTGATTGAGAACGGATTTCATCCTGGTTTGAGGTCAGATTCCTTTTTGAAGTGACAGATAAGGTCAGAAGTGAGAATGATTTTATTCCATGTTGAGACTGTGACACCAAGAGAAGGGAAATGTAGAGCAGTAAAAGTGTGATCTACGGAAGTCCAGGAGCCAGGGGTGCATACATTTTTTTCCTATATACTAAAAATGTATAAAAGATCTCCAGGCTATTATTTGGCAACATGTCTTTGATGTTGCTGTTAAATCATACATTGTGGATTGCAGTCATTTACCATTCATCTATTCGCTTCCCAGAGCTACTTCCAAATAAAAGTGGCATCTGCTTTTGACTTTCAAAAGAAGCGACGGATCCTCCCAGAGGTCATTATCCTGCCGGCATGAGAGCAGGACCCCATAGCTGGAGTACTGCAGCTTATTGAGCTTTTCAAGGGTACAGGGACCGCATGGTCACAGATCGCACTCCTAAACAGCCCATTTATATGAGACTAATTAAACCACAAAGCCTGAACTGAAGCAGACAGCACCTTTATTGTTCTCCTCTGTAATAGCCAGTGTGTTAAGAGTTAGAGCGGCTGTGTTAGGATTCACCGCCATTAATGTTCTACCACCTGGTGTTAGAAATCCCATGGCACATGATACTGTTGTTCCCTCTAGGTTATGGCAGATGCACTAGTTTTTGAGTCATCTTTTTCTATTTTTTAAGTTTTGACAGGAAGCAACTGTCATACTGTTTGCCAACATGCTAAAAGAAATTCAGTTACAGTGGGACTTGTTACTTTTGCAGCATTCAAAATTGCAGCATTTCCGTAGCCTAAAAAATACATCAGTTTAAAGTTAAACTCGATGTTCGCTTTACTTTCGCAACTCTTGCCTTGCCAATTGAATCTAACTAGAAGAGCCAAGTTTATCTCAAAGAATGCTTTGAATCCAATGGGCCACTTTAATAAAAACAAATAAATTCTGCTGCTAAATTCTACTTTTTGTGTCTTACTGACCAGAAAGCTGGTGCTCTTGGAGCCACATTTCTCAGAACTGGAAAAAAAAAAGTGTAATTCTGCGGTACTGGCAGCAAGACTTAAAAGATTTACTAAGAGCCAATAAATCTTAAAAGCCCTCAATCCTGGAAGGACTGATATCGACTACTCCAAGTTTTTGAGGAATTTTGATTTTGATAACATGTTGGGCTCTTAATGCTAAATGTCAGTGGCCTTTAATCAGCTTTACTGCCATGAGATCTATATTTCTGGGGCTATAATTCTAGAGGTTAGGCTGTGGATTAACCACAAGCTTTATATGATACCTAAAAGCTTTAATATTTAATGTTCAAGATATGTGCAAGATATATAAAAAATAATGTTGTAGTCAATGTCTTAAGTTTATCTTGTATTTGCTCTTTTGAAATACATTCAATTGTCACAATTTGTAACTCAATTAACTACCGGTATATATTTTTTTGTTCTCATAATCTTTCTCTGTGGCTAAATAGTGAGAATTCTTTTTTTCAATACATTTCAAAGATCAATTTTATGTTATGCAAATATTTATAACTGCACCTTTCCAAACCAATAAAAAATGTATATCTATTAATATGCTATACTTTAAATATCTAATATTATAAAAGGAGGTACAAAAATAAACAGCATTTGTCTTTAAAAAAATAAATAATACTGTTTTGATGATCAAATGCTTACTTTTGTTTTGACTTTACTTAAATTACTAAAAATGCATAAAGTTTTACAAGAGGGACAATAGCTTTTCTTTTCTCGAGTAGATTTTATGCTTAGTATTTTCAGGATTTTTTTCTTTATTCTAACTGTGAGCCTGCTGCCAAATTTACAAGTCTAATGAGCAACACCATTTTGAACTGTTCAGCGCTGCGATTGTTATAATAGATGCTGTTCAACATAAAAGCATGCTTTCCTGTTCCTGATAACACCTCAAGCACAAAATAGCTGAAAATGCTCTTACCATGAGTAGTATAAAAAAATTTGCCCCATTTTATACTAAGAAATGCTGACGAAGATGTTCATTAATCTGGATTATTATACAGAATGAGGTAACAGCCTCCCACTGAGCGACTTCCTATCTCATTTGTCAGTTCCTTTACGATCACAGCGCCTGTTGTTCAGCATTTGTAAGAAAATCTCTAGAAAAAAAATTTAAAAGGGAGAAACAAAACCAATGCAAATAACGTTGCCGGTATGAACAAAACTGAGAGGGTTGACACACTGAGACACATGGTGCATTTTCAATTCTTTAAAGAAATTTCACATGGGCCTCACATCAAGGCAAAGTAAACTCATTTAACCTTAGAACACACTGTTTCTTAAAACATTTTTCATATAATATGAGGCCTGTGCAGAGAACTGATGAAGACAAGTGGATAAAAGAACGATGAAACGATTCAGTTTTTCAGTAAAATTAATTTCTACTAAATGCCCCATTTGATTAGAGCAGACAATGGCTTACCCATTCGGCTCTGACTTATGAACAGTAACCCCCTCCAGGCTGAACAAAGTCAGCATGCCCGCAACCTTTTCAGTCATTTGCTACACTAAAATGAAATCACTGCTGTCTAAGGGAACAAGAGAGTTGACAGGAAGAGAGATTTCACAGGCCTTTTGACATAACTGGCCTTTTGCTCTGTAAACTCCATATGAGCATAATTCTCTATGGAATACAATCTCATTCAGGCTGTTGACTTTGATGATTATTTTTTTAACTTCCAAACAAATCCATAGTTCAGAGTAAAAGGGCAGTTTTAGCATTATCAAAACAAGCCTTTTAACAAGTGTTGTTAATGGGATAGTTCACCAAAATATGAATGTTCTGTCATCATTTGCTCAAATTGATGTCATTGCAAACCCATCTGACACAAAGATATTTTGAGAAGTAATTTTGTACAGCTTTTTGGTCAACTCAAGGAAAGTCAATGGGGTCCAAACAGCATTGATTGGACCCCATTGACTTTAATGTGTAAACAAACAACACTGAGACATTTGTTTTAATATATATTTCTGTGCTCCATTTTTTGAGTAAGCCTTTTAAGGTTATAGCAAGTCTTTCCTTTTTATATTTCTTTTTTGTTTAACTATGCATTTGAACATATTTGGCCATTTTTGTGGCTGGTTGACTTCACTGGAACAAAGACAATGACAGAAATGTTTCATGACATTCCCATCATTCGTCCAAGGACTGTTATTAAAAAAATTATTACCATTTCTTATGCAATGAAATGCAGTGTAGTCAGTTCAGACATATGAGAAAAGTTTGGCATTATACTATCCATTAATTAAAACAGGCAACTGTAAATAGAACAGAACAGTGATATAACAGAATGTTATAAAAGTTCAAAAATGTTGCATGTTCACACTAAACTATAGGCAAAATACATTTAATTTGACATCACTCATCACCAATCAATCACTTTTTTATCTCTCGATGCAGACCTGGAGAGTTATTCAAATACAATTTCACTCGAGACAGAAATCAGCATATAAATGAAAGACCAAAACGTCTGCGAGATCAGAAGGTTGAACATCAACAACATGCATGCGTCAAAACTTCCATGAAATAGGCACCTGATCCTGTCATGTGTTCCCTTTTGGAGTTTGGAAGCCTAAAAATATTTTCTAGATTCTCATATTTGACCCAACTCAACCTTGAGTTTTGATGCTGCTAGAAAATTTACATGAAATCTGACTCATACTAATATCTTTAGCCAGGAGAAGCTTTTAAAGAGATTAGATGTTTTTAGAGGAGAGTGAATTCCATCAAGCTGTCAGGAGTTTCTCCCGTTGTATTAAACCCTTTTATTAGGTCAAACAGACTCTGGATTTATTGATACAATGTGGCACAATATGCTCACGACGATCCAAATTAGCTCTGTGATATTTTCCAGGACACCTTAATCTTACTCTCAGGAAAAAATAAAACAGTACTGAAGTGTCCTTGTATCTGTCTTTGCTCAGTATTAACAGAGATTGTGCCAAGCTCTTAGAGTGCCAACATGAAAGAGAAACTTAGCCACTACATACTTTCGCTGTTTGACCCTACAGGGACCCCACAAGAGTCAATTATAGTATAGCCTCCGAAGTTTAGTAATCACTTAGTATTTTTTCAAAGCCCGTAAAGGATGACTCATACCAGAGTCAGTCATTGGTTGCACTAAAAGCACACTTCCTATAACTCCAAGTACTAAAAAAGCCATCAATAAAAGTCTAGCGTGGTCAAAAATAAACACTGGACCCCAGAGATTTTTATTGTATGGACAGATATCAAAATTTCTTCTTTTGAGTTCTAAAGAAGAACAGGTTTAGAATGTAAATGCATGAGTAAATCACAGTAAAATTGGCTGAACTACCCTTTTAAGCATGGTGGACTGTCTCAGAATCAGCTGCCACTGAGGTAGACCTGGTTTATATTTACAAATGGATTAATCTACAGGAAATGACATCATCGGTATGCTCGACATTGTGCAAGTACATTTTCCAGCAATTCTACAACTGTTCATCAGATGATTAAAGGCAGTATATCTTAGGTTATTGCAGGGACAGTGCAGCCCAATAAACAGAGATGGTCTTTATGTCCTCTCCTGAAGCTGTCTAACATTACCTACAGGCTGTGATTTTTTTTACTGAATCACGAGAATGTACGCACGTTAATCATCTGTTTGAAGGTCACATGTGTCCAGCACTTGTGTTTATTAAATAGCACCTTGGCCTTCATATGATTCATGTGGTCTTTGGCAGAGAGTCTTGAATGTCTCTTGTGCTCTTCCACCATCAGCATGTGTCTAAGCACTGATCAGTCTTTTAGGGCAGCACTTGATAAATTAATTCAACCATTACTGTAAAACCACAAAATAAAGGACAAAACAAATAAATGGACAACTTACATCACTCTATTCATTGCCAAATTCAGCATAGGAAAATTAAGGGACAAACCATCCTTCTTTATTCCATTTGAGATTCAAGAAAAAGCATTGATGCCAGCGTATAATTTACTACACAGTAAGCATGCAGCTATGCATGTCTAATAACTGCTAAATGCATTTGAGATTCACTTGCTGTATACTTCATTCCTGTTGTAAATATTTTTTTCTGGAAGAATGACACACTTTGAAATGCTTTATATTTTAGATATTTTAATTAATGTAGGAACAAAATCCGTTGAAAGATGTGCACCTAATGAGAAGCAAAATAATGTCTTTTTACTATTTTTTTTCCAAAAACACAACTAAAAGTGCAAAAAACATACTGTTACAGTTCATAGAATGGGAAGAAGTAGGCAGGAACCAGCGAACATTGAAACCATTTACTAATAAAATACAAATAAACACTCTCGTCTTCCACTGTCGTATCATAGCTTCATAACATTATGGTTCAATCACTGGTGTCACATGGGCTATTTTAACAATGAACAAATGATTTACAGATTTGGAACTACATTAGGGTTAGTATTTCGGGTGAACTATCCCTTTAATACAGAATGCAACTCTGTTTTATTAAATAGATTCTGTATTATACAAAATGGTTCATAATTCAAATTCTTTTAAAAGTCAGGAAAAAAGACATAGCTGAAGAGAAATATAACTGCAGAACATATTATAATGGTGTGTTGTACAAATATCCCAGAAGAATCCTCTAGTATTGCATAATTGTGATCTTTGAGATACTGATGCACTTTCTAAAACATGGAGTTATAAGACATTTCTGTAGGCTTGCTGTTGCACACATTGCCTATAGACAAAACTGTCTGAGATAATAGGAGGCGGTTCTTAGGCCAAACAGCTATGGCTGGAGTAAAAATAGGTCTTACATGTTTCAAAGAGACAAGTCCCTGGGCCAAACCGCAGGTCAGAGCAATCACTCAAGATAGCTGTCAGAGCGATTAAAAGATGAAGATAGATATGAACCTCTGTCTGCTGTCCAGGCTGACTGCACCTGATAAGAGATCAGAGCATGTGACATATGAAGTAATATAAAGCCAAACTGATCAAAAATGATAGCATGTTCATATTGAATGGTAGGGTTTTTATATATTTTTCAGCTACAGTTAAAAGAATGCATCACCCAAAAATGAAATTTCTGCCAATATTTACTCGTGTCATGTTACGGGAATAATTAAAAAGGATAATTCATCCAAAAAAAAAAATGTTGTTGTTACAATTCCATAGGAATTGTCTTTCTTCTGTGGAACACAAAAGACTATGATACGCAGGATGTTAATACTTTTCCTTGTAATAAAAGTGAATGTGACCAGCGGCTTAAGCTCCAGAAAACCGTATAAAAGCATTATGTTTGATATGTATATCAATATATGTCAGGTTTGAGGTAAAAAAAAATGCCAAATGTTATTGATTTTCATGTTTTGTAACTAAATTAAATGAACTAAACTATGAACAAATGCATGTATAAAATGCATTGTGGAAGAGGATTTTCAGTTAATAATGAATTCAAATGGCTTAAAATACTAAGAAAATAACATTCCAGTCTGTAATGGCACTGTTTGGATCTTAACAGCCCCCGGTCATAGGTAACTTTCACTGTGTGAAAAGAGCATAAAGATGTTCTGTCTAGCATCTGCTTTTATGTTTGACAGAATAAAGTCAGTCATACAACATGAGGATTAATACCCTTTTTGGGAGAAAGTCTGTATTCCTTTAATGAACATTCTGAATAACACCTGTGTAAACCATTGCTTGAATGAACACATTCTGCCCTTATTATAGAAATAAAACATGATAACAGCATCACAAGCAAACAGCTGAGAAACAGCCACAGCAAATAAAAATTATAAATCATGTTTTTTTTTTCACTTGTTCATCCAAATGTTTTGTTATTCTGAGAGAGCGATCTGTTCCCAATCAATAAAAGCTCATACAGAGTAAACTGTTGGCAGGATTGAAGTGAAATATAAGAAAATATATATATTAGGAAAAACATTCATTCATTTCCATACAGCGTGTCTGCTAGTTTTGCTTATCTCTCAGTCCTCCGCTCATCACAGATGGCATCAGAGACATGTCTTGATATCATAAACCCACATGCCAAGCAAGCGCCTTTTTGAAAGGGGAACGTGTTGATATCACTGACTATTTAATAGATAACATCTGCAGCAACTAAAATGACTCTAACCATCAAATGGTTTCTCTGTTGTACAACCTGCATGCGCTGTTAGCAGTGGGGCTCATGAGCATGTGTAATTCATATTAATGCATCTCCGGTGCATTATGAACTACCTGCGTTATGTGTGCCATATTGGGATAACATTTATCTTTTTGGCTTTATTAAGCCAAAACAGAGCCTGAATTTATTTGGTACCACCTGCATAATGCTGAATTTTTTTTACTTAATTATTACTGTAAGTTTAGTCATGACCTTATACAGTAAAGAAACCAAAATATATTTATACAAAATTGCCAACAGGTCAGTAATTTAAATAAAATATATTTACTTGTCATTTCATAAGAAATACTGTTCATTACATATGCACATACACACAACACCTCAGGCCACACAAAAGATCAGCAGTGCAGGCACCTGAGGCCTGACAGCCTTAATACGTAATAGACAGTTACTTTTATCACTTTCAGAGAACATTCTAGTTTAAAGCCCCACGGCTCTTGTTCGACACTAAAACTGTTGCTGTGCCACACACTGGTTGAAAATGTCGCTGTCTTATTGATGATATCCCAGAAGCTTTTACATTAATTGGCTAGTTTATGACCGCAGTGAGTGTGGGACGATGGACATTGTGTCCCGAATCTGGAAAGCACCCAGATCGAACATTGAATTAAAGCAGGGCACTCAGCCAAGAAGCCCAGTTAAGAAGCTCTGAAAGAAATTCAGCGTCTTTGCACTAAAAGTAGTTCAACAAAACACTTTAGAAATGACAAATGAACTAAATGTACCTACAAATAACCTTAAATGACTTCATTTAAAAAACAAAAGTTCGATCTTAAACGCTTATGCTAATGAACACCTCACAGTTGCCAGATTGCATGAGTTTCCATTTATCTTCATTCCCAGAAGAGTACAAAGTTCCTCACTAGTACTCTTAAATCATATTTTAGGAGACAGTCTATGTAGTCTACTGAAGGTGTCAATATTGTTGAAAACCACATTCATGCATCGAACTGTAAATGAAATGTCAAGCACACTGCATTGTGAAAAACACTTATCTATGTAGTGTTCTGAGTGCATATACAGCATATTTGAGCAAATGTGATATACAGTGCTGGGTAGTAACGGATTACATGCAATCTGGATTATGTAATCGATATCCAAAAATGTAGGTACTCGTAATTAGATTATATTGCATTTTAAAATGCTCACAATCAGATAACATTTACTTATTCACACAATGACAGCAAATTCTACATAATTTATAGATTTTTCCTCTTTTTTTCTGTTTTAAAAGTTCCTTTCTAAAAATGTCACACCATTTAGCTATGAAGGCTTTATGTGTTTTATTTAGTTTTATTTTTAAATAATTTAATTTCACTTGACCTCTTTTAATGATTTATTTATATTATTAGCTTTTTATCACCTAAGTTAAACCCACTGTAGTAATGTAGGTAATATTTAATACCTTTTATGATGATATTGAAAGATATCAAATATTAAAGAGTGAAATACATTTTTAATAAACTTTTTATATCAATGTGATACATTCAATGGTAAATTTATAACAATTAATGAAAAAAGTAATCTGAAAGTCATAATACATTACCAAAATGATTAACCTAGATTATAGTTATGGGGCAGTTGTGGCTTAGTGGTTAGAGAGTTTGACTCCAGACCCTAGGGTTGTGAGTTTGAGTCTCGTGCCGGCAATACCACGACTGAGGTCCCCTTGAGCAAGGCACCGAACCCCCAACTGCTCCCTGGGCGCCACAGTATAAATGGCTGCCCACTGCTCCGGGTGTGTGTTCACAGTGTGTGTGTGTTCACTGCTGTGTGTGTGTGCACTTTGGATGGGTTAAATGCAGCGCACAAATTCTGAGTATGGGTCACCATACTTGGCTGTATGACACATCACTTTTCACTTTTTTATGTGGAATAAATTACAGTTACAATTACACAGGAATAAATTACAGTTATTTGAAATTTTAAGAATATTTCACAATATTACAGCCCTTATGATGATACACTGCAGAATACATTCTGTACTGTTGCTTATTTTAAATGTTTATGCCGGGCTGTGATTGCATTACTGTCCTTGTGTTTCCATACAACTGAGGGACAAGTCAGTAATTTACAAATACTGAAAATTAAATATTACTTTGTTAAAAAAAAAAAAAAAAAATGAAAAAAAATGTTTAAATGAAGGCCAGTAACACCTAAACTGTATTTAAAGTCTGACTGTGTGGTTTAAATGTCATAGATCTAGTGCTTGTGTTCTGTCAGTCTATGATTTTCTTTCAGGCGATGTTCATTATAATATTCTTGGCTGAACTTTTCAGAGGCTTTGGGCAACTTGCTAATTAAATTTAGGGCTGCAATAACACAAAAGAGAGAGGCTCATGTCACCATTCCAAGTCATTCATTTAAAGAACCTATACATGGTGAATTGTTTTTTACAAATGTTTTTTCGTAAATGAGGCGCTACTGTGCACATGAATATGCGGGAACAGGAAACATCTCAGCACACAGAGCAGTTTGCGTTCGGATGAATCATGTCTCTAGTGCTCTCTGTAATAACTGACTCCCCTGTAGCAATATCACACACAAGGGAAATGAAAGTCATTTCACTGATTCTGGGATGTTCAATATTAATAATGCAATAATCCTCGGTTAATTAATGCTTCAGACTGTCGACTTGCAAAGTCAAGCCAAAAGTAGACATCCTCAGATGACTGAGAACTTTCTAGGCATGAAGAACCTTCTTGCATCTGGAAATATGCTGCTTGCGTTTTCATAACTGTAATAGTGATAAACAGGTTGCTGTGGAATTTTTTTTAAAAGCATTTCTGAAAATGCTTAATAGCTGAAGTAAATTCTTGTACAATTTTACCTAATTTTTATCAATTTATATATAAATTTATATACACAACCGTTCAAAGGTTATTGTTTTTTAAAGAAATTAATACTTTTACTCAGAAAGGATGCATTAAATTGATCAAAAGTGACAGTAAATGTTACAAAACGGTCATATTTCAAATAAATGCTGCTCTTTTGAATGATTCATTCATCAAAAAATCCTAAAAAAATAAAAAATAAAAAAACAGCATGTCAGAATGATTTCTGAAAGATAATAGGAAACTACAGGCTACTTTGCCATTACAGGAATAAAGTACATTTTAAAATATATTACAATCAATACGTTTTTATTGTATTTTTAATCAAATAAATGCAGCCTTGGTGAGTTTAATAGTCCTCTTTTAAAAACATAAAAATGTTATGTATACGTGTGTGTGTGTGTGTGTGTGTGTGTGTGATATCTTAAAATGTAGTATATACAATGTGTGTGTATATATATAAATATAAATATATATATATATATATATATATATACAGTACAGACCAAAAGTTTGGAAACATTACTATTTTTAATGTTTTTGAAAGAAGTTTCTTCTGCTCATCAAGCCTGCATTTATTTGATCAAAAATACAGAAAAAACTGTAATATTGTGAAATATTATTACAACTTAAAATAATAGTTTTCTATTTGAATATACTTTAAAAAAAATAATTTATTCCTGTGATGCAAAGCTGAATTTTCAGCATCATTACTCCAGCCTTCAGTGTCACATGTAACATCCAGTCTATCACATGATCATTTAGAAATCATTCTAATATTCTGATTTATTATGAGGGTTGGAAACAGTTCTGCTGTCTAATATATTTGATGAATAAAAGGTTAAAAAGAACTGCATTTATTCAAAATAAAAAAAATGTCTAATAATATATATTCTAATAATATATTTTCTTTACTATCACTTTTTATCAATTTAACACATCCTTGCTGAATAAAAGTATTGATTTTAGTTAAAAAGAAAGAAAAAAAATTACTGACCCCAAATTACTGACCAGTAGTGTATATTATTATTACAAAATATTTATATTTTTAAAAACATAGCTTCTTTTTTTTTTCTTTTTTTTACTTTTTATTCATCAAAGTATCCTAAAAAAGTATCACATGTTCTGAAAAAATATTAAGCAGCAGAACTGTTTCCAACTTTGATAATGAATCATCATATTAGAATGATTTCTAAAGGATCGCGTGATAATGATCCTAAAAATTCAGCTTTGCATCACAGAAATAAATGATAATTTAAAGTATAATAAATTTAAAAACAATTTTTTTCTGTATTTTTGATCTATATATATTTATATACACACACACACACACCATGACATTACTGATTTAAAATAAAATATGTAATTGATTTGATTTTATTAGTTTATAATTTTTTATTTCAATATATACAAGATTGCAAGACACTAAATAACAGATTTATTGTACCTACTTGGCATATTGTATTATTTAATGAGATGACTCAAAGATTATTTCAAATTATTTCGAAAGCACAGCCCCAGTATGATAATTTAATAAAATGGCAATGTAGTAAACCCCAGGCTTTCTGTCTTTCTGCAAAAAAAAAAGAGTTCAGACAGAAAAGTTCAGATTTTGCTGAAGCTCAGAGAAAGACGTGTCTCTACCTTCCTGCCACCTCCCGCTTCATTCCCATGCTGCCACGCAGATGGGGATTAGCTATACCTGCTGACTTAGATTAAATATGTGAGAACAATTCATACCAAACACAGACAAAAAACAGTTTTCTATATTAGTCACCATACTTATCAAAAATAAATCTAAGAAGCACATGACCACAAAGATAGGTGTAGTTCCGTCTGTGGTGCAGGATCACACCTGTTGTCATTCAGCCTGCAGGCGGTTGTACATCAGTGCAGATCCCGTGCATGACAGAGCCATTGAAGCAGGAAAGTGACTGTTTAGTCTGTCATCGGTTCTCTCTGCATCTCAGCCTGGGGATTCAAAAACAAAGTATGAGCGAACATATTCCACCCCTCAGTTGGGACCAAAGAGATTGCACATATAAGAATTTCAATCCACTGTCAGTCACAGAAGCTGTAAGCGTGATTATGCAGTGACACGTGTATATCCGGAGGAGAAAATAATGCTAGTGAAGAAAGGATATTAGGAACAAGGCTTGTGTAACAAGGTGAGGACTAATACAGTCAACTGAAGAAATGCAGGCAAGGCTGAGTTACAGCTGAGGTCAATTACACAACCATTTCAAAGTTTGGAGTAAGATTCTTTTTTTTATAGTTTTTTTTAATGAAGCCAGACATCACCAAGACAGCATTTATTTGATAAAAAAATACAATAAAAACAGCAATATTATAAAATATTATTACAGTTTAAAAGAACTTGTTTTCTATTTTAATACATTTCAAAATTGTATTTATTCCTGTGAGGACAAAGCTGAATTTTCTGCAGCCATTATTCCAGTCTTCAGTGTCGTATGATCCATCAGAAATCATTCTGATACAATTTGCTGCTCAAGATTTATTTATTGTGATGCATTTATTTTAGGATTGTCTGATGCAAAGAAATGTATCTTAAAATTATTTATTTGAAACAGATTTTTTTTTCTTTTTTAAATGTCTTTACTGTGACTTTTAATGCATCCTTGTGTAGAATACTTTTTTCATGCAAAAAAGTTTTTAATGTTGTTTTGGACTGACAAAGAGACTAGCAAAACAGTTCTTCAAAATATGTTATTTTATGAGACCAGTTAGATCTGTAACATGCATGAAGTAAATAAATAGGCTCAATTTTCATGAATGGTTTCATGCTGACATCGATAAAGTAATTTAGGAATAGACACTAGCAGGTGTTTTTGTTGTTGTTGTTATTATTATTATTACTATTTTTTTTTAAAGCAAGGTTTGGGTACAGCCCAGGCAGTTTAGATAACCACCTCTGTTTCTTGAAGACAAGAGCATTACTGGAGCTTCTGTGATGTCTGTATTATTGACTGTGAACACGTGTGATAATCTCTCAATCACTGGGTGTGTGAGGGATTGAATGTTGCCATGCTCTGTGATGATATGCAGTGAATTACATGTGTGAATGTAGCTCAGTAATTGACTCCTGTTTCCGATAAGGCGGGTAGGCTGTATCTTGTCAGCTGGCCCAGACAAGTTATAAAATGAATTGAAATATTTTTGTCTTGTCTACAAAATAAAAAAATACAACCTTGGAGTCCCCTTCAGCTCTGGGCTGACACTGAGGGGTGGTGTAGTTCGTGCACCACCACAGGGTGCAACAATCGACAAGGAAAAGGCTCATGTCTACTTTGGTCCAATTTCAACTAACAGCTATAGGAAATCGATTGTCACTCTACAGTACAAAGCATTTACCAATGCCTAAAGGTTGAAAACTCAAGTGGCCCTCGGATATAAGATAAACCAGAAACAATATGCATAATGGAAGTTTGTTTTTAAACATATGAGCCATTATTTCAGTGCCTTATCTGACAAAAACAAAAAAAAAATATATATATATATATCAAGCTGTTTTCTCAATGACGAGGCATTGAACTGGAAATGTTTACCACAACTCACATAGTGTATTGTTAACAATGCAAAACGAGTCTCTTGGCATTAATGAGAATAAATGAGAAGCAGGCAGTTTCATTATGTCTGTAAAGCAGCAAGACTCACACTGAAGGCCTGAATTGCCACTGATTCTGAGATTAAGATATATTGAAGTCAATATTGAACATATTGAAGTCTGTCATAAATGTGAAGGGACTAATGGCAGATTATAAAGATGGGACAGAGAAAAGATAGAACAGAAATCATTTTCTCTATAATATTCCATAAACAAAAATTGCACATTTATGTGTGTTGTCATGTGATGTAGTGGGTTTCAGGTGGTTGCTGATACATCGCTAGGGGATTTTTACGGTGTTCTGGTGGTTACTTTGCCTGATTAGTTCTATAATAGTTAATCATTTTATCATACTCCAAAATAAAATCATTATGGCTCCATCAAAGTTTAGAAAAAAATTAATATTTCTAGAGAAGAAATTACAATAAAATGCAACCCTGCCCATTTAAGTCTTACTTGCCTGTCATTTCCCAATATGACACATTTTTTGTCAGTTGCGAGCCTTTGTTTGATTATTTGTATATATATATAAAAAAAAGAATGTCATAAGTAGTTTGAAATGCCATTTTTTGCAAAGGTGAAACTACATGTGTGTTGACCGTGTTCAAAAATGAACTTTGTTTTGTCACACAGGAAGCATCTCAGTCTAGTTTAGTCAGACCAAAATGTCTCACTGGTTTTCTTCGGCCTAAGGCTTCCTGGAACGGAGACCTACTTGACATTGCCCTATAGTACACAAACACATGAGTACAAACTGTCTAACATCACACTTCCTCTTGAACATCATATTCACAGATTTTGACGCTTTGATCTACCAGTTAGAAAAAACCATTACAATACACACATTTATAAAAAAAAAAAAATTCAAATCAGCAAAATTACATTTTTACTACAAATTTAGCTTTTTCTCTGTAAACAAAAAACAGCTGCAGCACTAAGAGCAGAGAGGATATTAGGGATCAGCGTTTATCAGTGTAACAGATTAGTCTTGTTAAGTGTGACATTGGAAATTTCCTTGATTTGTTTGATGCTGCCAAGTCTGCCATCGAGTTGTAAGCGACCACTTTAGTAAAAGAGATGCATTGTTTAGCTGACTTGGTTTTAATGGGCTTAGCTGAAACTAACAGATGTGTGCAGCACCAAGCGAATGGCTTTAGAGAAAAGTTTCAACAATGGAAGGAAGTTACACTATACTCTGGAAATCCTTTGATAATGTTTGCTGCCAGAATACTGCTGTTCCTAAAACCTACACTGCGATTAGCGCTTTCATAGAATCAGTTCTTATAGAAATAGTACTCACACCGACGGTACAGAAAAGGTTTTTAACCAGATATATTTAAGATTGTAAAATGTTAAAAGTTGAATACTAGTGAGCATAGCAAAGCGTACACAACATGGCTTTGGAAAACTCTCACTTAATAATCCCTTTCTATACATGCCTATTTGTCAGGATTTTATTCTGTCAAAGCTCTACTCTTTTGGAAATGTTGTTTGGGGAGCAGTGATTTGTCTTTCTTAACATTTATAATTCACCCCCAGAGTTTCCCATTTTGGTTGCCCTGTGTCTGGTACCCTTTTAGAGTTTCTCTCAACCCTGAACCATGTCCTTCATCCATCTGCACTCAGATTCACTTAGCACCACAAATGTGAGAGCACAGTAATCAACGTTATCAAGCAAGGAAAAGGGTTGTAGTGTTTTAATGCATTAAGCTCAGAGTGCCTCTCCAAGCTTATGAAGCTACCGAAAACTCACCAGTTTTGAGTTATTTTCCCCTTTTAGCCCACTGCTAGTTGTTTTTGTGGAGAAAAGACCAACCCAAGAGACTCATCAGGAAAACCCTCAGTCCAGAATATATTTTAAATCATTATTCTGGGACAGAACGGCACCTGGCTTTTTTACTACATCATTCAGCTACACTTGTGGGTCTCTATACTTAACCTTTACAACGATGTCTGGGTGTATACCTCAACACCAAGATAAAATAAATCCATGATATATGTTGGCATTTTCCACAACATTCAATAGGAAATGTGGAAAGTCATTCCATTAAACACTGCTAATCGCTTGTTTTGACATTTTTTTGGTCTCTAGTTGACATCAGTAAGCTCTCTGATTGGTTTTTCCAGGGATCTGCTCATTTGTCTTAACTAGTTGTCCTCTAAAAGTGGAATGACTGGATCCACAGGTGGGTTTGTATGATAAAGAGTGAATTATTGATGCCCGTAGCTACTGCTATTTCAGCACAATAACAAGTGAGAGATGGCAAATTGTCGACTTTTTCACAGTTCTGCTGATGGGGGAATTTACTGTGATTAAAGTGACCCTCTTTTCCAACATTTCCAACCTTTGCTAGTTTAAATGGACAAAGTAATCCCAAATTTACTAGAATTGGTGGTAATCAAACCATATCTCTTTTCAGGGACACAATGAAAGAGACTTTTGTGTGGATTGGTTTGAAAACATCAGGAGGATTGGGGTATCTTAACAAGAAGCATATGCTGGTTAATGCAATTTATTATCTTTATAAACAAAAAGTATGTGTTATCACTATCACACTTGTTTGAAATATTCCTAGCAATGCCTCATAGCCAAAGGATAAACTTGTCGGTTGTAAACTGTTATGATTTGCTATGAAAAGCAATTTTAAGGTATTTCGTGTCATATTTTTCACGTTGCGTTTCCACTGCATGTCTGAGGTTAAAAGCATGCTGCATAATTAAACGACAGAGCGTCCCCAGGTCTTCACAAAAAGGATTTGTAAGTGACAAGGGGAAAAAATAGTGTGCGAAAGTGAATGTCACACTTATTTTTAAATGTTAAAGAGATAATAATGGATTGAAGTCTTAAGCATCTATTTATACACTTTACAAAAATGGAAATGTCTGAAGTGTATATCTATTTTTCTTCTGTCACAAATACAATTTAACTTTATAAAAAAAAGCAAATGAACAGTGGCTTCTGTACCTCTTTGCTTTTTGAGAAATGATGGAGTGTAAAACACAAAATTCTAACAAAATGTTTTTTACAAATCCACACATAAATACATTTCCAAACAGGACAGTAGAAGCCGAATCAATATTCCAAAAACAAATGCTGTGAAATGACTTACACGACAATACACTGATCAACTGTTAATGAAGTAGTTACTAAAAAAATGAAGATGAAAGTCTTTTTTAGATGTAGCTCAAATAAACAGCACTACTTCTGAGCATAAAAAGAGACAAAGTTGGACATGCGCATCAAGTGTAATATAGCAGAGGATCTGCTGACCCCTGCTGACAACCCAACAAAATTGTTCTGAATACCTAGACAGTTGCATTCTGAGGGAAAACTAAAGACAACAATGTACATGTATATTTATAAGACCACGGTTTTGAAAAGCTTTTCATAGAGCATCATAAAATCAAGTTTTAAGGTTAACATTTTCTTGAAGCTATTTACACAAAACAACTAGCATTTATGAGCTTTGCTAGACAACTATACTACTATGGCATTTTGAAACAATCATCTACAATTTTATCTTTAAAAAAAAATATATACAGCTGAATATTTGAAAGAAGTTGATGGAAGCCACAACGTCACTCAGCTCTGTGAGTCACTTGACTGTGTCCTGTGGTAAATCAGCACTGCAGGCTCCTGACAGAGGTTTTGAATGCTGTACACTTGTCCTGTAACAATAAAATGTGGTAAATCACGAACACAATTTTTTATTTAGTGATAAGTAAAACCAAATTTAATTCAGTCTGATTGAAGTTTTCACTTACCAGAGGGGATCATAAACACTTGTCCAGAATTGTAAACGGACTTTTCACCATCAATATCAACACGCACACAACTTGTGATAATGCTGAATACCTAAATAAAATGAAACCGTTAAGTTAAAGTGCTGTTGATATACAATCTAAACAGAGTGTAGAGTGTACTCCAGTTTGGAATGATGGGTCATATAGGCAAAAAGGGACAATAAAACAAATGTAACCTTCCATTTAACTTGTTTTTACAATTATATCTCAAAACGGCTACTGGTCACTATTGTGGTTATGCAAATAGCAGATATATAAAGAAACTTTCTACTCACAGAAACCGTATCAAGGTCCACCTGTGAGGGTTTCTTCATGAATGACCCCAGAAGTATCTTTCCATGTGAGAAGGAGTGGCTCTGGAGGTCCACCACGTGGCCCATTGCTCTGCCTCCGTGAGAGTGCCAGTGGAAGTCATCAGGACTAATAACTCGTCCATCTAGAATGGAGAACAAAAACACTGCACATTAATCAGATATATGAAGCATGTCACAAGAGCACTGAAAATAAACCAAATTTTAGGCTGCCGAAGCACATATAATTATATTTGATACTAAATAACTAACTTCCCCCAATATGATTGTGTCTTCATCTCACGTTCTAGGCTTTTATGTGAGGTTCACAACTGAACCTCACAGCGAAGACCAATTATCTGTGTGGTGCACTGTGTGACGCATTTGAATTTTCTACTTTAAAGCGCTGTGGATGTCAAATGTTTCAAACTGCTAGACTGCCACAGCATTACAAACAGCAACAAGGAAAACAGAAAGGGAAAAAGTCATGCATCACTATACACATCTATACATCACCCATATGAGAATTTTTAATGGTTTTACTATGATAACACCAACAGTAATAACTTATTTTGACATAAATGTTGTAGATTCATGTTAAATAATCTGCTGAGGGAATTAAGCACTTCATTTGCATTACAACAGTAGCGTTACTTCTAAATGTGTTTCATAAATACTACAGTTTAATAGACTGACCTATCCTATGTAGTAACCCGCTATCCAGTCTTACCTGTGGTTATGGTTTTGCCATTTCAAATACCACAATATGAAAAAGCACTGTATATATCCATTAGGGCAAGTACACAGTAATCAAAGTGTGCTGAAGGAATGACATTTTTGGGATGATTTTTTTATTGTTTTTTGGTTAAATTGGTGAAATAAGGTCTGTGGTTAACACTATCATTAGTTAACTAATAACCATGGTAGGTTATTTGTGTTTGTTAGATTGGTCAATGTGTGTGATGGTGTTTTGGCTGTTTGCTTTTATGTAAAGTACTATGGGTAACCCTTGGGGTTCTTTTAGTAGTGCCATATAAATAAACCAAACCAAACCAAATCAAACCCAAACAAACTTCCACATCCTTGTGTTTATAACTGTGCTCCAGAGTTTAACACTTTAAAGTAAAAATCTGTACTGAATTCAAAAGGCTTTAATGTTTTTGTAATCAAAAATAACTTATGTTATGGAAATATAAAAAGCAATTATTGATTGTAATTTGGTAATTAGACAACTTGTACATGCAAATTAATGTGTATGTGAGAAACCACTCAGGTAAAACTGCTAACTACAAAACAACACCACTAATACAAAGGTTAAGGCCATGACAAGCCAAACCTCGATCGGTGAACATTAGGCCACCGTTGAAGAGGACTTACAAAGAAGGTTCATCTAATTTTAAATTGTCATAACAACATAGCCACCTGGAATGAAGTTATCCACATGATTCATATTCAAAATGGAAATCACAGCTTTGTTTATGGTTTATATATCTGCAGTCCTATTTTTTTTTCTCTTTTTGAATGGCGAATGTAGACTACTGCCTCATGCTGATATAGACAGTTATTTATGCATGTGTTTGTTGGTTGCTGGTTTTAGTTTTAAAGGGTCATATGATGATTTTTTTAAAAGATCATTATTTTGTGTATTTGGTGTAACAGAATATGTTGACATACTTTCATGTTGCAAATACACATTATTTTTCAAATACTGTACATTATTGTAGGTGCTCTATGCCCCGCCTTTCTCAAATTCCTTGTTTTCAACAAAGTCCCTCCTTCTGACAAGCACAGTCTGCTCTGATTGGCCAACGGACCCAGTGCATTGTGATTGGCCGAACACCATAAGCACTTGTTGGATATGTAACACCCCTTTCCATAATCGTGAGCTTCATCTTTCAAAATAAATGTAAAGACAGTTAATAATGTCTTTAGTTTCACCATCAGTTCAAGCCGAAAGGGGAACAGAGTGGCGTGACAGACACAGTAATGAAGCTCGTATGTATTTGCAGTACACAAGCCACGGATGATTAAGACAACTGACTCCACTGTGTGACTGTCACTCTGTTCTGCTGTCAGTAATCTTAAAGATTACTAAATGCATCTACTTTCGGAAAGCCAAATAAAGTGCTCTTGTTTTCTCCTAGACACTAGGGCTGTCACTTTTAGTTCGAAAATCGTTTGCACAATTGATCGGACCATCCAAAAAGTTTTGAAAATGAAAATAGGGAATCGATTTTAACCAAATATGTACACTATTAATTTTAAAAGAATTAAACAATTAAAAAATATAGATGTAACAAAACTCACAAACAAGCAGAAAAAAAAAATAAAGAATTCCGAAAGTGCAGTATGCGTTGCGAAAGCTAGACAGAAAATACCAGCAATTTTACGCACCTATAAGACCCAGTGACTGGCTTTTGTGGTGGAAAATTGGCAGTAATACCCCCACCTTGCGCAGCTGTACCTGAGTGTCCCTGGGACATCAATGCGGTCAGAGAACGTCTTCTCAACAGCTGGACATATAGTGAATAAAAAACGCTCTGCTCTGGACCCCGAAAATGTTGATCGACTTGTTTTCCCGCCCTATAAATTTGTAATGGCCCTAGCCTTTTTGCACATTTCATTATGCCTGCCTAGTGCCGCCTAGCCTAAGTGTCGGTTACGTTCAATAAAAAAACACACATGGCCTGTTCTCAAGTCCATTTAAAGTTTAATTATTTGAACAGTTGTTTGAAATGGACTGAATCATTATTTAAAATAATCTTAGAGATTTTTGAATTGCCTAAATCATAAATGCAGCCGGGTTGAAGCCTGCAGTGATGTTTTTCTTTTCTTATGGCAGCCGTCCCCTCTGCATTTATATTTTTTTCGAAAATGTTGCACTCCTGTTGCTGTTTGTTATTCTGCATGAAACTTCATGCCAATAAATAAGAAATATTGCTGACTTGTGCGTTTCCAGCGCTCTCTTTACGTTCGTCCGTTATCTGACGTTGAAAAAGGAAACGTCTTTTTTTTAGACATGGAAAATCGATTTTACAATCGATTCAATGAACACTTGTGTCTTAAAAATCGAAAATGTTTTTTTCACAAAAGTGACAGCCCTACTAGATACACACAGCATCTCACCGACATGGCTGCTTCAACACTGTGATTACTGAAACCACGCCTTCTTTCTTTGCGTGAACATTTGGGTGGCATTACGCAAATATTTTCACATAGTGACAGTGACATAGACATGTGGGGGCGTGTTTGAATGAGCCATTTTAGGGGGGCGTGGCTGAGTCAGTTTGGTGTGTGATGACCTTTAGAGGTTCAGGCCAAAGTAGGGGGAACACCTTTCCTGTCATTATTGTACCTTTGAATATGTCACTCAACAAAAGGCTGCTTGGGCAGAGTGTCCCCGTAACCTGGCTACTACACCTGATATGTAAAATAGACTCGTGTTTATTTAATGCATTTGTAATGCATGTAATGTCATTACCTTTAGAGGCTGGGGGCCACAGGTGAGAGAACCACTCACGCAGGTTGTTCCAGTCCTCTTCCTCCAGGACAATAGGCTGCAGTGGAGGCCCACAGAGATCACACTGCACCAACACTCGTGGAGCCTGTTGCACATGCGGCATCACTCTCGATGACGGCATCACTCTAGACGATGGCAAGTCTGAAAATAAGAGTAGTAATAGTTACAAATATGCTGTTAAAACTGCCATTTCTAGATCGATTTTCTCGATAGACAAATGGTTCTGTGGTACATTCAAATCACTATGTTTGAGAGGCCTGACAGAGTAAAACAGGCCTAAGTGGAGTTTGATAAACTTATATTCACGATTTCACTTAATGGCACAGAAATTACAGACTGCAAGTTTACAATATTTTGCACATGAATACCAATATCATACCAATATCATCATCCTCTTCATGTCGCTGAAGCTCAAGCATTGATGACGGCCCACTTCTGAAAGCCACGTCACTACACAAGCAGAATTTTAAACAAAGTGATTGTTTGCACTGGCCACACAACAGTTATTTTTATCCTAATAGTCTGGTGCAGGGGTTAGACATAGGTAATAATATAATATATAACAAAACCATCTTTTATTTTTATATATTTTAAGTTTATTCTTATCATGGCAAAGCTGAACTTTCAGAAGCCATAACTCAAGTCTTCAATGTCACATGATCCTTCAGAAATCATTCTTATATGCTGGTTTGATGCTCATTATGCATTTCTTTTTATTATTACAGTTAATGTTGTTGTGGAAATTGTGATATATTTTTCAGGGTTCTTTGACTGACAAAGTTCAAAAGAACAAACAGCATTTATTTAAAATATAGATATCATTTTTAACGTCATAATTGCAACTACTGTCACTTTTGATTGGGTCCTTGACAAATTCATATAATGATATTATTATTATATTATAATTAATATTACTAAATTTACTATATTGTCCTTGTATAAAATCTATATAAAATTAATATATAGTATGCATTACAAGATAAACTGCAGATGTATTTGCAGTATTTAGACTCATTTGTTTAGGCCAGGTATCTGCCTTTAATATCTCAACTTACACATCAGATAACATGTTGGGTCCACTGGATACTCGGACACTTGTTTTGTTTCTGGTCCCCGACGGCTCCTCTGTAACACCACTGGTTAAGCCAAAAGAGGTACGGCCGTTTCCCTGCAGCTGGGCCACATTCTCACTTGAGTGATCTGACTCGTCCTCAAGAGAGTGAAGGAGGTTTCTGCGTCCCTGTTTTCTGCATCTTAGTCCACTTTTTACAATGTTTTCAGGGTTTTCAGAAGCAAAAATGGCATTCATTGAGGCTAAAGATCGTTTGATTGATTTTGGCGTGTTGATAATGTTTCTTTTTAGGTTCCTGGTGTGATTCTTAGTTTTTTGTGATTTCATTGAATTTCCATCCTTATTAATCACACCATGCAGAGGAGTATTTGTTAGTTTGGACTTTTGTGGAGGCGGACTGCGAGGTGTGGGAAGCCCATCGGCTGGTTCCTGAGACTGTGGCGCCTCCCACCAATTGGAAGGAGCTTTTCTTTGTCTTTTCTGTGGAACTTTGTCTGACACAGCACTGTCTGGTTTTCTAAGAGAAGATGAAGTCTGTTTCTGTGCAGATCCAGATTCACATGAGTAGACCCAGTCAAACACTCTCTTCTCACCTGTTTTATTTATAGGAAGAAACAGTAAGTACAAAAACTTAAATAAACAGAAGTAAAAGTGTGGGAAAGAGTTTACCTCTAAGAAGGTTGTGCTGTCTGTTAGGACTACACAATTCTGGACTAATCTCTGCATCATTCTCATTTGGATAAGCTCCCACTTCCTCTCCTGGTAATGCCACTTGAGGTTGACTGGGTGTTGATTTTGGTTTCCTTCGACCACCTGTTTTCTTAGCAGTCTTCTGCTCAGCTCCAACTTTTTTTCCATTGTCACCTGCTATTATCTTTTTAGCCCTGTCCAACACATTAGGAGTCTTCTGCTTTTTCTGATTCCCCTGGGCAGGCCTGATAGACTGTGTTTCCTCAGAATCAACAGCAGCTGCTTGCTTAGTTGATGCTTTAGTACTGGCTTTCGGTCTTTGTGCTGTATCCAACGCTTGCTTTGGCTGAGGCTCTGTGTTACTCTCATTCGGGCTACTGAGCCACCACTCTCTTGGAGGTCTCCTTGTCCTCTTGCAACACAAAGGACTGTCTGAAGAAATGTCGGATTCTATTGTTGGTGGTTCCTGTGATTTTGGTTCTACCCATTTTGTCTCTTTTCTCTTTTGTTTTTTGCCTGGATCCAAAGCATCTTCCTTCTGTGAAGATCGTTTATTCACAGCTACAGTGCAAAAAAAAGAAAAGATTGTAAGTTTTCATGCACTCTGCACTGATGGTTATTAAGGATGCCTAATCACAGAGTTGGGAGTGTTAAGTCTTTCTAACCAAAATAATAAAAATATGTTTGGTGTAATTACCAGTGCACTGTATAATTAAGCAAATGTTGGAGGAACTAACCTGTCATTTGTTCCTCCTTTCGCTCATTGAGGGCAGGTGAAGGTTCATGCACTTGGTCCTCACAGGAAGGATCTATCTGTTCCAACTTTTTTTGTTGTTTAGAAGTTTGTTTCTTTGTCTTAGAGGCAGTTTCCTCCTTTTTGTTATTCTTTCTTTTTTTGTTGGATTTTGTGGAGTGATGATCTGCTGCAGCAGTGTCTTTATTGGATTCCTTCTTAGCTTTTGGCATGGGTCTCTGCTGTTTAGATGATTTTGAGGATTTCTTTGTGGCTCTAGACTCAGGATCTAGGATTTCTTGGCTGCCACCTGTATTTGTTTCATCTTTGTCAGAAAGATCAGCAGGCTCAGGTGCCTTGCTGTTTGCATGTTTCTTTCCTGTAACCATCACAAAGAAATATTTCAAATATAATAACATGTAACCTTTAAATGTTCCATAATTTTTCATTTATGAATATATTATAAAAGTAACAAATACATTTATTGAAAAGGTATATGCACTAATACAGTGCCTTTAAAAAGTAAAAGGTATGAATGTTTAAATGTGTCTAAGGACTGACTTTGAGTTTATACATTCAATAAAAAATATTTTGGGATTAATTGATTAAAAATATTGGTATATAATGATTATTAAACATGATTCAGAAAAGGTAATAATACTGTTGAAAAGGTTTGGGGTCACAGTCAGACCATGTTTTATTAATTGTTTCAGCAAGGACACATTAAATTAAAAATAAAATGCTGTTCTTTATCAAAGAGTACTGGGAAAAAAATCAATCATGGTTTTACAAAAATATTGTCAATAATATGGAATGTTTCCAGAGTATGATTTCTGAAAGACCATGTGACACTTTTTACTGGAGTAAAATAATAATAATAACAATAATCTTTATACACCATAAATCTAAGATTTAGTAAAAGTGTGATTTACCTGATGACACAGTTTTGCATCCCTGTACAGTTTGAGAAGAAGTCTGATCAGAAATTCTGTCCTCCAGCATTTCAGTTACAAGGTCTGCTTCATCCTCAACACTATCATGAGCCACAGAGCCTTTGCCACTCTTTTTCGAGGCTTTTCCATGCTTTTCTTTCCGTTTCTGTTTACCAGACTCCATTTGCACTTTGTTTCTTTTGGCATCCTTCCCATGCTGATTAGTCATATCTGTTTCACTCTGTGAGAGCTGATCTGTACAGTGTGCCTCTGTAAGAACATTCTCATTTGCAGTGTCTGCTGGGAATGGTCTTTTGTTCCTGCTAACCTCTGCCTTGCGAGGGATGACAAAAAGAACAGGAGCCTCGTCATCTAGGATCATGAAATCCTCCTCTAAATCCACAGGTGGAGGAGCTGGAACTGCTGCTGGTTTCCTGGAACTCACAAATGGAGCCATGTTACAAAAGTAACAACAACACGTGGTTTAAGATCAGAATGTAACATTTAAACTCACCGTGGGGATTTAAGCATCAAGGCCTTTTTAAGCTTGTGCTGGAAAGACAATCCTTTGCCTTGATCATCCACCACCTGATCCTTGCATTGCTCAACCTCTTGAAGTTTTGGTTCACTTTTCTGAACCAATACAGGAGAAAGTTGACTCAGATTTTTCTCCCTTAATAATAAAAAAATGAAGAGATTTAATAAGAAAACTGCAGCTCTAAATAGAAAGAACAATTCAGTTATAATATTAGAAATTATAGTTTCCTTACAATGTTTCTGAAGGGGACTGTGTGGCTTGCTCTGACATTTTATTGGATTCTGCAGGCTTCATACTGAAGAATAAACATTTTAAGTTTAATTTGTTTTTATTGTAATACAAGAAATTATATTATATATTAAATCCTATTAATATTATTTATAAGAAAGTTGAATTAAATGTTGATGAACAATACTGTTGTTACACATTAATATCCGACCTTGATAAAGAACAAGCAGTCGCTTTAGTAGTTTTTCTAAACTCAAGCCTTTCTGGTGGTGAAGCCAGAGACCCGCTATCCCTTCAGAGCAGAGATAATAAGTGAACAGTTAGACAATGAAACAAAACCAGTAACATTTATCAGACTCTTTTTATTCTTACCCATTAACAGATTCCTTGACCGGTTCTGACTGCTGAGTGCAGGATGCCTTGCTTAAGTCTCCACCAATGGGTTCCTCGTCCTCAACAAAGAGAAGAGGATCAGCCACAGGTCTGACTCCATCCACCGTTTCATCCCTCTCTGTTGCCAAAGCAATAGGGCTGGACGTCTTTATGGGAGCAAGTTCTTTAAATGGACTCTCTTTGTTAGGATTGAAAGAAATATGACAATTATTACAGATGCTAAGCAGATATGAGATATGCTAAATAACTCATTTTTTCTGCTTTCATTGTCAGACAAGTAGTTCAGATTTCTACTTGCATTGCCATTACAAATTATAAAATAACTTAATTGCATAATTTTACATTTGCATTTAGAATTTTAAATTACAAATAAATGTGTGCATTTATTAATATGATCAAAAATATAGTTTATAATTTAAATGTTTTGCTAGTTTAATCAAATTACTTTAAAACAAAATTTCCAATAATAGCTAGTAATTGTACACAGTACAACTGATATAAAAACTGTGTCCAATACAATCAAGTAGAAGTAGGTTTACCTTTATAAAGCATTTCATCTTCTTGAATGCCATTTTCTTGGATTAAAGCATCCTTGGGCACCTGACAATCAGAGGCATCTGATTAACCATGAACATCACATTGTGGCACTAAGAACAGTCTGACTTCTTATGATTCACTTCATGTGTACCTGTTGAGATGATGCCCTCATCTTTTCTGGATCAGAAGAACTTTCACTTTTCTTCTGACTATTCATACCAGTGCTTTTGGGCAAAGGAGAAAGCAGAGGCAAACCCAGCTCAGAGTCAGCATCTACCAATAACAACAACATGAGATATGGTTTCGCACAATTAATAGCATGAAAAGGCGATGATGAAATTAATGATTTAAGCAACGAGATGAATGAAAGAATATAATTACCAATTTCGTCGAAGAGTTTGTCAATGTCACGCAGGGTCAAAACCTTATCGATCTTGAAGTCAGAACTGACTCTGAAAACCAGCAGCAACATCAATTAAATTACTCTTACTTGAGATTGTTAAGATATTAACCAATACAATAGGTTGTTATGAAAGTGTAACATTACTTACATTTCATGTCCTTGATAATAATGCAGTTTCTTTTTGGCTTTGATCTGAAATCAATGATTCAAACATCACAAGTTTATTTCAAGAATAAAATACATAAAACGAACTCATGGTAACTAAACTATTTTCATATGATTCATACAAACAGACACACAACCATATCTATATATCTAATTATCTATTAGTTACAGTTCAAAAGTTAAGTTTGTTTTTTACATTTCTTCTGTTCACTCTGCATTTGTTTGAACAAAAATGCAGTAAAACTTTAATAATGTAATATTAGTATTACAATTAAAACTGTTTTCTATTTTAATATATTGTAAAATGTAATTTATTCCTGTGATGATTTATTCCTGAATCTTCAGCAAAATTACGCCAGTCTTCATTGTCACATAACCCTTCAGAAATCATTCTAATAATCTGATTTGATGCTCAAGATACATTTCATATTATCAATGTTAAAATAGTTGTGCTGCTTAATATTTTTTTCCGTGACATTTTTTTAAGATTCCTTGATGAATAGAAAGTTCATTAACAGCACATATGTAAAATAGAAACCACTGAAATAATGTTTACAGTAATGTAATAAACAATGTGATGCTGTGCATTGCTACATGACTGAACTCTCACTTTACTTCTGTTTCTTTTCAGAAACACTGGCTTTCCCAAAACACAGCTAGCTGACTCCTCTGAGAGTTTTCAGCGTCTATGATGCCCAAAAATACTGTGTAACGTTAGGTAGAATGAGTCACTAGGTTTTGAGCGCAGACACTTAACGCACTCTGCGCCACTAACGGTGGCTTTGTTCTTTCCGTAACGATACACCCTTAACTACTAACCTGGGACATGGTGTTCACCCCGGTTAAAGAAAATGTGTGTCCACCAGTGAAGCTCTTAAATGCGCAGATAGTCCGGTTCTCCGTTTCAACTCCAACATGCCCGTTACTGCTAGGTTAGCTGACCGCCATTCGCGCTTACATTCCACTCTCCTTTGTTTAGGCAGTTTGGCAAGTCTTGAAGCTAATTTTGCATTCGCAATAGATTAACTTTCAAAAGAATAGTGAAAAAAAGCATTAAAATATTAATATCGAAAAGAAAACATTAATATCTTTCAAAGAATCCGTCACTTTATTTGGCCCACAATAACAACACAAATTCTCCCGCTCATTTTTGTTCCTGTGCGGGAATACGACTCACAATGAAATGCTGCCACCTAGTGCTGCGGAGTGTTTCACAGCCACACTACGATCGAACCAATCAGAGTAGGCACACGTGTAGCCCCGCCCCGATCTGCGGTTCATGGAGAAGCAGTTTTTACAAAGCCATCATTGTAATGCATAGAAGTAAAAACGGAAATGTAACCATAGACAGTAAAAGAAAGCATGTAACGCACCATGTCTATATATCATATTTCTCAGACTACATTTTAAATAAATATAAACATTTCTTACAATTATTACAACTAATAGTTTTCCTTTTGTATCAAATGCAATATCATTTAATAATAAAAATATATAACTTTAATTTAAAAAATGAAGACATTTTTTAAATAAGAGTTGCAGATTTTTTTTATTATTATTATTATTATTAATATTCATCATCATAATTTAAAAAGTAGTTCTCATACAAATCAACACACAGTTCCAACAACCTTGTGACTTCCCATCTAAAACTTTACAAAAACTATAAACCCTAGTAAGTTTTATGATTTTATGGCTGGAGATCAAAATGGTACATAACAGTGCATAGATCATGGTCACTGAAAAGATACCCTAGGACACCCCCTACCCTGATAAGAGCAATTCAATTTACACAAGCTTTGCATTTTAGTTTTTACTTCATCATTTATCAAAATTACATATTTACACATTTGAACAATTAAAAAAATAAATATCATTTAAAAATTATGAAAAATATCAAATCAAATGATATAAACATTATTCAGTTTAAGTGAAGATCTTCTTCTGCTTTTCAGCAATTTCCATTGGTGATATCGCCTCCTCTACATTCATGCCTTTGTAGAGAGGATGTTTAATGTGTCTCCATATAACCAGAAACACTTTTATCGCAAATAGTATACAAGTCAACCCCAATAAAACAGCTGTGAAAAATAAAAAAATATTGTTATCATGAAATATGGCACACCAGATTAAGAACACAACAGCAAAGTCATTATCACATTCCTGCTCACCTATGTAAATGCCGCTGCGGCTTGGATCTGCAGATTTATAGTTCTTTGTCATGTTTCCACTCAAGGCCACAATAACAACAGGGTAGACTGTCAGAATGTATCGCAGGTGCTTTTCAAACACAAAGTTCTCAACAATGAACCTGTAAAATGATAATGCATTCATCTCAAAATGTATGTCTTTCATTTATTTAGCATCCTTCATTTATTAGATGAGTTCCATCGTCTTACCAAGAAATAGCTTCACCCAAAAGAATAGAGAGAGAGACTGTTGCTGCATCTGACTGGGTCATTCCTGCATCATATCTCAGCACAACAGTGAAGTTAATCAGGGTGGCAATTGTTGTCCATGTTGTGTACGTTGCAATGCCATTCTGAACCTGCAAGATTAAAAGTGCCAAATTAAAAATGCATAATGTTTTTAAAATGGTTTGATATGCCATTAAGTAAAATTGTAAGGGTCTCTCACTAATATCCGTATGCACCAGAGATCTACTTTGTGATATTTGTTTAACCAGGCTCCATATTGTTTGAGTCCATGACAGGAGAAGATTATCAGCAAATAGTTTGTGAAGGCAATCAAGGCAAGGATAATGAATGCAGCAATCATCACCCTTTAAAGAAATGCAAAGAAGTTTATAAGGATTTTGCAAACAGTCAACAATAATGAGAGAAGTAAGTATAATTATTAACATATAAATTATATATACATGTTTTATGCACAAATTATTTATTTTTCTGTACAAGTCCAATGTATTGTACATACGTATATGGTTTTTTTTCCTCAAATATTAGTAGAATTTCCTCTTTGAAAAATACATTGAAAATATTTTACAATTTTATTACTTGAATATACACTGGTAGCCAAAAGATTTTGAAAACAGTAATATTGTGAAATATTATTACTATTTAAATTAACTCTTATTTATTTGTTTGTTTGTTTGTTTTAAAATATAATTTATTCCTGTGATGCAAAGCTGCATTTTCAACAGCCACTACTCCAGTCTTCAATGTCACATGATCCTTCAGAAATCACTCTAATGTGTTGATTAAGAAACATTTCTTTTTTTTATCAAAGTTTTCATAGTTTTTGCTATTATTTTTAAATATAACATATAAATAAATACCGTTTAATTAACTTTCTATTCATCTAAGATCACGGTTTTATTATGGTTTCTACAAAAAGCAACACAGTTTTAGATAATGAGAAATGAAATGATTTCTTAAAGATCATTTTAAGACAGGAGTAATGACTGCCATCACAGAAATTAATTCGATTTTAAAATATACTCAAATTTGTTATTCAAAATTTAATAACATTTCACAATATTGCTGTTATATAATTATATAAATGCAGCCAACCAACAACATTTAAAAATCTTTAATATTACAAACCTTTGGCTGCCACAGTATATCAGAATTGTTTTTAAAATGACATGAACTTACTGTCTGTCCCACAGAAGAAGCCAGATTATATTTAGCAGCATGTTTACAATCCAGGTTATGAAGAATCCATATGGCAACACAGCAGGACTGCAGTACATTGGACCATAAACAGTCCTGTGAGAACAATATACATAATCGTCTCATTAACTGCATGTTAATATTACAAATCACATTTTATCCCACTTTATTTTTTGATTCTAGCTCTCTGAGTTCTTACCTCCTGCAGGTAGTGGTGAGGATGTAAATATGCATGAGCGACAGCCAAGTGTAGATGACACCCCAGATTGAGAAGGTCCATCCTGAGGGAGTGATTTCTGTATTGTATTTATCTGATATCGCTCCAGTGTTGTTCCGAAAAGGACCTGCAAATCGGAAAAAAATAACATTGTAGCAATATATTTCACCAAATTGTAATTTAGCACCTAATTCATACTGGAAACATTAATATATCTATCTTCTGTACTTACCAGTTCCCGGTCCAGCAAGTGCGTTGAATATGATACAGATTATGTAAATGACAACAGAAAGGACTATGAGTGCTAAACGGGCAAAGCTGTGACCTCCCATTGTGAGCAGCTGAAATAAAGAGAATGTTCTGCTTGTTGTTATCTGAAAACACACACACACACACACACACACACACACATATACATATATATATATATATATATATATATATATATATATATATATATATATGTGTATATATATCAGCTCAAAACAAGCACCCTCACATATGCATTATTAGTGATAAGTCAATGAAACATAAAGACACAAAACTTGTATCTTACCTACGTCTGAAACCAGTTTCAGAGTCTGAAACCAAGCGTTGAAGAGAGAGGGAAGTTAGCATAACACTCTGAGGACTGAATGACACAAATACTACCCCAGTGGGACTGGTTTTATAAAGGGCAGGTTGTGTAACTGTAAGACTACACGTGCTCAATATGTCATTTGAAGGTGTACAATAGCTGTCAAGGCTACCATTTTTTCTTTGCATGCACTTCCGATGGTTATGAAAAATCCTTACACAACCAACTAATCTCACACTCTGAATTAGTAGTGTTTTTTCTTTTAAGATAGTTTCTGTTTCCTTTTTTATATCATTTATTTTTCACATTTTGTAATTTTACTACAAAAATGTTTTATAAAGTAAAAACTAAAAAATTTTATCCACAGGTACATGTTTGATAACATAGCTTAGTCATTAACTGTGTGTGTAATAATGTTTTTAACAGTTAAGGAAGTAAATGTACACATGGATGGACACATGATGAAGCATATGAAACACACCTGAACATGTGAAGAAGTGATATTGCCACGTATATACGGTTTAACAAAGTATGTTTACGATCATGTTTTTGCAGGTAGCTTAACCTGTTATACATTTTGCGAAGTTTGTTTTCAAATTAAAGATTTGCATATTTCCTTAGAAGACCATGATTTACTGGTATGTGTGTTTGGTTTCATTCAAAGGTACTTCGTTCGTGTATCTTCAAGGGCAAAATTTTGCATATTAAGTTTAAGTACACGTTGTTCTTTACCAAACATAAACATATATTGATGTTTGAGTTCATTCAGTAGGAGTCACAGAAGCATGATCAGTAGTCGCATGCATATGTAGAGTTTAGGAAAAGCCTGCATGAATTGTTTAATACATTTTAAATGTTTTTTTTTAATCGCGTTAAACAATTATTTACATCCTAATTATCCACGCCCTAACATGTTACATGTGCGGCAATTCGAGGAGCAAACCACTTAGCGGGGGATGACGAAATATTAACAGAGATACATTAACACAGGAAAGATCAATATTTTATGTTTAAACTTAAATAATTATCATATTTAGACTTATGTTTAAGCATAACAGCCGAGCAGCTCTCCTCTGTTCATACACTGCAACACTCTTTGAGAGAGTCTATTCTACAAAAATGGTTTCTTCCAATGTCTCGTGATCACCAGGAAATAAACCCTCCATTCGGTAAATTTGATCGTGAGAAAACATTACGGAGTGTTTTTGTTACCTCTCAGACACTATAAAAAATGCCTTTACTTTGTGGCGGAACAACTGAGGCGAAAGATGCGAATGAAGAGGTGCAGAAAATATGCGATGAGGTTGGTAACTCTTTTTTTACTGTAGATAAATAGAAATAGTGAAGTGATGTGTCACACAACAACAAACTCACAATTGACGTTTTCCACAGATAAAGTCTCATGCCGAGGATAAAGCTGGGCGTAAATTTGACGTTTTCGCCGCAAAAACTTTTAAAACACAACTTGTTGCGGGGACAAATTACTTCATTAAGGTAAGAGAAAATCCCTGTGATTCTCTAAATGAACTTTTAAGAGTGCCATGTTAATGTACTGAATAGGTCTGTAAAAGCAAGCCTCAGATTTAGTTATTAACAGCTATAATATATTTTCAAAGCATTGTTGTAAATGATGTGTTTCAGGTGCATGTAGGTGAGGATGAGTACATTCATCTACGTGTATACAAGACTCTGCCCTGTCACGGAGAGAAACTGGAGCTGCATGGCATACAGACACCCAAGACTCATCATGATCCCATTGAATACTTCTAAAGCAAACTTAAGCAAATCATCATAAATACTGCCTAAAATGCTCATGGTTAACATTTTTACTAGATAGTGTGATCACAGAAGAGTGACTAGTGGGATCACTTCCTGGGATGACACTAACTGTGAATTAGGTAACCCTTTAAATACATGTTTCCATTATGTGTTTGGCATAGCTGTAAAATAACCCATCCCACTCTCAAAACATCACTTAACTCACATCTTGTTACCTATAATGTAAGGCTTTGGGCTTTGTACTTACTGATATGTTTGCAGTTGATAGGTATTTTATATTATTTACATAAAGTACATGGATGGACAGTTTTTGTTTGTTGGCAAGGGTTTTTCAAACTGGGGAAACAAATGTTAACAAAAATAAGATTAAAACAAAAAAAAATTCTAAAAGTTTATAATATTTATATTTCAGTAAATAAGTTAATATTAAGAAAAAAATGAATACATCTAACAGTACAATTCTATAACAAGTCGTTTTTTTTTTTTGGGTACAAATTGGGTATTTACATTAGAAACTATATATGCAATTTTACGATGATACATCGCATAAGGATCATCATTTGGGGGTCTGTGGCAGTCGTGGCCTAATGGTTAGAGAGTCGGACTCCCAATCGAAAGGTTGTGAGTTCGAGTCCCGGGCCGGCAGGAATTGTGGGTGGGGGGAGTGCATGTACAGTTCTCTCTCCACCTTCAATACCATGACTTAGGTGCCCTTGAGCAAGGCATCGAACCCCCAACTGCTCCCCGGGCGCCGCAGCATAAATGGCTGCCCACTGCTCCGGGTGTGTGCTCACAGTGTGTGTTCACTGCTCTGTGTGTGTGCATTTCGGATGGGTTAAATGCAGAGCACAAATTCTGAGTATGGGTCACCATACTTGGCTGAATGTCACTTCACTTTCACTTCACTTTTAAAAGACTGAAAACCCAAAACTAATCTCATGGCAATTCATAACTATTTTCAGTTTTGATGAATCAGTGGCTAATTTCCATGAATTTCTCATTTATACAATCTGCACATGGCCCAGTGATGGTTATATTAAGGGATAGGCCTTGAAGCTTTCTTTTTCTTAAAAAAAATAATGTACACTCAATTCACATTAACTTTTGACACAGATGGCCACATCAACATCTGAGAACAGATCGATAATCTTTAAGTCCCCTTCACTTCAAATGAACATTAATCTCTATATTGCAAAGCAAATAACACAACTTTTCAGCAATGGGAAAACATTTCATGGTTTATAAAATCTTTTGTACAATATTTATACAAAAAGGTTTACAGGATTTGGGCAACAGTAGTGTTTCTTCACTGTAAGAAACACAAAGCCACAGAGCATACTGATGGAGGGTTTATGGGGTCAGTGACAATGTCCAGGCTCAGCTCCAAGTGTTTTCCTCAGAACAACAGTGTAGTTTATGTTGACAACAGAAGTATTATTTACTTGATCTTGGGAGGGGTGTAGTGAATTCGGCACCTTTCATTGAAAACCTGGAGGAAAACATGATCATTAACAAACACTTCTAAATGCAAACCACTCAGATCAACAGGAGACACTCAATAACTCACCTTAAGACTCCGGTCGTTGACCACTTCTTCAACGTTTAGCTCAGACTGCATGAGTTTTAACTGTAGGGAAATGCTAGAGAATTCAAACAAGATTTCAATCAATTTCAGGCCAAGCACAGATAAATAAATACATTACCTTAGTTTGCTCTTTCCTGAGTTGCTTGATTATTGACAAGTTGTCGCTATCTTTTGCCCTCTCTTCACGTAACTGCCCAACGACAGCAGAGGTCTCTGTAATACATGACTTTATTGCCTTATCTCTGGAAAGATGAGCTTCCATGAGCTGAAAGGCATAGGCAGTACAGAAAAATAGCTTGTTATTAATGCATCACAGAGTATGACAGTATACTTAAATCAGTAATACATAAAAAAACAAAATTAGGGGATCTCTTATAATAATTTTAGATTATTAAAGAGTGTTTTGTATGGTGATACATACAGATTCATAAAGTTCTTTGCAGGTCTGTGTGGCGTCCACTTTGCCTGAGAAGGATGCAGTGGGCACAGTAGCATTGAGGCCATGGACAATTCTGTCATCTATGGTGCGCATCACTTTTAATACTTCCTACAGGACAAGAAAAGAGATGTACAGCATATCAATGTAAATAAATATGTAACTAAGTTATTTGTTCTTGTTTTGTATGTAATGCAATCACAGTTGTTTATATGCTTTTCAACCCTTGCTGTGCTGAAAATTCTTTACTTAATTTTCGGTATAAAAAAAATGTTTTATTGTAAACCTCCGATTGTTATATTAACACAAAATCTTGGATTCAATCTTTTTGTTAAGAAATACAAGACCTGTGCTGACTGAAAGAAAACTTCATAAAAATATTGAATCCACTAGCATGAATTATTTTTGTAGGCTGCTCACTTTTGACAGGGAACACCGCTACTGTAATAAGGTGAAGGGAAAATTTATTTATTTGGAAGTAGTTATACTCCGTGTGAGCGAAGTCAGTAAGTCTTAGTCCAATTAGATAAAATTAACTAGAATTTTCAGGAAAATGACCAGAACATATCAAAGGCGTTGAGATTTTCCACATTAAATTAAGAAAACCTCTTCGCCTCCATTTAGGCATTATTGATAGAACTGCTACTATTTTATCTTAAGGTAAAACACCTTGGTAACTATAATCACACGTTACGTTTAAAAAAAAAGGGAACAATATAACTATATATACCTAGGTAGCTGACAACATTAACCAGAGGGAAAATCTATTTCAAACTACATTTTATAATTCTTGTGTAATTTATCAGCATGAAGCTTTATATTAGGGTTTATATTAACTGAGGGACACCTAGAATACCTCAGAAACAATTAAATGAATTGGACAAAACACTTAAAGATAGTTCAAAACCATATATAAAATTGTGTTTGTTTTTAAATGTCAAAACACCTAAATTATACAGGTTCCCCTCATATAAACTTTAACTGAGAATCCTGGTGTTAATAAAAGTTAACCAGTCCAACAACCCATATATTTCACATTATGTACTTGTTGGCTTAGAAAATATCCGTGTTTTACATTGTGTATCATGAAAACTCGTCTTAAATGCGTATATTTATATTTACAAAGCACCACACATTCGCTTAATCGCTCACGTTTGCTCTGCTGTTCATTGAAGCTCGTACTGCATGCAGGAGACCACCGAGGGTCAGTCATTCACACAGCCTTGCCGTTAACATTATAACAACGTACTTATGGAAGTCAGTATGCGCTTAAACATCCTGCATACTTTTATCCTGCCTGTTGACAACTTCGCACGTTTTACCTGAAACATTGAAAAGTCCTCACAGTTCAGAGCTCCACCGGGCGCCGCCATAGTGGACTGAAGAGGTCCTGCGCGAAGAGGGCGACCAAATACTGCCTGAATTACGTTAACTATAAAAACGGTTGTTTTTTGACACTTACTAATCAACGTTACAGGGAATTATTGAGTGTCCCCGCAACCTTTTACTGTAGTGAGCCAACTTAAAATAGATAGTTTGAAAGAATATTTTTTCACGATAAAAATAAGATTAAACGTGAGCAAGTAGAATCCACAGGTGATTTATGAAACATGTTTTGCAGGACTGCAAATATTTTATATTATATATTTTATTTAACTTGACTTTTAGTTATACAATTTACAACCTCATTCGTGTTACGCTCACTTTACATACGTAACTTACGTCATTAACAGGCGCTTGTGTGAGCTGAGCTGTTTTGGTTGCTCAGGGTCCTTCAGGGTTACACCCGCTCCTCTGGGCCTCTGTGCTCGCGTGTGAACTCAAACTGACTTTAAGGTTAGAGGAACTAAACCCAGCAATGTAGCTTGGGCACAATTTCTTGGTTTAAAAATTGTCTTTTTCTTTCATTGTATTTTTCTTCAGAAGTCATGATCTTCAACATGATCAGAGGGCCTCGCGCCGCTTTTGGCACTTTAATAGGTCAGTATCTTTTCCGTGTGATGTTTGTTTTGGTCAGCATATGATAAGCTTTGGCACTGGGCACAGTGGGCATTCTTCAGACACTTGTGGGCATAAAACTAGCAGTGAAAACATGATTATAAATACATTATGACGCCGTATAACTTTTCGAGACTGACATGATTGGATTCATAAGGTTGTTGCGTGGATTTTATTACTTTTAATGTTTTATCTAATGCGTGAAATGATCCACGACTCGTTATAATGATTTTACAACTCCATTGGATCTCTCTTACATAATGTACCATAGTATAATTTCCTATATATATATATATATAATATAAACGCGTCTGCTAAATATATATATATATATATATATATATATATATATATATATATATATATATATATATATATATATAAGGGGTGTGACGAAACACTTATCCCACGAGACGGGACTTTTTTGAAGAAATCCTCAATGATGAAATATATAGATATAGAATGTAGGTGCATTTCAAAATCAACTTGTACTTTATGAAATTAAACTTCTGTTTTAATTAAGTATATGCAGCAATAAACAACGTAAACTAGAGCTGCAGAATTCTGGATAAATTGAGAATCATGTTTTTTTATATATATATATATATATATATATATATATATAATATATTGGAGATCACGATTCTCTCACAGTTCTAAAGAAAAAAAGATCAGAAAACTAAACAAAATAACAATTTACTAGTGGTTCTGACAAAATGTTCATTGCTTCATATATTCCTTTGAACAAAATAAAAAATAAATAAATGAAGGAGTCCGTGTCTCAATTCATAAAGACCTGTTTCTCAATTAGAATCTTTTGAATGAACGATTCAATGACAAGGGTTGTCTCGAGGGTTGTCCCCCATAAAATTATGATAAAATACCATGCTGTGTATTGTACATAACAATGTTTTATACTTTAAATTATTATGTTTGTAGTAAAACAACACAAACGGGGCAAAAATTAGTTTTAAGTCTAGAAAGAAATTGCTCTTGAGAAATTTTGTTTATTTTCCCCAATAAAAGAAACCTTAAAAATTATATTTAGCTGTTTTCAACATAATAATAATAATAATAAATGTTTTTTTGAGCAGCAAATCATAATATTGGAATGATTTCTGAAGGGTCGTATGACACTGAAGACTGTAATGCTGCAAAACAAAAAAATTCAGCTTTGAAATCACAGGAATAAATTACATTTTAAAATATAATTAAGTAGAAAAACAGTTATTTTAAATTGTAAAAAAAATATGTATAAAAATATATTTATCTATAATTTGCGGAAAATAATTCAGTGGTGAGTGTGTTATGAATACTATAAAAATGATAATTATTAAAACTGTGGTATTGCTCTTTATGTCATCTTAAGCATTTTTACTGTATTTTAGTATAGCTCGTTGTACAACAAATCAGATGGTCAAACGATTGAATAAAAGATCATTCTTAAACAGCTGCTAAAATGCTAAATCAAATGTTTAAATGCAATGTCATGTCCTCCTCTGGAAAAACAAAAAACAAACAATGTTTTAAACTTGTACCAGTGCAAATATTACAGGAAACAACACATTTGTGTTGTATAAACATCATCATGCAACATCACCATGACAGACTTAAAGGGACAGTTCATCTAAAAATGTTCCACTAAGGAATGAAATTCAAACCAAGGTGAGGGTGAGTAAATGACGGAATTCTCATTTTATGGTCCCTTTCCTCCTTCTATAGGGCAGGTGAGGAGAGGTGTGATGACCACAGGGAGCAGAAGACTGTGCAGCAAGCCTCAAGAGGGGGCATCCGCACCCCAGGGTCAGTACTCAAATATCCATTCACTTCTGCCTGTCTGCATTTGGAGACGGGGCATATGACACAGCACATGACATGATTCAGCACCAGACATGACACAGCACTTGCCTTGACACATCATACCAGCACGTTTTGTTACAATTCAAAGAAGGAATTCAAAAGCAAGAAAAAGCATGCACGTAACACGCAACAGCGTTATTATGATGTAGAGCAAGATAGGTTCCTGTTTTGGCTGTTCTACAAGGATCAGATTGCACTAAAGGGAATTTCATTGCTTTCCCAGTGAACTCACTTTTCTTCACGTTGTGTTTCCTCTCTCCTTGTTTTCTCCAGCACAGCGGCTAGGGTTTAAAGTACCAGGCTACCGTCCATCAGAATGGGATAAAAAGATGCTGGTGTGGTCTGGGCGATTCAAAACCGCAGAACAGATTCCAGAGTTTGTGTCGTAAGTGGGCTATTCCTGCTTACATTGAGATAAACCCCCAGCTCCAGGCAAACTACTGAGCATATAGATGGTGTATGAGGTCATGTGACTAAAGTTCTGCCAGAGTATTGGTGGAACACAAGAGATGTCCACTGTGAGGTTCAAACAAGATTGATTACTCAATGTACTGACAGGTAATTAGTGTAATTCATGGTATCTGGAGGGAGATGAGAGTGGGCTCTGTTTGTGATGTTAGATGCAGAACATGGCAGGCATGTCCTCTGTGACCCATCATACTGTTGCTTTTTTACTAAGGATGAGTAAAAATACTGATTTAATGATTGATTATGATATTCATTTGTATAAAAGTGTCAATCCTTAAAATCCCAAAGATCAATGGTATTTTACTGGACGATTACATTTCAGTAGCTGTTTGTAAACGTATTGTTAAAGCCTGTTCACATTAAGAACAATAACTATGTTAGCACAAATGTGCACAACTGCACGTGACCGTAAAGCTGGATTAAAAAACAAACGACTCTTATGAACTGGTTCTTTTTAGTTAATCAAAAGCACACAGCAATACCAGTGAAGTCCGATTCAAGAAGAAATTACTCCAACGAGCTAGTTCTTTTACTTTATTGGTCATGAAGTTCATATCTTGGTTTTGGAAGTCCACAACAACTGGTTGTCAAAAAACAGTTTCATTGTCTTATAATCCGCATTTATTTTAACCTTAATTGCTAGATTCATTTTTCTGATTCATTTTTCAACGCTAATCGTGGTGATTGGTCTAATTTTTATTTCATCATGCCTGTAATTCATGATGCTGTAATGCTGTAAAGCAGTGTTTGTGAGTGCAGTGCTGCTTTGTGTACAGTGTTACCAGGGAAAACAGCTATTTTTATGCTACAAAAGCGGCCCCTAGTTGCAAAGAATGAATTTACATTTTCCTTCAGACCAATGTGAAAAGACCAACAAGTGAGCGGGCAATATGCTAATATCCTTGGGATTTGTTTCAAAAACGACTCGTTTCAATGATTCCGAGTCGACTCTTTTCTTTAAAATGTTTTCTTTGTACAATTAGACTTGTTTAAGCATATCTTCACGTACAATTTTATAGTATTTTCTTTACTAATGAAAGTACTGCATTGTTTTCAGATTTGAGACGATTGATGCTGCCAGGAATAGAGTGCGTGTGAAGGCCTGCTATGTGATGATGGCACTGACCATCATGGCATGCGTTGCTATGTCTGTCTCTGGGAAAAAGGTAATAAAAAGTGTGCTGTTGTATAAATGATAAGCTTGGGTAATATATGGCTCTCATTTCCTTTAACCAATGCCTTCAATGGCAGGCGGCAGGTCGGCATGACAATCTGACCTCCCGTAACATGGAGAAGAAGGCTCGATGGAGAGAGGAAGCACAGAGAGAAAAGGAGGAGGCCATTGCACTTGCAGAGAAAGCCCAGTGAGATGCATCCATCTGAGCTCCATAGAGGCCCATGTCACAGTGTCAGTTATTTAATGTCAAATGCCACATACATGGCAATTCTGGTGGAGGTAGTACAGGTTTTCCTTCACATAGTAAACAGAATTTTAGAGTAGTGTATAAAATAAAGATGTGAGATTTTCCTGGTGTGATTAATTTTTTGATGTTGTATTTATACTTTTAAATATTACGAAAAAATAAAATCGTGTTCCACTGTTGTGTCTTTACTATTATCTTTAAAGTCTTATGAACTTCTCTATTTTTAATAGTAATATCAGTAGTATAGAATTGTATCAGCCATCACTTCAATCCATCAACTGACACCTTAAGAAGCAAAAAGCTGTGTTTGTAAGAAACAAATCATTAAGATATTTTATATTTTAATTCATACAAGTTCTCTATTCATAATTTAGCTTTTTCTGCTGAAAAATGTTAATCTTGTCTGAATCAGCAGAGAAATATGCACACATTGTCTGTCAGTCTGATGGACTTTTTCACTGGAGGAAGTTATGGATAATAATGGATTGGTTTCTTACAAACACCCAGCTTTTCAATTCACAAGATGTTAATTGATGGACTGGAATCGTGTAGATTATCATGATGTTTTTATCAGCTGTTTGGACTCTCATTCTGATGGCACCCATTCACTGCATAGGATCCGTTATTGAGCAAATGAGGTAATGCTGAATTTCTCCAAATCTATTCAGAAACTCATCTACATCTTGGAGGACCCGAAGGTGAGTACATTTTCAGCAAATTTAAGGTTGTCCTAAAGCTGCTGTTTATTGTCTGTGTTTGATTAAAATGACCAACCATTAGTAAAATAGCATAGCTATTAGTACTAAATTAAATAGGAAAAAATGAGAGCGTAGTCAAAAAGGTCAAGTGTAGTAAGAATGAAAGCATAATGACTGGCCCTTCTGTGAATGAAGCAATGATGAATAAGAGTCTTATACAGATCTCAAATTAAATCACTTGACCACTGAGCTTCATGAAACAGCATTTATGTAAATGGCGCAACAGAGAACAGTTACACAACCTCAATATGACAGCAGAATTGAACACAAAGAGCTGGTCATCTCTTGGGACGAATCTGACATTAAAATAAGAAAACCTAAGTAAACAATCATATCTTGAGCTAATACCTAGTAAATCTTAAGGTCAAATTTGTTGATAAATTCTTTTAAAGTCCATTTGTCATTTTCCACCTCCATTTTTTTAAAACGAGGATTATGGCACCTTCGGTATTAAGAGATTCTAACCCTTGCAAAAATACAATAAAATAAAACAAAACAGAACAACAACAACACAGAACTGAATTATCTGCTCTGTATTTTTCCATATACAATTCTAGTCACTTGTTTCATACAGTTCTAGTCAAATATGGTGTCTGAACGTGTGTGCGCATTCAGCATGATTAGACATTAATATTTAAGTTTGTCTCACACACATATCAGGAAGCTAAAGCCTTTTCAGCTCAATTTTCAAAAGCTTGTTAAAATATGTTGGACGCTTTGCAAGGGTTGGAGTTTTCTCAGCCAGAATGAGGCGGCGCTCATAAATACGTAGTGTTTTCTGTAAGCACATCCCATAATGCAGGTATGTGCCAATCCTCTTCACCTCAATATCCTGAGAAGCGCTTTGGGGGACTAAAATAGACTACAGAGGTTCGAATCTAAACAAAGGGTGTCTGTTCTGAACGTAAAGTGCCGATGAAGATGACGCTCATGTGAAATTGTCCGTTAGAAGTATCAAATGGTCTAATGCACAGGATACAGGACCTGACTTTTTGTCTGTCCAGCAGTCTTAGTGAGCGGGAAGACTCCACTCCCAGATTTCCAAAGGTGCAAATGTTTAACCCTAAAAGGAGATGTGGAACCTGTACAGTTCAGTCATTGTCGGAATGCATGTTTGATGCAAGTCGAAGAAAGAAACCCTCTGGCTGGCATTGTCAGCCGGAAAGCCCTGACCCCTTAGTCCGTTTTTGAGTTGTCTGGGTCAATTGAGAAGATACAAGTGCCTTGCATTTATCAGAATCCTTTTGAGTTTTTCGACGCATGTTGGCTGTGACTTTTTTTAAGTGGGGTGATTTTAGAGACATGCAAACACAGTCACACGCTCAGTCCAGTGTTTTACAACAGGTGGAAAGCAGATCCCTTTTCAGAGTCAATATTGCAGTCACATCACACGAGCTGTACTTTTCTAGCTTCTGTTTCGTCACCGCTGGATGCAGTTTTCCTGAATCGGGCTGAGGGACTGATGGGATGTGCGTGCTTTGAAGGGCCGAAGGACAGTTCAATGAAGGAAGTGGGATGTATAAGTCATATGAAAGATCTACTGGTCACATTTTCCACATCAGGACATCGTTCTGGAGCCATCTTTCTGGACCGGTCCAGGGAAGTAGGACAAGAGGGAGGAAATGGGTTGACCGGCAACACACGCTCTTGTATATCACACCTTAATTGAAATGCTCATTTGTTAAATCCTTCGCTCTGTTCAGTCAGGGGAGTGTTGCTCACCCTCCAGGGTGGATTTCTTGGAGAAGATGGGGGTGAAAGGAAGTGTTAAAGTTGGAAACCCTCCATGGGAGCCTCACACTGCTGGAAAAGGAACTGCTGCTGCTGGAGATCAACGGCAGGGGCCAGGGCCGGATCTTCATCCTCTGTGCTGAAGTAGCGCTCGATCAGGTCAAAAGCCTTCTGGTAGATCTCCTGGTTCTCATGGCCTTGTAGAAACTCCAGTTTGTCCAACCCTGATGGAAAGGAATAGGAAAAGGTTGTCTTTTTTATTTTTCTAGACCCATATATAAATGTTACACATATATTTTATAGGATATGTATTTTTTGTCTATATTTTGTTTTAATTGATTTTAGTTGTTAATTAAATATGTTATTAAATAATTATGTAAATAAAAAATTAAAAACGTGAAAACTCATTGTGAGATTCTGATCTTTGGAATTAAAGACGTTGGCAGGATTAACACTGCTTAACATTAACAAGGATTTATTGTAGAAAGGTTGGGATGTAATGAAGGTTCTGAAGACCCCAGAGAACCAATTACAGGCATATGATCAGCTAAGGATGAATGAAGAAAAAAAATATTCTTACTATATGACATTAAAACAACAGTAAATTACCGTAAATTGCTATTATTGGAATTTTTTTGTATACATTTTTTGTTATTGTTATTATTATTAAAATATGACTAAAATCATGCAGATAAAGAAATATATTACGAGGATAATAACAATGCAATAAAACAAATATCATCATTAACAATTTTTTTTATTTTACAGGACAACAGTAGAATTACAATATTAATATTCATGTCTGTCTTAATTTCTTTGCCTTTAAATATTAAACCACAAAACCTTTTTGGGCGGAATACTGCAGGAAGACCTTTTTTTACTGCATGTATATCCTGTACACTCAGACTTAATTTTTAAATTGTATTTATTTTTGGCACTAAATAGTTTGTCACTGGCAAAATCACTGGCACAAGTTGCCATTTCACATAAAAAAACATCTATCGTTCCACTATAATAATCATAATAATAATTACAATAATATATTGAATTTGATAGGTCTCTCTCCCATTGTCCTACAGCAACATTAAAATAGTGTAGATTAGTGTACAATGTTTTATAGTAATAATTTATTCCATTTAGTGTCCATTTCATGCTTTTAACATTTAATATTGGGAGTTTGATATGTAACTCATTTGCTAACTTAGCTACTATTTGTTAGGAGTAAATAGTAACTTTAACAACAGTAGTTACTTTTTTAAAGTAACATGCCCCACACTGGTCAAAACTTTTGGTGAAATAGTGTAGATACAGGGTAAAAAATAAAACCTTCTAGTGCTCATGTTTGTGCACGCTATAAATGTACACTACTAAAAACAATACATATACATTCACTGTACATAATTAAGTCACATGAGTATGATGAGTTATTATGCTTATGAGTGCACATTACAAGCGACCCAAACTCACAGTGCTTGCAGAGATGGTGTTTGTGTGGGGCATTAATTACTGTGAACCAAGCGGCTCAGAGACTATTAGTTTTCAGTGAATTTACACAATTCACATGGGTGGGTCATACTTCTCAGATCAAAAAATATGGAAATCCTTATAAATATGCGAAAATCAAATGCAAGTGTGATGACTAACATACCATACGCTTCTTCAATGAGGGCGCAGTAGGGATTGATTCCTCCTCCTCGTTTAGCTTCCAGCTCACCCAGTCTTAGGATGTTCTCCAAGCCATTCAGTGCCACCTGTACGATCTTCGAATCCATCAGAGTCAGGAGGTCACATAAGGGCTTGATGCAGCCAAGCTCAACAAGATGCCTGAGGAGAAGATTAAAGCATTAAAATGTGAAGCCGTCTTGGTTGCTGATGCAGAAATTGAGCTCATCACAAACTGTCACAGGGGACACAAGTTAACCTGTTAAGCCGCTTGTCCACCAGCGTCTCGATTTCTGACGCGACGTCAAAGCCCATTCATTTCCTATGGAACTACGTCAGGCAGCAAAAACGCCCCGCAAAGCATGATGGGTCGCGTCGCGTCGATTAGGTCAACAGCAGCGCATCAAAAAAGTATCTCGGTGGATACTTTATGCAAATGAGAGCGTCAAAATGCAGGGCAGCAGCCAATGGAAACTCGGCGGCGAGAATTTGTGTATGCCCGTTGCTATGGTTTCATACTTAAAGTTCCAGGCGCGAAAATGGAGGAAAAAGTAATTATTGCGGTCTCTAACTTTCCGGTTATATATGATTCCAGCCTGGACATATATAGAAATGTCCAGCTAAAAAAATGATGCCTGGAGAACTGCTGTCTCCCCTCTTCCAACGCAGGTACAACACCGCAATGCTGACCACCCGGTTCCTGATAGCGAGTCTTCGTCGTCGATCCATTGCAAAATGATAAATAAATGATAAAAAAGTATTTTTCCCCCACAATGACGTCCGTACATGTCCAGCCCACAAATTCCGCCCCCAAGCAGCGAAAACGTCACAGGGGTCGCGTCGGAACAAAAATTGATCTGACGCTGGTGGACAAGCAGCTTTAGCCAGCACCCCCCATTATGGGACTCACAGCTGAAAGTGCTCTACCTAGCTTATAATTGTAACAGTTTCCTACTTCAGTGTGTTACAAACATAATTTTGGTGTCTTTGGAAAGAAGACCCTTTGAGCTTTTTATCAACCAGATTTGATAATGCTCAAAAATATTAAAAGTTATAGACACTGAAGTGCATTGAATTTTTTTTACCACACTTAAATATTTTTTTTATTTGACGTAAAAATACATTAAATGAGTCCTGGAGCAATCTAGAAAAGTAATGGGTTGAAAGCCACATGTCTCATGAGTTTCTATTTCAAATCTGAATAAGATATCATGAAAAATGAGACTCCTGTAAATATTTCAAATAAGTGCTGATGGCCACTTATACAGATGGTAATAACACAAATGTGCCATACAGTAAATAATCCACTCTCTCTATTCATATAGACGTGTTCAATTTGATAGCCATGATCATTCAGTAATAGCGAGCTGATTTGGGCTGATTTGCACTCAAACAGATGGTAATCATGCAGATACATTCACATTCAACATAAAACACACTCTCACATTTATAAAAACTGTTGAGAAATAAAAGAAACAAAGAAAAAGGCGATCGTTATAAGTTCCGCCTCCATCAGCTGACAGGTGCGTCAGAGAGGGAGCGCCAAAATTCAAATATACTATCTTTCGTCTATCTTTCATTCATTGTTTTTTCCGGTGGATTGTCTCATTCTGTTTGTGACACTGTACGCTGCAAAACCATACCCTTTTTTTACTACAAAGACGCAGTTTCTGACCGTGAGTTATTCCATAACGAACACAAACAGTTCAGTAGCTGAAGAACTGAAACGTAAACAAAGGAATTTTGATCCATATTACAACGTTATTGATTCGTTGGACTAAACGTGCTCCATGAGATGTCGTTCAGTGGACCCTTACCTTCCTAACTAAACCGGAATTTACAGCTGTGGATGTGTTTATGACTCGTTATTACGACGGATCTGATATGTACATCGTTTCCATTGCTCATGTTTTTGTGTGTACTGCTTACACAAATGTAGCAAATACAGTCTGTATAAGCTTTCCATTGAAAAACCGATCTGTCGTCGATGTTTGAGGCTTAGATCTTTATAATGATACATAGATTGTCAAGATTAAATTTGTCCCGTTTCATTTAATCTATTCCTAAACACTGACACGTGCAAGTTGAGGGGCGTTCAGGACGAGGGCGTCGGGGTGCTGGCTAACAGGTTAACAGCAGGCTAAAGCAGTGATCTATCTTCTTACCTGATCTGCTCAGCAGAACCACCAGATGTGGCATTTGTGATGGCCCAGGCCGCCTCCTTCCTTGTACGGAACTCGGCTACTTGCAGAATATTAATCAACGGGGGGAGCAAGTCTGCATCCATCACCATCTGCAAAGATCAAAACAAAGATTGTGAGAAAGAAACAGACACTCAGGGCATTTACAGAGCTGTAGAGTATTCAATTTGTTCCGAAACAAGGACTTAAAATGTTTTAACAAATGACTTTCGGCATGCAGCATTTGGCTGTGGAAAAAAAAAAAGATCCTACATTGAAAAAAAAACTTGATATTAATTTTGAGTCTGTGAGTTCACCTACCAATGGTATGAGAGGAGAACAGCTTTCACTCTTAACCAAACGAACATTACTAGCCAATCAGAATTTTTTCGCAGCTCTGTTGAATCTGTTCACACATGATCTCTTAATGGTAAGTTAATGGTTGGTTATGATCATATTATGTATAGGCAGGCATATTACATTTATGTATTTTATTAGTGTTGTTCAATAAAACCATGTAATTACTTGGTTTTGATATTTTATTTGAGCCAATTATTATTGCCTCATCGTTAGTTTATATATAAATAGTCATACTAAAGCCTGGTGTCACTTATGTCTGTTTGTGTTACTAAAAAATATCAGATTACTCAGTTGTCAAAATAATCGGTAGATTACTTGATTAATCTCCTGATTAATCATTAATTACAGCCCTAGACTAGTTAAAATATTTCAAAATACAACTGCATAGTTTTACTTTTGTAATTAAAAGACAAATATTTTGTCATTGAAAATCTCTTAAAAATAGTATTGAAGTATTGTCTCGTCCTAGTGAACCAAGTATCTGTATTTGGTCTCATTTCGTGAGCTGTGAAGTGTTTTGTAACACCCCTAGTGTTGATAAGCGGTGATATAGCTAAGTGTATGATACAGCTTTCATTCTTCAGGTCAATCATATATTCATGAAAAAGGTCAGTTTGAATAAGGAAAGCAATAACTTTGCCATAATATCCTTTCAACTTATCCTGTTAAAGTTACTTTTTTTCATCTCAGAAATATATCCAGATTACGGTCCATGCATTCAACCAAACATTCATGTGTTAACTGTAAACATGCATGTACCTGTATTTGTGCACGGTTTCCAGCTGTGATATTGGAGATGGTCCAACATGCCTCTTTTTTAATAGATTCTTTTGGGCTACTCAGCAGGTGAAGAAGACTTTGCAAGGCAGAGCAGTTAAGAATAACCTGTTCGTGAGAAAAAAATTATAAATTTTACACCCTAAGCATGTAATGGCTACAACATTACTGTAGAGGACAAAAAAAAGTACAGTTGTTTTACCTGAGTCTGTAGGTCATCTCCTGTTACTATGTTCCCCACGGCTCTCAGAGCAGGAGACACCACCTTATATTCTGCATGTCTGGAAAACATGAAAACAACAGCTCAGAAAACTGTTGTCATTCTAAGGATTTGAAGTAGCACCCATAAAAATACAAAAGAGAGAAGCCATCTTAAAAGCCTAAGCCAGTGGTTCTCAACCTGTAGGGACTTGGGTCCAAAAGTGTGATTTTTAGACTTGAAAGGTCATATTAAGGAAATGAAATATTATAATTCATTCTGCATATTTATAACGAATATATATTTTTAAAGTTATGCCAAGCTCTAACATTATTTATCGGTATTCAGCCAATCACAAATGACTAAAAGAGTCATGGGCCTTCAAATATTGTTGTTGATAATTGGGTCTTGGAGTCACACTGGTTGAGAATCGCTGGATTAAATTATTCATTATTCTTTCCATCTGTTTTTCATGTCTTACAGCAGCAGCTCCACTAGTCTGCGGCAGACTCCTGAGTCGATAACAGCCTGGATCTTCTCATTGGGACCATCAGACAGATAAGAAAGAGCCCAGCATGCATCAGCCAAAATGTCGGTATCATTCACAAAGAGCAGCCAGGACAGAACGCTGAGACACGGCGACACCTGCATTAAAAAACAAATACAACTCAGATAAAGGTGTGTATTACTTAATTAGATTTAATTAAATTACTTAATAATCAAGTTAATATTGATTTATGTTGGTTTAATATTTTTCATTTCTTTTTTGTTTATTATACATTAATCAATGTCATTGTATCGTAAACAAAAATTAATTTACATTATCATTAAATTGTAAATCAACATTAACTTAATTAAGCATAATTATTAATAACATGTTCTAGCTTGAGCAAACATGACCACGATGACGTGTGCATGCCACCCACAGCAACAGCACTGAGGTTTGTAGCTCGCGAAATGAAGCAAGAACTGACTGTTTATGTGCTTGCTTATCATTTATCAGGCACTTTCATCTTTCATGCTCTCCTCATTTTCATTTACTAATTTGGAAGATGCTTTTATCCAAAGCAGTGCCAGAGTGTTTTGTACAATAACAGCTAATAGTTAAACGGATTCAGCCACTCTTACTGTAAAGATGGGCCTCTGGCTGTTAATAAATTATTTGCTTTAGTCAATTGTCTCAAGCTATAATAATGTGACAGTAGTTTGTGGGTTGCCCCTTCTTGCAATATTTAGATATCTCAACTTGAGCCTCAACTTTGTTTGCTCCACAAACACACACTAAAAATGTCTTATGCTTACCATGGCTACATTTATTTGATAAAAAAATTAAGTTAAAAAAGTAATGTGATGAAGTACATTTATAATTTACATTATCAACAGACATTAGGATTCTTTGATGAATTTAAATTGGAAAAAGAACAGAATTTTTAGTAACAGTTATCTACTGTAACACTATAAAAGTTTGTTTATATTTAACATGCCCTTGCTGAATAAAAGTATTGTTAAAAAAAAATTCATAACAAACTTTTGAATGGTACATTATAAGGCATTGTTATTTTAATTATTTAGCATTATTCAGTAATGTTACAAGTCCAATAACAACAAACCAATTTTTTTTTATGTCACAACTGTCACAAATGGCACAACTACTTTATTTAAATAAATTAAAAACTAAAGTTAATCTGTTTAAATCACTACAAGTGAATTTGTGCATCACAACATAAAGGTAACCTAAATGTAAAAAAGGGGGAAATGAGCTTGGCACAATTAAATATCCAATCCTATATATATTTATATATTAGGGGTGTAACGGTAGTGCTGGGCGGTTTGACCAAAAATGTATATACCGTTTTTTTTTTTCAAAATTATACCGGTTTTCCGGTTTATGATGTTTTTTTTTTTATGGTGTACAATGCATTTTCTGCTGGTTGATATTCCAAGACGTGCTTGCGGCTAAGGTGCTGGAGTAAATTGCTCGTGTTTTAGCCCGACAGCACTTGCATAAAATGGATATTATATATGCATAATCTGCCTGCAGTGCATATGCAGTCCGCAGCACGGACTCATTGTGCTTTCACACAGGACGTGTTTGCAGTCCACTACTGATCCGCGTCAGCTTAGTCCACAAACACATTTGTTCATTGTTTTGATTTCATATCATGTAAAAAAAAAAAAAAATTATATATATATATATATATATATATATATATATATATATATATATATATATATATATATATTTTTTTTTTTTTTATATATATATATATTTTTTTTTTCAGCATCGTAAGTCTTTTATCACAAAACAATCTTTCATATAGACATTAGTTTAAACTCAATAAATATAAACAACGCATTATTCATGCATTTGACTTCTAGGTTTGTATAATAAGCTGCTCAAGCAAGCGGCAAAACATTTAAACAATATTTAGCCTACTTGTTAAAATATTTAAAATTAAAACACCACAGACAGAAACAGTCTCGTGCATTTAAATCTTTATCACAAGCAATCCCACAGGTCTTAATGAACTTTGTTTTTCTGCTTCCATAAAAGTTAACATATTGTTTTCCTTGTTTATCTAAAAGTGCTCTTTTTCTTGTTTTAAACCTAGCCAAAAACCCATGTGACTGCGTTTCCATGTCAATCCATGTTCATTTTTCCCGCAAACAATGCGCTTTCACTTTAATTCAGCGCCTGCAGCACAGCAAAAATAGACTATTTGTGAAACAGGCATTATAACGTAACACCAGAGCACTGCTGAGTTTACCCTCACCACGCCTCGCAGTCGCTACTTAGAAGTGCAACATTGTAAAGGGTCCGTCTGAAACAGTGTCCCGCGGCCGCAGCGCAACATAACGTTCGTTCCGAACGCTGAGTAATTAAATACACCGGTATGGCGGTACAGTCAAAATAAACATCGTAACGAAAATATACACCGGTTTTCGGTATGAACCGGTTTACCGCCCAGCACTATGTAACGGTATGCAAAAATCACGGTTCGGTAGGTACCTCGGTTTTAAAGTCATGGTTCGGTTCATTTTCGGTACAGTAAGGGAAAGAAATGCAAACATTAAACTGCAGGTTGTTTATTACTATAAACTTTTTTTTTAACAATGTTTACACTTTTTAAAAAAACTTTTTAATAATATATATATAAAATAAAAAAAAGAATAAGAAATAAAATACTGCTGCAAAGTTCTCCACTAAATAAAATACTCTCAGTCTCAAACCAATATCACATAAATGAAAAATATAAAATATATATATAACTTATCCAAAGTGTAAAGTGCATCATCAACAGTTTCAGTTTTTAGACCTGCTCACATTTCGTTATTGCGTTGGACCGATCGGAATTAAGAGCAAAGGTCTGTTTAAATGCTGACGGGAGCTGCGTTTGAATTACAATCGTTTTGTAGCTGTAACGCAACTGACACGCAGCAGAAACGCCACGCTCACACGCCAGTGTGTCACCGGCCTTAGAATCAGCTGCAGGGCGGGATTTGCACTGAACGCGGAGACTTCTGCCACTTAATATGTCCGTTTGGAAACACGAAAATCTACCTATGGTTCCGCACACAAAATATTGCATTCGGTTATTCGGTACACACGTGCACTGTACCGAAAGCCCTGTACCGAAACGGTCCGGTACGAATACACGTACCGTTACACTCCTAATATATATATATATATTAGTGCTGTCAAATGATTAATAGGGAGTAATCTCATCTAAAACAAAAGTTTTGTTTACAAAATATATGTATGTGCACTGTGTATTTATTATGCATATATAAACACACACATGCATGTATACATTTCAGAAGTTGTGGCCTAATGGTTAGAGAGTCGGACTCCCAATCGAAAGGTTGTGAGTTCGAGTCCCGGGCCGGCAGGAATTGTGGGTGGGGGGAGTGCATGTACAGTTCTCTCTCCACCTTCAATACCATGACTTAGGTGCCCCTGAGCAAGGCATCGAACCCCCAACTGCTCCCCGGGCGCCGCAGCATAAATGGCTGCCCACTGCTCCGGGTGTGTGCTCACAGTGTGTGTGTGTGTGTGTGTGTGTGTTCACTGCTCTGTGTGTGTGCACTTTGGATGGGTTAAACGCAGAGCACAAATTCCGAGTATGGGTCACCATACTTGGCTGAATGTCACTTCACTTTCACTTCACTTTCAGAAAAATATGTTTCTATATTAAATATTTATTTATAATAAATATTTTATGAATATAAATATGAACATGTAAATACATGTAATTTTATTTCAAAAAACATACTGTATGTGTGTGTATTTATATATACATAATAAATATACACAACACATATATTATGCAAACAAAAACTTTTATTTTGTATGCAGTTAATCATTTGACAGCACACTACTTATATTATCTATCTATATATATATATATAGAGAGAGAGAGATAATATTGTCCATTTCTAGAAATCTACTTTGGAACAATGTATGTTGTAAAAATCACTCATCACTACATAATGTGTACTGAACTGCATGGAAACAAAAGGAGGTGACTTTTACCTTGGCAAAATCTGGGGGTGGGTTTTTCCCCCTGCACAGGTTAGACAGAGCCCAAACTGCATTCCTCATCATAGTCAGACGGTTTTGTTTAGCCAACAACCTGAGAATGAGAATTTGCATCATTAGAATAACTACTCAACAGTACAGTTGTTCGAAAACAAATGGTTGCATGACTTACTGTACTAAAGAGGGTAGAATATTGCAGTCCAGAACATAGTCCCTGCACTCAGTGCTGTCACCTGCAATATTGCCTAAAGCCCACACTGCCTGCAGTGCAAAAAGACAGTTTCAATCACAGTTAGTCCTATTTTTTTTTTTAATACCTATCTGGATCCATTTGTGCGCCTTCAGCAAGATGCTCACCTGTTCCTGTACATCCTCGAAATCTGAGCTGAGCATCTCAATGAAAATGGGCACCGCCCCAGCCTGGATGACCACGCGTGTCTGGTGGGATGTTCCTGAGGCGATGTTAGTCAGAACCCATGCTGCTTCAAACTACACAGAGACAAAACGCCTGTCATCATACTACAGAAAAGCATTCACTAATGCACCATTCTAGAGCCAAGAGGATTAAATGAAGATAGCAAGGACACTTGCAGAATATACACATTCCAATAGTGTGAGCATGTGCTGGGAGAGATCCATGCCGGATGACTCACTGTCTCACTGCTCTAACTTACGGGATATGTCTGCAGGCTGTTCTTCTGCTTCTAAGGCTGTATGGTTCATTTTAATATCACTTAGATACAGCATGCTGGGCTCACCTGTAGCGTGCAGTTCTCTCTTCTTTTCAGGAACTCAACAAATCGCTCCACGACACCAGAGGTGGCAATAACCTCATCAATAGGGGGATTAGGCTCTAATGGAGAGTTAAAAATGGAATTAGCATTGTTTTCTCATAAATGTGATTATGCAAATGCACGAATTTCAGTCTTCGGGGTCTTTCACCTTTAGATAAGAGCTTTCTGAAGCGCTGTGTTCCTATGAGCTGTTGCTCTGGGGAACTGGAGAAGATCATCTGTATCATGTCCTCAGAAATAACACTTCCCTTTGATGATGGAAAGACAGAAATGAGAATAATCTATTCTAGATTTTTTTCACTGATAAGTAAAACACTATGACTAGCAATTTTTTTTATCTTTCTCACTGTGATTTGGTCCATATTGTTGGCCTGTGATTCCAGGTATCCACTGTCTGACATTCCATCATCCTCCAGTGTTCCATCCTCCTGCACTGTGGCCACATTTCTGCGCTTGAACAGCTGAAAGAACACAAGCTCTCAGCTCACTGTGCTCAATAAAAATACCAACATGCGCCACATATCAGTACTAATGTTGCACTTCTTTTCTTTGAAGGAGCAAGCGAGCTATGTTTTTATTATTGTTAAAATATTCTCTCCTGTATCGTATCTGTAGGATGATTCTCTTAAACATTGTAAATACTGTGATTTTAATAAGATGTTACTGTTTTAGTATTTGAGAGTATATATATATATATATATATATATATATATATATATATATAGTATTATATACATACATACAGTATGTGTGAATAAATACATACATGTGAACAAACTAGAAAAACAACAACATCAGAGTACAATAACTATATACAAAGCAAATATCCACAAATCCACTCTTATATCTCCAATTCTCCTACTTGTTCATCTTTCTTTTGTTTGCGAAGTTGGAGGCCCTCTTCCTCCCTCCTCCTCCTCATCTCATCCGTGTTGAGTGATTTGTTTTTATAGCTTTTGAGACGCGCATTGTCCTTCCCCTGACTCATGATGTTGCCTGCTGGAAAGAGATGATCAAAGCAAGATGAGCACAAGAGAAGTCACCAAGACTCAATAGTTAAAATAGTTGCTTGATCTCAGCTAGATGACAGGCTTTGAGAGATCATTTAATGTCACTTGTTTCTATCAGCAGTGGACACATACAACAATCATAATGCCAGATATGCATGAACATCGGTTGTTTGTGACATAACTAATCTGACAGCAGCAAAAATAGAGAATATTAATTTAGTCAGAGCTGTAACATACTAAAATGACCATTCAGTCACTTAAATGCTGGGTTAAACTAAAAAAAATATATATGTTGAGGTTTTGTGTCAATGTAGCCAGAGCTCGGCTCCTTTCAATCATTCTCTTGCAAATAAAAACAGTCGAAATCAAGAAGATAAAGAATTATGAAACGGAAGTAGCAATAGGTTTTTTCTTCTGTACTGTGGGTATCAGACTGTTAACGGGTTCAGAAATCAGAAAATAAAGTATAGTCTGGTGACTGGATGGTTCTATCCATCGGTTGTTGACTGGATTTTGAGATGTGGGCACTTTAAAGTGAAGGCAGAAGATGATTTTGGGCTTTTTTGCTTCCATGACACTTTTTCATACTAGTGGAAAGAAACCACGCAAAATAAAGTTTTTTTTTTAAATAACACTTTATCTATTTGCTTCTGTAAATTTCAATTTCTTTGATAAGGCTGTTTTCTCAAAATTATTTTTCTTTCCTTTTTTCTCGTGCATCTCTACTTCAGTAGAACTTAAACCAAACTCAATTTTATTCCTTTCTATATTATGATGGTTTTTACAGAGGGTTTTGTCTATATATATCATTCATATAAAATTTAATTCTTAAAAACAACAACAAAAATGTATTGTAATTGTATATTAATTGTAATTTTTTTGTCATTTTTGTCCACCTGTTGACATTATTTTTATTTATTTGTGGAGTGATAAAATAATTCTAAATGGTAAAAACCTTTATTTGTCAATTTTTTGACCTAATATGTTAGCAAAAAAAAGAAAAAAAGAAAAGAAATAACCTGGTTTTATCTAATGTTCAGTTTGCTGTTTTGGAAATGTGTTCAAATAAGTGAATATTTAATTAAACTTGGCCACATATACATAATTAAGCATAATATTTCAGAAATGCAAAGTCGTTGTTTTATTGTAACGTTATTGTGACTAACCAACTGGGGAAGTACAGTGACATCTATTAGTTATAATTTTACTTTATTCACTTGTGGCGTTTTGCCTTCAATGACTAAAAAGAATATTAAGATATAAGCAAGAAACGTATCTTGCCTGGATCTGACAGTGTCTTTAACCCGCTTCTCACTGGCAGAGGCGCTTGAGCCCGCAGTGAAGGGGAACGACCCATCCAACCATCTCCAGCTAAAAACACCCCGCCAAACACCACAATCCAAACGTACATAGCGCTAGTGACGCGGAGACGATCGATTCAAGTCAATACATTTCATTTTAGCTCCTCAAATGGTCGTGATCATCGACTGAAACGCCGGTTTGCTGGTAATATCGTCTTAACGCCAGACTCGCCTCCCCCTCCCAGATCTGCGCAGCAGCCTCTGTTAGCTCCCCTGCTAACCCACCCGACAAGGTTGTCAGACTGCTGGCTTGTATTATGTTTTAATATTTTTACCTTTTAAATTGAACAACATATTGATGGAATAAAACCACTAAAACACACATAATCCACAGTGGCGCACTGACCTGTCAAAATTGTCTCGTTTATCCCTGCGTCGTTTAAGCTGCTAGCCCTTGTGCCTCAGCCGGTAAAGTGAAACAGAGCATGCGCACTGGGAGAGGACATCGTGTGCGAAGCGCATGTCTGCTTCTCGATGGAACGAACCGTGTTGCCATGTCCACTTATAATAAACCCTGTGTTTTTTCCTTTTTTTTTCATAATGGAGCTTAAAAATATGGATAATCGCGGGGTGGACAGATGTTTTGAGTTTATGTAGGACAACGAAACGCATCTCGGCTTGCTTGTGCTTTATGACCTCTGTATCAAATAAATAAAGTTGAAATTAATAGCCCACTGATCGCATCTGTCACATATGCTCACTTGCATAGCCTAAATTATGAGCTATACATTATACAATTATTATTATTCGATTTAAACTTTTTTATTTTTCTTTAGTCCCCTGCCCAAATTATGCATACGTGCACGAATTAAAGATATATTATTTAAAGAGAGAGAGAGAGACAGACGTGTGCTTGTACACATACGTACACATAGCCTACACACATTATTATGGTTTACTATGGTCTTATCTTTTTTTTCAAGAAGGTGTTTTTTCCAGCAAGATCTGGCAATACTGAGTAACGAGGTTTAGTCTTCTTCGCTGCACTGTATCATATGTTGAATGTTTCTCTTTTTACACTACAAAGATTGGCTTAATCTATGTAGCCAACGGGAAAAAAGTCTAAAATAAAGTAAAAACTATATTTAAATGAAGTATTCTTTAACATATAATAAAGATTTCGTATAATACAGAGTTTAACCAAGTAAAAAAAAATGTATGTCACACATTTTTGGAAAACTAAGAGTCATTAATAATGGGGATCTGGCAACCTGAATAAAATAATGCGATGCGCAACACTGCTATGTTGTTTTATCTCATGAATCCCTTAGCGCTGCTGTACATTATAGACTTCACAACAGATATAGCCCTATTTAATTACCAGTCAAATATATCTCATATTGTCTCATCCTTCCTGGAAATATCCTCCAGGTGTCTTTCACATGTCGCTAGAGGGCAGCAGATAATCTGTCTTGTCTTCTCTCGTAAAGACAGGTATAATAGACAGGCCGACTTTTCATTTGCACTGTCATTGTTACTGCACCAGTGATGGTATCTCTTCAGGTGTTACGTAGTTTGTGCGTGTTTGCTATCATTAAACCTGTTTATCATGGTAGAGTTATCTGATCATGTGGACTGAAGACTTCAACCGTCAATCACAGTGGCGGACAACCTGATCCAGGTAAAGCTGCTGGTGGAAGAGGCACTTCATCCTCCCAAAATAAGTGGATTTAATTATTGCAGATAAAACTGATCATCTTTTGCAAGACATTATACATTTTAGAGGCCGTATTTCAGTGAAGTCTGCAATGTCAGGTAAAGGGTGATTTAGATACTTTAGATGTTTTTTTCCAATTCCAATTTTTTTTAAGATATTCACGAAAAACACACATCTGAGGATGCAATCTTTCAAGTGAATTAATTAATATATATATTTATTTATAGTTTGTGAATACATTTATATATTTACTGTCTTTTTATTTATATACTTTTTAGTAATTAATTCATTGTCATTGTAAATATTTAGCTTTTTATTTATACATTTAAGTCAAATATAAGTTACTTCATATAAACAAGACATAGTTTAGTAAAGTCTGCTTTGTCAAGTAAAGGGTCATTGATTATATAGGAATCTTGGACTTTGGTTCAATCCCCAATTATCTCTAAAAAAAATACCATGATATTCACAAAAACACACATCAAAGTATGTGATCTTTTAAGTTAATTCTCTCGTTCATTCATTCATTCATTGTCATTTATTTTAGTTGTTGTTTAATTTAGAGGAGGGGTGGTGTAAAATAATTACAATACATAGTTATAATTAAGAAATACCAGTGTTTATAATATTGACTATTATTATTATTATTTACTTAATTGTAATTTCATTTATTTGTCATTTCATTTATAAATTGAGTCCAAAAGCTACAGTATATTTAAAGGAACCATTTATTAACATGATAAACGATAAAGAGACTGTGATGTCATGTATAAACTGCAATTTATTAGGCTATATAGGAACTCTGGACTTTGGTCCAGTTCCCAATTATCTCTACTTATATTCTTGAATAACACATGTCAAAGTATGCCCTCTTTTCGATGAATGAATGGATTTATTTATTGATTTACTATGTTTTAAAGCAGTCAGTAATTATTCATGGACTGCATTGTGCTTTAAAATGTGGTCAATTGTACTGACTTAACCACTTAGCAATTGTTTTGTTCTGTTTTTGCTTCTGCTTATTATAGCAAAACAATTGTTTAACTTGTCTTTTGTATCCCTCTAACCAAACTCACAGCCTTTATGTGTCTACTAACGATGAAAAGCAGGATTCTTTGGCAAAAATCTTGTTTTTATGTTGCATGATTTTGAATTAATGAACATACAATAGAATATCAACTCATTTTGATTCATTTTCACATTTTCAGCATCAGTTGTGACATACGAACAGCTCAAAGCTATGCTGGCCAATCACAGTGTGCAGCTTTTTGATGTCAGGAATCCGGATGAATTCCAGGCTGGCCGGATTCCCGATTCTGTCAACATTCCTTGTAAGTCACTACTAAAGTGAAGAATCAGTGTTTCTTGTTTCAGTATGCACAATCACTCTCAGTTGTTTATGTGTCTCTCAGTGGGACAGCTTGAGGAGTCACTGAAACTCCCATCACTACAGTTTCAACAGCAATTTGGGGTGAAAGCCCCTAAAAAGGAAGACAATGACATAGTTTTCCATTGCCGAAGTGGGAAAAGGAGTTTGACTGCTCTTGAAATCGCTCATCGTCTGGGATTCTCTAAGTATTGAAAACATACATACTGATCTCATTATAAGCCCAGAACTCATAACATGTGGATGTTTGAATTAATGAAATATTCCTTGTTGTTAGAGGATCAACTTGTTTTCTTGGTCTTTTCAGGGCACGGCATTATGCAGGTGGATACATTAACTGGGAAGAGCATGAGAAGAAGTAACAGGACAAATTGAGCCGCATTTTAAAATCACTTTATATTACTTTAACTGAACCTTTAATCTGGACCTATTTCTGGACTGTAAAAACAAATGTGAATATATATATATATATGTTTACAAATCTGCTTTATTAAAATGTTTTTAAAAGGCTCTTGCTTGATTCTTCACTGGACCATTTTTGGGGAAATTCTGTCACGCTGTCTAGTCTCTGTTTCCCTGGGTGTCCACTAGTGGGCTCACTTCCCCTTAGGCACTTCACCATAGGCACTAGTATTCCAATAGTCTTGTCCTGTCATCACAGTAATTGCACTCCTGCTAATTGCACCAGGTGCATTCACTTAATTGTCATTAGCCTCCCTATAAATACCTGTCTTTCCATGTTGTCTGTATGGAGTCCTTACCTTTCGTGTTTCCAGTCTTCTCATCCTCCGAGATTCCTCATTGTCTTCTCGTCCTCCGAGACCCCTCGTTTTCCGAGTTCCCTTTCCTGTCCCTTTCCTTTGTTTATTTGTTTTGGACTGCCTTTTTGGTTTTGACCTTGGCTGTGTTTGATAACGATTTGGATTACCCTATATTAAATAAATATCTGCAATTGGATCTACTCTCTCCTGTGTCTCACTGAATACGATCGTCACAAATTCTGACAGATGAAACTGACAATCTTTTCATATTTTGCTATTTACAACTATATAAATCTGAATGACTTAGTGTATTGGAGTTGCTTTTAAAATAGAATAATAACACATTAATTATTATCATTATATTAATTATATTTAATTTATCAGAAAACGGATGGAGCAAACCTATTTCAGATAAATAATGAAAAATTGCTCCTTCATATTTAATCAAGCGACTGGACATTTTTGGACTGTAAAAAATGTGATTATATATGCATACAAATGTGCTTAATTCAAATAATGAAAAAATAATCGGTACAAATTTATTTTGGATAACCTGGCAATAGAAGCTAAAATTAAATGTTGATGGTTTAAGCTAATGAAACTGACAATATTTTCATATTTTGCCACTTGCAAAGATATGACTCTGAAAGACTTAGTGTATTGGAGTTATTTTTAATATTGTTTAAATGACTAATCCATTACTATTATATTAATCATAACAATCTATTTCAGATAAATGCTTCAAATAACTTTGGCTTCACATTAAATCAGATAAATTAAATACATTTTACAAAAGCACTGCGCTATAAAAACTAATGTGAATATGTGCTCACAAATGTGATTCATTAAAATATTTTTGCAAAGGCTCTGGACAGTGATTAATTTGTCTATGCAAATGTAGTTTGTCCTCTTGCATTGCGTTATTACCACTAGGTGACAGTAATGGAATTAGACAAAATAAAGGAGCTTTTTATGGCCAGCAAGCAGCGGTTCACGGTGCTCAGATGCTCATTTCACTGCTGGCTGTTTGGATGTGGACGGCTGCACCTTAGTAAATAAATAGCTGTCAGACTGATACTGAACACAGATCCAGGCTGGCACATTTTTCATTGGACTGCAATCAAATCAACAGACCTTCCTTCATCCATCTTGGAGATAATTATTTAAGTGTCAATTTATATAGCGCTGGTAATGTGGAATTACAGACCAAGTAGACTGTATAGTCCATCAGATGTAAGCAATAGCTTTTCAGGTATTGGATTTGGCACACGCTAGTTGTCTCTTCTTGAGCCTGGGCCTTGTTCTTCCCTGAGTGATGAGAACAGACTATGATAAATGTGAACGTGTCACTTTCACCTCAGTCATAATGGGGTCCACACCTCTGGACTGGTTTGTAAAATAAAAAATATAAAACTAATTTCATTGTTTGCCACAGGGGACCTAAATATGCCCAGGTGTTTATTTGCTGTAATTTTTTTTTCGCCTCCATATTCTAAATTTATATTTCACTTCTTTTCACTTTCTGACCTCATATCTCACCAGTTTGAGAGAGATCGGGGGCAAGTTGTCACAAGGCAATCTCAATAATCCAAATGAGTTTTCTCTTGCAGTGGATTTGTATGTTGGAAAAACATTGGTTAACCACATTAGTTAAAATAAACTTAGACTGCAAAAAGCATCTTCATATTAATTTCATAATTTACTACAACATTATAAAAATCAAAAGAATAACAATGAACTAACATTAACAAAGGATAGTCTTCTGTAATACTGTAGCAAATTAATAGCTCAATGATAGTTCATTTTAGTTAATGCAATAACTAATCATAAACAATGGGACTATTAAAAAACAATCTGTAGTCAACTAAGAGTTTTACTTAAGAGTTGAATAATATCCTTTCTCATGTATATTTTTCACAAATGTCAGGTGGGGCAAGTTGTCACATTTTATTGAGGGTTTTACTGGAAGTTATATCATGTGTTTGAAATGTTATACATTTGCCAAAATAACGGTTTTATATTTTATCCTTTAACATTTTACCTTTATTTATTCAATCATTCATGTTCTTCTATAAAGTTTATTTTTGTATTTTGCATTTTATTTTTCATTTTGTATATAGACATGTTAATTGCAAGTTCCATTGTGACAAATAACTTTATTTTGAGATTAATACATTTTAATTTATTTTTATTATAGCTATTATGTATTTCTCTGACCTAATAATAGACAGTTAATGGCAGCTTCTATTGTGACAAATTAACCCATATTGGATGTGGATGACAGCATGCCCTGCTGCTGGAGCAGCCTGTGTTCAATGAACAGTAGCATTTTTCATGGGCAATAACGGTGGGAATTTTATTAGCCAAGTTTATTATCAGGTCAGATTGTTGTAGCTATTGTGCTGTTAATAGGTCCGCTGGGTCTGTCACAGGTAACTGCTATTTTCAGACAATCGTTAGCGATCACAACCTGAGCGTGAACAAACGTCAGCGGAACGCGAATACCTTTAGAGCCATTACATGATTTACAGTTGTGCTTTTTGATATGTTCTTTTATTCTATCACCTACTTGGATTAACCTCAATATATATTTGATCTACCATCAAACACTGAACTAATGAGAACAAAGATGCGTCGTGCGTAAAAGACCTCTTGGAGACGGGATGGTGAAGCTCGTCTCACGACTGTAACCACCCGAGCGAATCAAGCTCTGTGCGAAACCATTTGGGTACTGGCTGCACGGAGTTATTCAATGCGCAAAGGCATCTTGTGGAAGTATTTTTGGAGCTGTGCATTAGTAAGGTTCACATATGCTGTGCTCGTCCGGCGCGCGGTGAGGATGGAGCCCCTTTCTCAGCACCAACGGCTCGCGCTAAGAGCTACATGATAACTTTCATCTCAGCGAAAGTGCGTTCAGATGTGGTTATGTCTCGGTCCTACGCTGGAGAGGCTTAACAGGTAGACACATTATAACTGTGTAATCTGCTGCTTGGATGAAGTATAGAATGATAAGCGATGCTATCCAGAAACGACTGGATAAATGCATGCGTTCTCACTGGCTTTCAGGGCGCACTTGTGCAGATTATCGCCAGCAATTTTTTTTTTCGCCAGCAATTTTCTTAAGCATCAATAGGTGACTTTATATCAGCACTCGGAAATAAATATAGCAACTTTTTGATTTGCACTGCATCTTACATCAGTTCATCCATGTTAAATATGTTTTTTATTTAGTTAAACTTTGAGATTAATTAAATATGATTTTTTTTATTGGAGCTGTATGCATCTGACATTATTAAAATATGACATTATAATTTTTTTTTACTTGAATCAATTTGTGCGTTATTATCCTTAATGTATCTATTTATTTATTTATTTATTTATTTATTATAAACCGAATGTAAAGGGTTGCATAAAATGGACTGGAGGAGACAGGTGTTCATCACATATTCTGATGTGACAAATCAAGCATGGCAAAATAGATTTTTATGATACCTTATTTTTTTATTGCTGAATAGAATTTTCAAAAATATAAAAGCTGCACTGTGAATCAGAAAACATGTCAACTAAAGTCACCGAACACTTGTCATATCCCTAGCAGTCAAGTGTTTTCCGAGTCTCTTTGCAGAATATAAAATCCAGGCACATCTGCATATAAACACAAGGTTTCAGACACACTAGAAATGTTACGATGTATGTTGTCAAAACTTCTGTCCCTTGATGTTTGTGTTTTAATACCCAAAGTCAAAAACTCTTCTCTCTCCCCAGATCTTCCTCAATCATGGCAGTGTTTAGCAGCAGTGAATGGCAGTGGAATGACTCAGAACATTCTGAGGGAAACTACAGCCTGATATCAGGAACTGAAGAAGTGAAGAGGAATTACTATGCCATGCTCTATTCCCTACTCATCCTAGCTATTGTGTTTGGGAATGTCCTGGTGTGTATTGCTGTGCTTAGAGAGAAAGCTCTGCAGACCACCACCAATTACCTGGTGGTCAGCTTGGCTGTGGCTGATCTCTTGGTTGCCTCACTGGTCATGCCCTGGGTGGTCTATTTGGAAGTGAGTGGACAAGAACCTACCGTAGCCTATAGTTCAGTGCATTTCTGTATTGACAACTATTACTATACAAAAATAAAAGGTTCTATATTGGCATTGACAGTTCATTGAAGAGGTTCATAAAGATACATAAAATCTTTCCAATAGACAAAAGCTTCTTTATAGTTGAAAAAGGTCTTTAGATGATTAAAATGTTCTTTGAACTTTTACTTGAGGTCTAAGTAAAAAAATATTTTTTTTAAATCAAAAACATACCCAAGTGTGTCTACAAAAACATATAGAGGAACTCAAATTGGTGAATCATCTAAACAAACCAATTCACTAGAATGAATATATGAGACATGACCATGAGTCGACTCATTAGAATGAACCAGACTTCCAACTTTGCATATGAAGCAGATTCTTTGGACTGAATCAGACTTCCGGATGCTACATATGAGAGAGGAAGCATGGACAGTTTAGATGAGTGCATTTGATCATTCCCTCAGGTTATACATTAAAAACACTGAACTAATCAGCTTTCTGTTATTCAATGCAGCAAATTCACATGACCAACTTTAACCAACTTGTCTTATGGTACAGTCATATTGGTGAAATAAAAATAAATCCAAGATCTATTGTCAATAGTTTAGATGTCTATAAAGCACAGCTCACAGAGAAGCCTCTTTCACACCAAGCAGCTTTCTGTTGGTCAACATGGCTAAATCGCTTGACCAACTGAAACCAATGCAAAATCTGCATGTGGAATGCAAAAACAAACAACCACTTAATGTCTCGAGGGATCCACAGATTTGTGCTGTGTAGTTAATTACTAGACATTGACATAAGAAACAAGACTCAAATCAGCAATAATCAGTAAAAAGCAATATTGGAGAGTGCTGCAGGGATGACGTCAAAACCCAGAGATTTTCTCATGGGGCTTTATTATGGGGTTAGGTCTTTAGGTTGGTGGTATACGTCATACCAAGATGATACTTCAACATGCTTTAGAATGTAAATTACACACATTAAAAACACAATTTTGTAAAGCTGTTATAATTGTTTTAAAGCCATATGTTTGTAATATGTAAATAAGAATGTTCAGAGTGTGACTGTGTGCTGTAGAACAAAGCATTCAATACCATCAATTTATGTTTACCACTGACCTTATTTTACTCATAAATTGTAAAACCCCATTATAAAAAGCCCATAGGGAAATCTAGAGGGAACCCATTGTGAGTAAGTCTTCTGGGTTTTCATCCCATCATACTTGATTCAGTGTCCTCTAAATGATCAATAATTACTTTTCACTTTGGTTAAGGATAAAATTCTTTCATCCACCAATGAAAAACTGCAATTTTTACTTTTAGAGCTACAACCTAGACCCTAGCAGTCTGATTCTGGAGCAAGCAGTTCATTCATCACTGCCAGAGCCTTATTACACCTCCCTTGCCACTCGAATGGGCTTTATTGTTGTAGGCCCTCTGAGAGATGGGCCAAGGGTTCGCCTGTAGGACATTCATTATTAGCAAAACGAGTGTGGGATAAAAGGTGAGACTCTCAAAAAGAGTTCTCTCCTTCCTTACATTGAAGAAACCATATGTCAGGCATTGTGGCTAGAAATAAGTTGCTCAGTTGTACATATGTCCATTAATATGATCCTGTTGTACCTGTGCAGGTGGTTGGTGGAGCTTGGCTCTTCAGTCGCTTGTATTGCAATGTTTTTGTGACCCTGGATGTGATGATGTGCACTGCAAGCATACTCAACCTGTGTGCCATCAGCATCGACAGGTAGGGAGCTAGTAATAAATGTTGGCTTGATTTTTAGTGCTTCTTTTTTAGGAATTCATTATTCTGGGTTTACTACAAACAACCTTTCTTTTTAAAGGTTCTTTGTTGGCATCCATGAAGAACCTTTAACATCCATCACAATTCTTTATAGTCAATCAAGATTCATTAGATTATTCAAATGTTCTTCAAACTAAAGAAAAATGTATTATTTTTAGGACAGTTTACTGCAAAGTTTTTTTTCTGTATAAAATTATCTAATTCTAAATCTTTGTTACCATAACAATAAAAAATAACTTAAATAACAAATAATTTACAAATGATTTAAGCTCAAATAATGCACAAGTTTCAATTAATGTAATTTACAATGTAAATGAGCTTTTTCTGCGTTTAAATAATTGCATTTATGCATCATTCTGTTGAAATGGTCGAGCATAATTTATCCCTCTTCCGTGTATAGATGTTGCAAATTCTCTTTCGATGTCATTCAGTGTTTATTTATAATCAGATATTTAACACTTCGTGGCAGATGCGGAAAAAAAGCTTTGTAGTGAGAGCTTTTCTGAAATTGACTTTGATCATTTGTTCATATCAGAACAAGAAAAATTACTTTGCGGGGTCATTTAAAAATGTTGTTTAATCTCATAACTCATACTTTTCATGCTTCAGTGAATGTGACCTTTTTTTAATCAGCATTCCCATTTCTTCTGAGATTAATTCTTGCGTCTGTGAAGGTATACGGCCGTGGTGATGCCAGTGCTATACAACACCACTCACAGCTCCCGCAAAAGGGTTTCAGTCATGATTGCAACAGTTTGGGTCCTTGCTTTTGCAGTCTCCTGCCCTCTTCTGTTTGGATTCAACACTACAGGTGAGCTGTTCAATTGCTCAACTAGAGGGTTGTGATAAAATAAAAAGATATTAAACATGAATTACATCACATAAGGTGTAGCACTGTAGGTGGTATTGGGGGCGGGACAATCTCATTCTAGAGAGCTTTTGACTGGACAAAAATCTGTCTTGTACATGGGTCTTCATAGATGAATCATCAATATTTTTGTAAATTTTCTTAGAAAAGAGAGACTATAAACTTCAAATGCATAAGCTTGCAAATTGTTAATTTTGTCAACATACACTTAAATAAGATTCAAAAGGTTGGAATAATTAAGATTTTTTTATGTTTTTGAAAAAAAGCCCTTTATGCTCACTAAGGCTGAATTTATTTGATAAAAAATACAGTGAACTAAATACAAATGGGGAAATATTATTACAATTCAAATGAACTGCTTTTTATTTGAATATATTTTTAAAAGTAATTTATTTGTGTGAATGCAAAGTTGTATTTTCTGCAACTGAATTTTCTAATATTCTTTTAAAATACATTAAATTAGAAATCAGTTATTTAAACTATAATAATAGGTAACAGTTCTACTGTTTTTATTAGATTTTTTGATAAAAGAAATTCAGTCTGAGCAGTGTTGAGGGAAGTTACTATTAAAAGTAATGCATTACAATACTGCGTTACTCCCATAAGTTACTAATTACGTTACTTGGGTTACTTTGTATGTAAAGTAATGCTTTATATCACTTTTTAAATCTGGGCTGGGCTTGCTTGTTTGTTTTTATATATATAAAAAAGTAACATTTTTGGCCACTGTGAAAGCCCTTTCACACCAAAAGTGAAACGAATATAGGCCTGAGGAAATGTAAATTAATGTCAGCAAGATTTTAAATGTTTTTAAATGATTTTAAATTTAAAAGTAAAGTGGTACTTTACTAGTTACTTGAAAAAAGTAATCTGGTAACATAACTTGTACTACTTGAGGAATAGACTTTTCTCAAAAACATTTAAAAAAAATCTTCTAAGAAAATCTTCAGAGTTTGTGTTTTTAATAATATCCATTGACCAAAAACCAAAAATCTACAAAAGCGTAAATCAACTACTTTACATGATGTTCTACATTTGCATGATAATCAACAAGTAGCTTCCTCAACCATATAGTTTCTATAGAGAAAGCACTAGAGTGTTTATCTTGAGGGCCAATTTTATAGGTATAGCTTTCAATGAGCTACAATCAGATGTTGATAAATTAGTTTGCAAAGAAATAAACCATCCATTTAATTAGAGTAATCAGTTAATTAGTTTCATGGTGAGATATAATGAATGTCATCTCTCTCTCAATCACTCACACAAGCCTCCTAGATATGCATGCGATTTGTTCTGCTTTGGCTGCATGTACTGCAGATGGGAGAGAAGGACTTTGAGGCTCTAATTATGCTGCCGCAGATACAATTTTATACATCGCAGATTACTGCTGATAAGAGTATTGATTCCAACACAGCTGGCATACATCCACACTAACTTATTACCTTATATCTGTGATTTTCAATCTTTATTACTTCATGTTAGACAATGGAATATTTTACTGGTGTTGTTACAGCAAACAAAAGAATCACAACACCAGCGAAATGTATCTACTGTATGACAAATATGTTGTGTGTTTGTTTTTGCAGATAACCCTGCAGTGTGCTCGATTTCAAATCCCGATTTTGTTATCTACTCCTCTGTGGTGTCGTTTTACTTGCCGTTCATAGTGACCCTTCTGGTCTACGTGCGCATCTACATCTTTCTCAGAAGGAGACGGAAGAGAATCACCTTCCGTCAAGGCAGTGGCAAAGTTCAGCCATCATCTCTACCACTATCTGCGGTAAGAGTAGATACAGGACTCTCACATTTTACCTCCACACGTGATCTCCTCAAACTGTTTTGGATTCTCTGCTCTACTTACAACACACATAATCCACAAAATAACTGTGTATGATGACTAGAAGTATCAGTTACTGGTGGTAAGTAAAGATTAGAAACACATCTTAACTCCAACTTCAATCTTGGATCAAAACTCTGTATTACATTTCACTTAAATTCAAAGAAGCCTGGAATCCAGTTTGTCTTTGTTAGGAAACATTACTTGGTTGTTTTATTCAGAGAAACAACTCTCCCTATCAGCCGACAGAGCCTTTGTATCATTGCCTCCCTGTGAAAGTGAGATGCAAAGTCAGGTCTTTGGAAAAGTTCCAGAAAAAGCCATTCAGCTACGCGCCCTAGGAATTTTATTGCAAGATTTAGTTCCAGCTAACTGGAGCAAAATTTGATATGGAGAAAAGGCTTTGTAGGCTGCCCTGAATATTTTTCTTCCTGTTAAAAAGGCTCCTTTTCCCATGCTATCTAATTTGAATAAAGAAAATGAAGTCCAAACACAGACTTACATATATGAGCTATAAATTGATTTACAGAACTGGGGTTTGTACTGTTCATATTTAAAAGGAAACAATCAGCTTTAGGGGTTTTATTAAAGGGGTCATATGATGCTGCTAAAAATAACATTATTTGTGTATTTGGTGTAGGGCTGTAGCTATCGAATATTTTAGTAATCGAGTATTCTACCAAAAATTCCATCGATCAATCGAGTAATCGGATAAAATGTGTTTTTGCTTAATTAAAGTGCAATATTAATTATGCAAGAGAAAATAAGACTCTGGGTCTCTTAAAATAAACAACTAAGTTTCCTTTTTTAGAATTTTTTATTTTTATTTTTTAAATGCATAGAATGCAGTGCATACATCAAAAATAAACATTTAAATATTACCCATTGTTTCTCTGTATGTACTTGTACTGTGAACAATGACAATAAAGTTGACAGATGAATTAAGTGCATTTAAGTGCCATTCAGTTGGGGTTTTAAATAAAGCATTTTCTGATATGCACATTAAACATTAAACACATAAAACATTAATTTAATTTAATTTATCTTTTAATCATTGAAAATTAACTTAACTTTTTGGTAAACAAAGGGGATTTACTATTAAAAATAAAACATGGAAGAAATGATGTGTGATTAAACCTTAAAAAAAAAAAATGTTGGATTGTTTTTTTTTGTAGTGGGCTATGTACATTCTGCTGAACAATAGTCTTTAACCGGACTTTTATTTTGACGGGTTGACGTACCTTTACAGTTCTGTGTATGTGATGTGACGCTAGTTTTACTCAAATCAAACGGTCAAATGCTCATGAAGTGACTGTCAGAGCAGTTCTGGAGATGTTGTTCATGTGTTCACATCCTTATTTAGTAAGACAGCAAACGCTGAAATCACCGCGAGTGTCTCGCGCGCTTCCGTGTGTTTAATGAATGAAGAAGCGTTTCTGCTCCATTCATTAACAGAGACACGCAGAACATGCAGGATTCATATATAAATAGACTGTTCCGGCTTAATATTTACAGATATTAGTCCATATCGTGATTTGATGTAAGTGCAATGACCTATTTTTGATTAATTCATTCAAAATTTGGCAAATTCCATGCCATTCCGCGTTAAACTTTAAATTCCGTTTTTATGACTGGATTCCACCATTCCCTCTGCGTTTTCTGGGCCCTAGTTGTGCTGCTACGGAAGCGCTGCTACGTGACGTCAGACTTAACAAGCGAATGGACACACGCCACGACATTCTCTTTATATTTGCCCGCGCCCTCAAATCAAAATACTGCTGACTCCTTGCAGTACGCGACTTCGGATGCAGCGCTTGTGTCTCCTTCCTCTTTCTGGATGACGTAAACGCGTTGTGTCACATTAAAAAAAATCATTGCGAAAGAACCTGACGTGAGATTTAAAATAAATTAAAAGAGGCTTCGAGGCAGAGGAATTTGCCTTGATCATTTTTTGTAATCAAGTTACTCGAGGAATCGTTTTTGCCCTAATTTGGTGTAATGAAATGTGTTTAAGTGGTTTAAGGTAAAAAAACCACGTTATTTTCCGTATAGTGTACATAATTTTTTCTCCTTTATGCCCCACTTTCTGAAACGTGTCGATTTTTACAAGGCTCGTTGGTCTGAAAAGCGAGGTGTGCTCTGATTGGCCAGCTATCCAGTGCGTTGTGACTAGCCGAATAAATCAAATGTGTAACGACCTTAAAGGTCCCATTTTTCGCGCTTTTTTGAAGCTTTGATTGTGTTTACAGTGTGCGATATAACATGTGTTCATGTTTCGCATGTAAAAAAACACAGTATTTTTCACACAATTCACCTATCTGTATACCGCTGTTTTCACTGTCATAAAAACGGGCAGATGTCTTCCTTGTTCTATAAAGTCCCTCCTTCAGAAATAAGTGACGAGTTCTGATTGTGCCAGCGGTTCCTGTGTTGTGATTCGACAGTAGCTGAGTGCACACTGCCCTCCTGGAAACGCGATTGGACTAGTTTTGAGAAGCAAGTGTGCAGGAGCATGTGCTGGAGATGTACTTATAATCACAGGAGCGTTTTTACTGACGAGATGCGCATGAAAATCGCAGTCGTTTTTTTGCACAGCTCTAACATCTAGTTAACAAAGCTAAACAGCGTTGCCTTTTGTGTAATAAGTTACAGAAACTGTTAAATGCACCAACTTAAATAATAAAATACACTTACCGGTTGTGGTCCATAAACAACGCCTTCTCCAGACAAGAGGGAACTGCTCCATCTTTCAAGAATAATCTTTGTGCAAATCCAGCATTAAACTGATTGAGATTGAGGAAGCTGTCCTCAGCAAAATGTGCTGCACATAGTTTTACATGTGGATTATAATTTTCGGGAACTGAGTTAAACATAAATTGTAACCATAAATCTCCAAGTACAGCATCCCTGAGAAGGCCAAACAAAGATGATTGGACTCCGAGATGAAAATAACAGCGTTTCAACGACATGGCAAACACAAACGCAGCTCTTCCTCTTCTCCGTCTGAGCACAACAAGACCATGCCCCCCTTTGTGTAAATTCATGTGGGCGGAGGTTAGTCAAAACACTTTTTAGTGACGTCATTACTGCAGGAACTAGAGGGATGTAGTCCAAACGGGTCGTTTTTTGTAGGCGAATTCTGTTAAATAAAATATCTTGCTTGGCATTGAATTTTGAGCTTTAGAATTTTACAGATATTATTTATACTCTACCAACAACTTTACACACTAACTAAAGTTTTAAACATGGGATCATGAACATGAACATGATTGTGATGACAAAACCTATGTGATTGTCGTCATCACCATTTCAGTATGTCTCTGTGAGTGTTAAGTGTTGTTATATTTAGCTATGGACGTTTGCAATTCTACAATTCATACATTTAGTAATATCATGCCAGTTCAATTTCTTTGTTTACTGTTAGTACTTGCTGAAGGGTAATAAATCACAAGGAGTCTAATGGTTTTTACAGACAGTTTATTGGTAATTTAAACGATACATCTCTGTGGTATTGTTTGTACTTACCCCTTGATTTCTGCTCTGCTCTGCTCTATGGAAAGCCAAGTGGTCCATAAAACGCGTGCTTTTCAATGCCAATTATATTATATTTTGAGTAGGCTTTCATTTCAATTAAATAAATAGTTGGCGATAGTTTCACAAAAATAGAAATTCTGTTTATTTACATTTACTCAACCCAATAATTCAGATGCAGCTTCTGTAACAAAAGTATAGCATGTGTAATTCTAACTTAAATATTAATATTTAAAGCTACATTTTGTTTGCTTTTTCACATTTAACACAATTAGGCTCTAAAATATCTTCTGAGGGTACTTTTTCTTCCTTTTTAAAAACATAATAACATATGATAAACTGAAATTATACTCAAAAGTAGATACCTGATTTATTTTACAATAAAGCAATTACAAATATAGATATAGGGAATATAGTTATCGAATGACACAAATTAGTCCAAATTTGGAAATTATTACAACGGTTAAATAAATAAGAAAATGTATGGCAAGTCCTGACCTTTTGGATGTATTTAATTATAAATGCCTTTGTAATCTATAATAACAGTACATTTATTCATTCTTGAATATTAATATAGGTACCTGTAATTCTGGCCAAATTATATATACTTTGTTTGTGAATTTGTACATGCTATAATGTAAGCATCATTAATGACCCCTTTGTGTTTAATTAAAAAATAAAAAATAAATAAAAAAGACTGATTAGTGAAATGAAAGAATGATTTAATCAAAAATGAGATTGATTATTAATTGTCTCTCATTGGCCTGATTAGCTTTGCCCTCAAAACCTTTCTTATTTAGTGGTACAGTATTGCATGATTTGTACATAATACACTTTGCATAAACGTTTGCAATTAGTTTTTTAAAAGGTAACATTACTGTATCAAGGCCTCTATGCTTACATTTCTTTTTTGATATATTTTTTTGTTTGGGAACATAAATAAATTAATAAGACAATATTAGATTTTTTTTACCTTTTTGATCCCATTTTTAATCTAATTTTTATTAAATTAGTAAAATACAATCCAGAAGAATAAGTTACCAGTCAAATGAAATCAGCATCAACATTTCAGCTTTGCAAGGCACAGAACTCTGCTGTTGCATTAAGGATTATACAGACATTTGAGAAGACTTAAGAGGTGGCATTAATGTATTTCATAAGAACGATGTAATGAAATTAATGTTTAAAATATAAAGTTTTGAAAATGGAAATATTAAACGATTTAACTGACTCATTTATACTTTCAAATAAAACTGAAACCAACAGGTAGGTGGCAGCATGTCACTGCCTTATCAATGAATCATTTATTTAATCGATTTGTTCATTCATTTAAGAACAAAGCAAATGACTCTCTTTATGAGTTGGTGATGGGTAAATCATTGACCCAATCATTGACTCGCTAGATTTGTTAAAAAATGCAGATTCATTCAAAAACGTTGTTCAGAAACAGCTGTGTGTTTGTTTGGAGATGCACCACGATCAGCTGTGACTTTGTTTGAATTTGTTTTTAAGAAATAGAGCAAATTAAGTGTTCCTGAAATTTAAGCCCATATGTTCAGGGGCGCCTGCAGGATTTCTTCCGAGGGAGCCCTCTCTACACTGTTTGTTATGATGAATGACAATACTGCAGTCTGCTTTCACGATCTGAGGTGAACCAATTAACATTTACTGCCTTCATTCAATCCTCATACTCCGTCTGTTTAATCTTATTCACTATCCTAACTGCATTATTATTATTATTATTTTGCTAATACAAAACATCAGGGGGGACTCCCATAAGTCTATTTTTAGGGGGGGTCAGCTCCGCAGTTCTGATTATCAGCTATGATTATCATTTCAGCTTATGTTTATAAATATATATATATATATATATATAAATAAAATAAAATTTATATTTAATTTAGAATTACATATGCTCTACTTTTGTTTCAGAAGCTGCATCTGAATTGTCATATATTTACAGACTAAAACAGTTTGGTTATCAGCATTCTTCAAAATATCTTCCCCAAACGCAATAAAGGCATAAGGTTTGAAACAACATTAGGTTGAGTAAATGTAAATAAACAGAATTTCTATTTTTGTGAAACTATCGCCAACTATTTATTAAATTGAAATGATAGCCTACTCAAAATATAATATAATAATATAATAATAATATTACTTTCTTATTAATCTAACTGTTGAATAAAATCATTTCCAAATTTGTACTCATTCGTGCCTGGGGTGATAACTTAAGGGCTATCCTTGCCATCTTCGCGCTCTTGCAAACTAGATGCTCTGACTTGCCGTAGAGTCCTTGTAGCCATGAGAGGTGTGTCCATGTAGATGAGTAAATAAATCTGCATCTTAAGTGGCGTGTCACGTTAACTTAACGTCTGTCGGCGTGTGGCGTTATTTTAACGCGTGGTGGCGTTATGAAAACGGCATTTTAATATTAATACGGCGTTGAAAAGCACGCGTTTTATGGTCCACTTGGCTTTCCATACTGCTCTGCTCGTTCCGGTAGCACGCGTAACCCGGAACGTGCTTATAATAGCAGCGGTCATACCATTTTTCACAACTGGGGGGAGATAACCTAAGTTGGGATTGTGATGTTTGTTTTGTTTAATTTTTAATGTATGTTTGTAACATTATTTTGCTTAAGCTACACTAACGGTATTTATTTGGTTAAGTAAGATGAGGTTGTTTTAATGTCATTGATGTAATAGACATTATTGAAACAAAGGTTCCCCTGTGCAAATGGTGCTTTCCATTTCTGTTTGGCGGGAAGTTTGTGTATTTAAGCAGAATGTTCCATATTGAAAGGAGGATTTTGGTGGTTTGCTCTGTTACTAGAGTACAACATTATGTTCTATTGTTGATAGAGAGCTGTTTCAGCAATTTCCCTTTGTGTTTAATCTATAAAGGTTTTAGTGCTGCTTCATTAGCATTCATCATGTATTTTTTTTTCTTCACTATTAATTTGTACTTTGCACAGATTATCCTTGGCTAATTAATAAATTATCTATTTTGCACCGAAAACCATCTTGTCATGCCATACCTTCCTAACTCCTCTCTAACTCTCGGACTACAGCACCTGGCTTTGGGCAGTCTCAAAGGCAGTCCTTTGCGACAGTGATATAAACATGATTTTTAATAGTGTCCTTTTTTGGAAAGCCAAACAAAGTAGTTTTGCTTTCTCAACGAAACAGCGTCACACACTGCCTTGAGTGAGTGGCTTGGGAATGGCACAGGCGGCAGATTCAATGAAGCAGCTTGTGGAAACCACATGTGACAACCCCAGGCTGGACTCCACTTCGTCCACGTTGAAAGCCGATTCGGCAATCCACAGTGCAAAGTCAGCTCTAGGCATGACGAAGCGGATATTGTCCTCTTTCGGAAGGCCAAACAAAGTAGTTTCGCTTTCACAACCAAACACACAGCGTTTATACAACCCGAATTCCGGAAAAGTTGGGACGTTTTTTAAATTTTAATAAAATGAAAACTAAAAGACTTTCAAATCACATGAGCCAATATTTTATTCATAATAGAACATAGATAACATAGCAAATGTTTAAAATGAGAAAGTTTACAATTTTATGCACAAAATAAGCTCATTTCAATTTTGATTTCTGCTACAGGTCTCAAAATAGTTGGGACGGGGCATGTTTACCATGGTGTAGCATCTCCTTTTCTTTTCAAAACAGTTTGAAGACGTCTGGGCATTGAGGCTATGAGTTGCTGGAGTTTTGCTGTTGGAATTTGGTCCCATTCTTGCCTTATATAGATTTCCAGCTGCTGAAGAGTTCGTGGTCGTTTTTGACGTATTTTTCGTTTAATGATGCGCCAAATGTTCTCTATAGGTGAAAGATCTGGACTGCAGGCAGGCCAGGTTAGCACCCGGACTCTTCTACGACGAAGCCATGCTGTTGTTATAGCTGCAGTATGTGGTTTTGCATTGTCCTGCTGAAATAAACAAGGCCTTCCCTGAAATAGACGTTGTTTGGAGGGAAGCATATGTTGCTCTAAAACCTTTATATACCTTTCAGCATTCACAGAGCCTTCCAAAACATGCAAGCTGCCCATACCGTATGCACTTATGCACCCCCATACCATCAGAGATGCTGGCTTTTGAACTGAACGCTGATAACATGCTGGAAGGTCTCCCTCCTCTTTAGCCCGGAGGACACGGCGTCTGTGATTTCCAACAAGAATGTCAAATTTGGACTCGTCTGACCATAAAACACTATTCCACTTTGAAATAGTCCATTTTAAATGAGCCTTGGCCCACAGGACACGACGGCGCTTCTGGACCATGTTCACATATGGCTTCCTTTTTGCATGATAGAGCTTTAGTTGGCATCTGCTGATGGCACGGCGGATTGTGTTTACCGACAGTGGTTTCTGAAAGTATTCCTGGGCCCATTTAGTAATGTCATTGACACAATCATGCCGATGAGTGATGCAGTGTCGTCTGAGAGCCCGAAGACCACGGGCATCCAATAAAGGTCTCCGGCCTTGTCCCTTACGCACAGAGATTTTCTCCAGTTTCTCTGAATCTTTTGATGATGTTATGCACTGTAGATGATGAGATTTGCAAAGCCTTTGCAATTTGACGTTGAGGAACATTGTTTTTAAAGTTTTCCACAATTTTTTTAAGCAGTCTTTCACAGATTGGAGAGCCTCTGCCCATCTTTACTTCTGAGAGACTCTGCTTCTCTAAGACAAAGCTTTTATAGCTAATCATGTTACAGACCTGATATCAATTAACTTAATTAATCACTAGATGTTCTCCCAGCTGAATCTTTTCAAAACTGCTTGCTTTTTTAGCCATTTGTTGCCCCCGTGCCAACTTTTTTGAGACCTGTAGCAGGCATTAAATTTTAAATGAGCTAATTAAGTGGATAAAAGTGTAAAATTTCTCAGTTTAAACATTTGCTACGTTATCTATGTTCTATTGTGAATAAAATATTGGCTCATGTGATTTGAAATTCCTTTAGTTTTCATTTTATTAAAATTTAAAAAACTTCCCAACTTTTCCGGAATTCGGGTTGTACAACATAACGGTGGAAACAACAATACTACAATGAAAATAAAAGGTACGCCTTCTTTCTTTGAGTGAACATCTGGGCAGCGTTATGAAAATCTTCCCACATAGTGACGTAAAGATGTGGGGGCGCATTAGAACGAGACGTTTTAGGGGGGTCTGGACGAGCCTTAACTTTTATAAAGAATATCTCTTTGGGTTTGAGAATTTACTCTTTGCAACTTCACAGATCTTCATGCACCAAGAACTTGTAACACTCCAAAGAGGAAGGAAAAATTTGAATCGCATTATATGACCCCATTAAAGAAATGGTAAACTCAAAAATTAAAACTGTCATAATTTACTCACCTACAAGATTTTTTTTTTTTTTTTTGTCATTTAATGAGGTCTGATATTGTTATTCAAAAATCGTCCCTGGACTTATTAGAAAAAATATGGGTGTGCAATATATGGGTAGACATTAGATTTTGGACTATCGCCTCTATAGCGGTTACATGCTTACGTGACGCTGCTGTATTATGTGATCATGATAAATCGTGCATGCATTTACACGTGTTTTTAAGAATTGCAGTTTGAAAACAAGTGATTTTAAGCTGTTAAAATGCAATCTGCAGCTAAAGAGAACTCATTTCGCTATATACGTGTACTGTCTGAAAGACTGTTTCTGAGCGCTGTCAGAGAGGCCTGCGCAAGTGAAGTCGGTGCTCATAGAGCATGGGAATGTTAAACGGAGGTGGTTTTTTTGCCACTTTATAGGCCTTGAATAGTTAAATATACACACTTCTTTGTGTCCAAAATATCCTTCTTTGCTAGTATCCTCATAAACATAATACATCTTAAGTGGAAGCAAACAGGTGAGAAAGAAGAACAGTAGCTTGGATCCGGGAAGCTCTTATAGTGACAGCAGTCTAATATTCCTGCTTTCATTCATGTTAATCAAACAACAAAATAAGAGAAAATCTCTCACTACTTTACTTAATGACTTCTGCAACTGAAGAAATATATATATTTAATTTAGACAGTGGAGAATATGTAGCGTTTTTATAAATGTGACTACTTATGTAGCACTTCTTATTTATTTTTTTCTACTGTAATTTTTTTCATTTAGGTTTTTTTTTGTGATATTTTCAAAGGTATACAAATTTGTAATTTAGAGCCTTTGTTTTCCACACGCTGACTCTTTAACATTTCTCCACAGGAGACGTGTTTACAAGACGACACTCACAAAGAGAAAAGAGACCTTTCCCCCATCAGGATCAATGTGATAAATGTGCGTATACCATTGTGTTTCTGCATGTGTGTGTACAGAAATGTGTGACTACTCTAATCTTGCATGAAATGAGGCTTCTCAGGGCAACAGAGCCTGTGAAGAAATCTTACAAGGTATTTTGAGATTGCTGGCAGCATTCTCCCTCCTGTTTTAGCACAGCGAGTGTGTTTCTGATGCTGCGCCTCCACAGACTGAACTGAAAATTTGTGGCTCTGACGTATGGCCCCCAACTTCCTCTGGCTGGTGATTTACTCCCTTCACTGGCACACTCTGTTTGTTGAAAATGTTTCCACATCAAAGTTAGGAAGCTTTGGTAGGGAGCCACAGGAAATGTGTTCAATGCAGCTGTTAGCTGAGGCCCAGGGCTAAGAGCTGTGATATAAATTAAAGAGATACTGATTAACTGAAGAAAAGAGGAGATGCAATGTGACTGATAAAATATTTGCATTAAAAGAGATATTTGCATTTGTGCAACAGGAGAGTTTAAAAGTTTAAGGTTGATAAGTATTTTTTTTTTATCTCTTATGCTCACAAATACTGATTATTTGCAAAAAATACTGTAAAACAGTAATATTGTTAAACAATTTAAAATAATTATTTTAATATATTTTAAAATGTCATTTACTCCTGTGATGGCAAAGCTGAATGTTCAGCAGCTATTTCTCCAGTCTTCAGTATCACATGATTCTTCAGAAATCATTCTTATATGCTGATTTGCTGCTCATTAAACATTTCTTATCAATGTTAAAAACAGTTGTACTGCTTAAAACCTTAGTGGATACATACTTGAATTTATTTGAAATATAAATATTTTGAAACATCCTAAATATTTTTGTTGATACTTGAGATCAATTGCTGAATATAAAAAATCATAATGACCCTAAACTTTTGAATGATTGAGTACATATAGTATATATAGAAAAAAAATTATAATAATTATTATAATAACCATAAAATATTTTTTTCTTTTATAATTCATAATATCTAGATAATACAAGAATATAAATTTACTTTAGAAATAACATTTCATAAGATATTCTGAAAAAAATTCTAAAAGTGTAAACATTTAGAACAAAGTCAAGAAAGCAATCCAAAACTAGTCCAATGTGTAAGGCGGTGTGAAATCAGCTTCATATTGCAACAAAAATACTCAGAAGTCCTTGAGACGATATCATTCTATTCAAGGAAATGAGGACAGCATACCTCCTTGTGCTAATTAATTATAGAACAGACATGCTTGCAGGGATAAAGATATGCAGCACACCTTGAAGTTTACATGCCTGCATTTCATCTCCCTATCTGTTCAGGAAACCAAGGAGCAGGTGATCCGTCCGCGGCTCCTAGCCAGCTGCCTGTGGCGTAAGCGGCCTCAAACCGCCCCTGCCGAGAACTCGCTGCTGCCTCCTGTGATAACGCTGAACTACTGCAGCATCAGCCAGGCATCCTTTGCTCGTACTGAGCAAGATGCAAACCGTGAAGAAGAGGAGGGTGGGGACGAGGAGCAGGTGACCGTTAGGAGCTGCGAGGTGAAGAAGTTGTCAAACGGACGCACACACACAACCCTGCGTCCGCCGCGGCCCGCTCGCGTCATGGTGTGTCCCAGTCAGGTCCGCTGTAGAAGTATGCACTCCAAGGAAAAGAAAGCAACACAGATGTTGGCCATCGTTCTGGGTGAGAGGCTTGTGCTGCTTGTACAGGCTCTATTATTAGATTCCTACTGTAGGTTTATAACAAACAAACAAAAATTATATTTTAGCATTTCTAGGGTGGTTAGTGGTGCAGAAATTACACGCTTCTTCTTTAAAGGGATAGTACACCCAAAAAATTAAAATTCTGTCATATTTATTCATGCTCTGGTTGTTACAAACCTGTATGAATTTCGTTCTTCTACAAAACACAAAAGAAGAAATTTTGAACAATGTGCATAAAAAAACAGTTTCTGGTCACCATTGAGTTCCATAGTATTTTTTTTCATGCTATGGAACTCAGTGTGGACCAGCAACTGTCAAGTGTGAGTAAACGATGACAGAACTCTCATTTTCACTATCCCTTTAAAGTGAAGAGAGACTGTACACTTTCACTCATTACTGAGTGATTTCAAATTAATTTTACTACGTTTTGTTGTTTTTCAAAATGTTCTACAAATACATTTAAGCTTTAATACATAAAAAATCTCTTCTAGTAATTTCGTCTAATTGTATGCTTTTATAAAACTAAATAAGTTGGACAATCCCATTGGTTAACATTGGTAGAACGTTTGCCATTCAACAGTAATGACATCATTGTAAAATTTGCATACTTCATTGTGTTTGGTCTTGCTTCTTGCATTTATTTGCATACTGACTGACTTGTGATTTTTTTTTACTTCCATTTGTCGCCCTGAGCATCATAACAACAGTGACACAGTGATGCGACATTTAATTTACGCTGAACTTGAAAATTGTCTCACTTTATATTCTATCTTGTTTTGGCCCAAGGCCATTTGTATTCATAATTTTTAAGGTTAAACTCACTTGTCTGTTTTCCCTTGGTGCCCCACTTGAGATCATATATGCATTATATAATAAGTTACAATAAACAATCACTTAGATTAAATGGAAGGTCAAAGATTCATAAGAAGAGCTACTTTTAAAAAGTTTGGGGTAGGGAAGATTTTTTATTTTTTTATTTTTGTGAAAGAAGTTTCTTTATGCATTTACTTTATTAAAACAGGAACACTGTGAACTATTTTTGGAGTGTATCATGATGCATGTGCATGCTTTCCTCTAAATGTAAACAAGGTGTAACACATGCATTGTTCACATGCAGAAAAATCATGAACATGCACATTTTTATTCCAAAGATGAACTGAGGTCCTACGGGTTTGGAACGACATCACGGTGAATAATTAATGACAGAATTTTCATTTTGGGGTGAATTATCCCTTTAAAAAATATACTGACCCAAATCTTTGTAAATAACTATTAATAAACAAGTCTAGTGGTGTGACACATTGAGAATAAGAACTCCTGTGATCAAATCCCAGGTGAAGCTATCACCATGTTATTTTGTAATTTCACTGACTTGATTAACTCGACCTCTGTCGCACATCATTATCAGCACTGATATTCATCCCTTTCACATGTCTCCGAGGTGATGGGGAGGGACATGTAATTTATGAAATTCTCCGTCTTGCTGATTGCTTACAGCAAATTGATTTCATGATTTTTATCTTCACTATTGCAAAATTGTTTTTCTTTCATATCATGTGTCCTGACGCCTCCCCCCTTCAACCCGAGCACATGCCACTATACTATTTTTTCAATCAATGATTCACTTAGTTTCTCATCTGACATTTTGAAAGTGGGTTTCAGAGTCGCTCTGTGAAGCTCAGCCTGCGTCTGGCATGTGCTACAGCTCGTCAGATTGCGACAAGAAGCCACCTGGGGAAAAAATGAAGATGCTGAATGCCAATAGCTTCATGCAACACCTACAAAGTATAGTCATACTCCAACATACTAGTTTTATACAACATCAAGTACCAAATAACCAATTTGTCTATATTAGTGTGGACTCATGACCCATGAGTCAGTTTTCTGTAAAGTGATAAATGACATTGATGGTAATCTTAGACGTCTGCTTAATTGAGGAGGAAATTAAATCACACTCATGGAGACAGATGTCTTGGGTCGAGGGAATGGCTCAGCTGCCTCAGTTCAAAGTCAATTGGTCAGGGTTGTCACATGACTATTTTGCCAGTGGTCAAGGTATTTGAGTGCTAAAAATACCTGTGTTTTTATTTCAAATTCAACAAAGCAGTTTGTCATTTTCAGAAAACTCTTAGAAGTTGAAGTTCAAGGAGAAGTTCATCTGAAAAGCCTCATGCAATTTTAGCTCTTTTTTTTAAATGGATGTTACCACATTTTGCTGTTATGTGTTCCTGTTGAGTCATTGTTTGTGGTTTTTGTCTTGCAGGGGTTTTTCTTATTTGCTGGCTGCCCTTCTTTGTGACCCACATCCTAAACACTCACTGCAGAGCTTGTCACATTCCTCCTGAGGTCTACAGCGCCTTCACTTGGCTCGGCTATGTCAACAGCGCTCTCAATCCAGTCATCTACACCACGTTCAACATTGAGTTCCGCAGAGCCTTTATTAAAATCCTGAGTTGTTAAACCATTAGCTATTCTCCCATATAATGCTCAATGCAGCTTCCAGACATTATGGATTAAATTTTGGGATACAAAGCGCCAAATGCAGGGGATATTAAAGACATTGAACAATCTGAAGGTGATTTCAAATTCACTACAAAGCTCACTACACTTGGAATTGGTGGATTAGCGTTCATCTTTATCTTCTTCAAACTCCATAGATCATTTTGAGACGACAGACCAATCTGGAGTTCCAGATGGTCCTTCACACTCAACAACAAAGCCTAGAATATCTTCTGGACATTATTCTCCATCTCACCACCTTGTCGCATGCGGAGCGAAGTCTGAGGTCATCATCGTGTTTGCATGTGTCACACCGCTGAATGAAATTGAATTGAGTTTTGACTGAAATTATTCAGTTGTAAAACAACAAAGAAAACTATTTATGTGGCTACAAAGCCTAGTGATTTGTCAAAGGGACCATGAAGAAGGTGGACCCAAGGAGTGGAAAGTACTAAAAGATTCAATATGTGTTGTGCCTTTAATGGTTTCTCCCTCCTAAGAGCAAGATTCATGATCCAACTGTATATCAGGATAGAAAAGAGAAGAGATGGTTGTGATTGTCATGGACAAAACATGATTTTGTGCTGTGAATTAAAGCTACATTAAATCCCATAAGCCCTGGTGTCATCTGAAATATATACATGGAAGCTTTATGTCCATTTTGCATAGGCCTCATTAGATTTATATAAATACACATATATACAAATACATAAGTCTTATATGCTCATCAAGGATGCATTTATTTTATATAAATATTATATAAAAACAGTAATACTATTATAATTAAAAATAATTGTTTCCATTTTTAATATATTATTCCTTGTGATGACAATACAGACTTTTCAGAAGCCATTACTCCCGTCCCAGTATCATATGATCTTTTAAGGAATTATTAAAATATGCTTAACTTGTACTCAAGAAACAAAGTTTTTGCTGTTTAATATTTTGGTGGAAACAAAAATAATATATTTTTTGAGTAGATGCTTTGATGAATAGGTTAGTAAGAACAGCATTTAGTTGAAATCCTCTTTTTAAATATGCAGGTCCCTTTTGATAAATTTTACAATGTGTTCTAGTTAAAAAAAATAAAAAATAAAAAACTTTTTTTTAAACCCTACAGACCCCGAAACTTTTAAACATTAGTGTAAATAAACAAGCCTTATTGTCACTTTTGATCAATTTAATGCATCCTTGCTCAATAAAATTATTAATTTCTTTAATATATATATATATTACTAGTCCCAAACTTTTGAATGGTAGTATGTGTATAGACATTTATTTATATTATAGACACATCTATATATATCGTATGTCAAAATCTAAATCTCTTTTGATCTCAGATCTGCTCTTTGCCATACAACAAAACTGTTATGAAAAAATGTGAACCCATGGTCTCATATCATGTTCAACCAAACCTGAACAGCTACAAACACATCTTACACTATATCTTACACAGCATTAAACCACAAGTTCTTAAAAAGGTATTTTTTTGTCTTACCTCATGAATTATCTATTCCTAGGGAAAGAAACGTGCCAGGACTACAACTGCCAGGATAAAAAAGATGCATGGCACCTTTGCATATACGTGCACAAATATTGGATTGAAAAGACAAAAGTGTCTGAAGGTTGAAAGAGAAATATGAAGAACATGACCCAAGGAGATGAGTGTGTGTGAAAGTAGATAAGCCAGTTTGTTGTATGAAATGAGTGAATGAAAAGGTGCAGGAGTTAATTGAGTGAATTAAAACAAACGAGTCGATTGGGCAACAGCGTGAAAGACTGTGAATGTGACTGAAAGCTTTGAACAGACAAGGAAAAACAGACGCTTTGAATTTCAACCAGCATTGATGGAGAGCTCAGCTGGAATTCAGCTGATTATACAGAAAAAGATTTTGAAAAAGCGTCATGCTCAAGTGTGGCTTGACCCACAGTGTAGCTTTTCCAGACACACCTGTGGATACTCTGCATGTGTGCCCTAATGAGTGTGTGTGAGTGCAGCAATAGAGTGACTGAATGTGAATGATGGCCTCCTCTCACTAATTACTAAACGCTGGCGAGACTCCAGGCCTCTCCTGAGCTCCGGTTTTAATGTGTGTGGTCCGGCACGCACACAGAATCGTGGATCTAACTTGCTGTCAGTGAGAGTGACAGCTAATGAATTCAAAATGGCGTTTCTCTCGCAAATCCGGCCCTCCTTCTGTCTTTCTGTTCTCGACTGCTTTGTATCTGTCTAACGCACTCACTTCCTGCAGTAGATCCCAATCTGGCTGCATTGTGGACCAGCTTTTGTGAAGAAAGGGCTCCTGTCAGTTTGCAAATAATTTCCTTATGAGAGAGTGTGCGTATACATGTTTTTGTGGCTGAACCCCTGCCGACATTTGTTCTAAGCTAGTTGCTAAGCTACATTCAATAACGGCTCAAAATTGAAGTGTTATATAAGCTTCTGACTTTCACATTATGACTCTGTCCACCCAGCAGCCTATCACAGACAGAACAGGCTGACTCAATCACACCTGGGGAAAAGGGCCATATGGGACCTCTCCATATCACACACACACACACACACACACACACACACACCTAAATGGTAACATACAGTACATTTCTAATGTTTTACATAAAGCTAATTACTACAGAACAATCTATGGAAGCCCATTCCTGTCAGAAGGAAGAAATTATTTAAATAATCAATTTGACATTTAAAGTCATAATTAAAAGTCTAAATATGATATAATTCTGAAATAAAAGTAGAAACTAGTCAAAGTCAAAATTTGAACATGAAAAGTGAAAATAAAATTGTCATGATTTTTTATTGTCAATATTTTTTGAGATTTTGTATCCTAAAAGACTTAAGTTAGATTTTCTATCTTATAATTATGACTTCTTAGAATTAAAAAAATTTGTGATAATTGTAACTTTTTATCATAATTATTACTTACTATCTAACAGTTTCAACCTTTTATGTCATAATTACAATATTCAACATTATAATTATAATTTATAAAAAAACTAAACCTAACAGAAAACTTCTTGCATGTGAAGAAATATATATATATATATATATATATATATATATATATATATATACACATATACATATATATATATATATATATATATATATATACTATTTTGTGTAAATAAACTAAAAATAAAACACAAAAAATTTAAAGTGTTACAAGTGAATTTAGTCATGAAAATTCGAATTTACACTATTAAAAATGCTATTCATTCTGGAATTTGCTAAAGATGATATTTAAAAGTGTTAATACATTTGTGTCTTTAAATATTAGATGACAACAAATTATCTAAATATAAAATATAGAGAGAAAATGAGCAAATAATCAATGTGAATACTTGTAAATTATATAAATCATTCATTAAAGTTTTTTATATTCAAATCACTTACCTTATGTATGAGCAACAGTAATAAAAAAAAACCTCCTTTACTGTATGCCGTTTTTTTTTTTAATCACTTGACATTTTGACATCCTCTAAAGAAAGACAGTATAACGCACGTCTTCATAAAAAAGACACAAACAGAGGATCGTATCTGTCTCACTAGTGACAGTTTAATGACTATTGGATTTACCACATGCCTGATGTGCTAGAAGACAACCAGAGGGAAGATAAGTTGCCCAATTACAGAAGCACAATAGCACAGCTGGAATCCTGGATCTGTTCTACACCCGAATTAAACACATTTACACACACACTTAAACATGGATGAGCTTGCATTTCGAGTAGCCTACTGTATGTGACTAAACTAGTCAGTGAACCTCAGCTGGTTAGCTTTGAGACCCATATGCCATGTTGTGATGCTTCATTGGAGTTGGTTCTTCCTAAAGTGTCCCGTGGTGAGCTTATACTGTAAATCTGTGCCATTGGGAGACGGGACTCTGGTCGTTCGATAACGTTATCTGCAGTGGCAGTGCTGTGCGAATTCTGATAATTATGCAAATCTCCCCCGATCCCCTGGAAAAACTGTGAATAGCTATAAATAAACTCAGTTTGATGCCCTTGTTAACCTGAGAGATGCACTGCACGATCACAACAATTTATCCAATATCTATTGTGTGATAAAAAGTAAAATGAGTTAAAAGTACTTTCCTTGTGTGACTACCATATGAAGTCCTAGAACAATGCATTTAAAGTGATTCATTGGTAGCCAAGTGGAGAGGAGAATTTAAGGGCCCATTTATCTCTATAGCCTCAAGGTCTCCTCTGACAATTCACATTTACAGCAAGTTTTGCTTAACATATGTCCTTGGTTTTACAACCAGCCCAATGATCATTTGGGCATAAAGCATTTGCTGTGTATTTCTTTCATTTTATATTGGCACAACAACATATGACGCTGGTTATCATTTGGTCACTGGAAGCCTAGAAAGGACTGACTGGAGATGAAATGTGTGTGTGCCGACAAAGGAAATGAAATGAGATGCTGTCAAACGCAATTTAGCTCCCAGTGGACCGCACCACAGGCTCTTTGCCTTGCACTGCAGTTCTCAATTAACCACATTTGCAGGTCCGTTTAGTCTCCACTACTGCAGCATACAGATTTGCATTCAAATTGGCTCAGGTAATTATCATCCAGGACTAATGCAACAGGATCTGGGAGTGAAATCATCAGCAAGTTATCACTTAGAGGAAGCACATAAAAGAAGAAGGTTTAAGCATCACAAAATAATGATGGTATTAGATTAAATAGTATACCATGGTCCTTTTATGTGTAACACTGAGCCACTTTTCCTGTATGCATAAATGTAAATGCAGAACTGATGTTACTTTTAGGAATAATTTAGCCAAAATTAAAATTTGCTGGAAAATGTACTAATCCTCATGTCATCCATGATGTAAATGAGTTTGTATCTTCAGCAGAACAGATTTGGAGAAATTTAGCATTATATAACTTGCTTACCAATAGATCCTCTACAGTCGTGGCCAAAAGTTTTGAGAATTACATAAATATTGGAAATTGGAAAAGTTGCTGCTTAAGTTTTTATAATAGCAATTTGCATGTACTCCAGAATGTTATGAAGAGTGATCAGATGAATTGCATAGTCCTTCTTTGCCATGAAAATTAACTTAATCCCAAAAAAACCTTTCCACTACATTTCATTGCTGCCATTAAAGGATCTGCTGAGATCATTTCAGTAATCGTCTTGTTAACTCAGGTGAGAATGTTGACGAGCACAAGGCTGGAGATCATTATGTCAGGCTGATTGGGTTAGAATGGCAGACTTGACATGTTAAAAGGAGGGTGATGCTTGAAATCATTGTTCTTCCATTGTTAACCATGGTGACCTGCAAAGAAACGCGTGCAGCCATCATTGCGTTGCATAAAAATGGCTTCACAGGCAAGGATATTGTGGTTACTAAGATTGCACCTAAATCAACAATTTATAGGATCATCAAGAACTTCAAGTAAAGAGGTTCAATTCTTGTAAAGAAGGCTTCAGGGCATCCAAGAAAGTCCAGCACACACCAGGATCGTCTCCTAAAGAGGATTCAGCTGCGGGATCGGAGTGCCACCAGTGCAGAGCTTGCTCAGGAATGGCAGCAGGCAGGTGTGAGCACATCTGCACGCACAGTGAGGCCAAGACTTTTGGAAGATGGCCTGGTGTCAAGAAGGGCAGCAAAGAAGCCACTTCTATCAAAAAAAACATCAGGGACAGATTGATCTTCTGCAGAAAGTATAGTGAATGGACTGCTGAAGACTGGGGCAAAGTCATATTCTCCGATGAAGCCCGTTTCCGATTATTTGGGGCATCTGGAAAAAAGCTTGTCCGGAGAAGAAAAGGTGAGCGCTACCATCAGTCCTGTGTCATGCCAACAGTAAAGCATCCTGACACCATTCATGTGTGAGGTTGCTTCTCATCCAAGTCGAGTGGGCTCACTCACAATTCTGCCCAAAAACACAGCCATGAATAAAGAATGGTACCAAAACACCCTCCAACAGCAACTTCTTCCAACAATCCAACAACAGTTTGGTGAAGAACAATGCATTTTCCAGCACGATGGAGCACCGTGCCATAAGGCAAAAGTGATAACTAAGTGGCTCGGGGACCAGAATGTTGAAATTTTGGGTCCATGGCCTGGCTGGAAACTCCCCAGATCTGAATCCCATTGAGAACTTGTGGTCAATCCTCAAGAGGCGGGCGGACAATCAAAAACCCACTAATTCTGACAAACTCCAAGAAGTGATTATGAAAGAATGGGTTGCTATCAGTCAGGATTTGGCCCAGAAGTTGATTGAGAGCATGCCCAGTCGAATTGCAGAGGTCCTGAAAAAGAAGGGCCAACACTGCAAATACTGACTCTTTGCATAAATGTCATGTAATTGTCGATAAAAGCCTTTGAAACGTATGAAGTGCTTGTAATTATATTTCAGAACATCACAGAAACAACTGAAACAAAGATCTAAAAGCAGTTTAGCAGCAAACCTTTTGAAAACGAATATTTATGTAATTCTCAAAACTTTTGGCCACGACTGTACAGTGAATGGATGCTGTCAGAATGGGAGTATAAACAGCTCATGAAAACATCACAATAATCCATAAGTAATACAAACTTACCAGTACATCTTCAATTGGCCTGAGGGTGAGTTAAAGGGTTAGTTCACCCAAAAATGAAAATTATGTAATTAATGACTCAACCTCATGTCGTTCCAAACCCGTGAGACCTCCTTTAATCTTTGGAACACAGTTTAAGATATTTTAGATCTAGTCTGAGAGCTCTCAGTCCCTGTAAAGGTAAGAAAAACATCATCAAAGTAGTCCATGTGACATCAGAGGGTCAGTTAGAATTTGTTCGAAAGCATCGAAAATACATTTTGGTCCAAAAAAAGCAAAAATGACGACTTTATTTAGCATTGTCTTCTCTTCCGGGTCTGTTGTGAGTGCGTTCATGATGCTGCTGACGTACAATGCTGCTGACGTGTTATCTTTGTTATTGGGTGCACCAGATAATACGTCAGCAGCATCATACGTCAGCAGCTGCTTCAACAAATTCTAACTGACCCTCTGATGTCACATGGTCTACTTTGATGATGTTTTTCTTACCTTTCTGGACATGGACAGTATACCGTACATACATTTTCAATGGAGGGACAGAAAGCTCTCGGACTAAATCTAAAATATCTTAAACTGTGTTCCGAATATGAACGGAGGTCTGATTGATGGAGGTCTCATTAATGACATAATTTTCATGTTTTGGTGAACTAACCCTTTAAGGTTTACCAAATGTACTCTCACACAAGCCATCCTAGGTGTATAAGACTTTATTCATTCAGATGAATACAGTTGGAGTTACATTAAAATTTGTCCTGGCTCTTCCAAGCTTTATAATGACAGTGAATGAGGGTTGAGATTCTGAAGTCTAATAAAGTGCATCCATCCATCATAATAAGTGCATAAAGTGAATAAAGGCCTTCTGAGGTGAATCGATGCATTTGTGTAAGAAAAATATCCATATTTAAAATGTTATAAACCGTAATCTCTAGCTTGTGCTAACTGTTGTACAAACATTCCAGCGGATGACGCTGGACATAGGCATAGCATAAGCTCCTATATATGGATATCATTCTTACACAAATGCATCAGTTCACCTCCTGTAGCTGCAGGGCCAGTTTAGTACACAATTTCAGGCCGGGAAATCTCACATTCACCCAGGCCTGAATGTCAAAATCAGTACAATATCTTTACTGAAAAAAATCTTAATACCGAACACATGATTGAATTATTAGGCTGTGATAATTCATAGCCTATTTTTGTGTTGCTACCTGCTCTAGCTCCCTTCCTTCCAATGCAAAACATCCATGTGAATATCTGTCTGCTAAATTTATTAATGTAACTTTCCAATCGGTAATTATGTTATTCTGACTCATGATAATAATGGGGTGTCAACTAGGTCAACTAGGTTAATAAAGATAAAACTACAGTAGCTCATTTACAGATTAAACTGACCTGCACTTGCACCTGCACTGACCTGCATTTGATGTTCTGAACAGGTCAGTCATTTTACAGTGATTCTACATTTCTGTCTGCTTCCTCAAGGCCTGCGCATCGACTCTGTTCGAAACAATTTGACAGAAGCGCGGAAGAGACTAGACTTATTTATGATTTATTATTGATTTAAAAATTGAATGACATAATCTGAAATTATCATTTTGGTACATTGAGAAATCAAAAGTCAAGAATATTAATAATAAAAAATAAATAAAACAGGACAGGACAGTTGTCCAAATCAGCCAGCAGTTCACAGGGAATTCTCCCAGTTCACCTGATGGTCAGTCCGAGCCTGCATAGCTGTGTGGAGCACTTATTATGATTTATACACTTTATTTTACTTCAAAATCTCAATTCACTAGTATTATTAAGCTTGGAAGATCCAAGACATTTTTAAATAAAACTCTGATTGATTTTGTTTGAAAGAAGAAAGTCATATACATCTATGAAATCTTGAGTATATTGTAGGGTAATATTCATTTTTGGGTGAACTATCCTTTTAATAAATTTTTTTTTTAGAAAATCATGTTGTGCATGATGAGCACAGATTCTGATTTTTTATCTTCAGACTATGATTCATGTTTGATATTTTGAGCTGATTTTAGAACACATATTGTATTCATGTGTCATGCATCTCCTAGCAACAAGGCACATATTTCTGCATGAGTTTGTTGTGTTCGGAAGGACTTGAAAGTCCTCAGTCATTTAATGTGGGAAACCCAGTTTTTTCTGTAATCATTTAGAAAGTTGGGAAATGTACTGTATTCCAGCCTTAAGATGTGATTAAAATTACAGTTGTAGCAAAAAAAACTTTTTTGTTTCCTTTCCTATGCATGGCAAAGCTATTATTTATTTTTCAAATTTTTCTGGACCAGTTACATTTCAAGAAAGCCTTTTTAACGTTCATATAATATCATATATTTATAGGCAAAAGGTGCTCTTTTAATAAAAAGAGCAGCACATTCTTTACCCTTGGTCCTCATTACTTATGCTAACCCTCATTCTGTCAATACATCTCACCTCTCACCTGAATGTAGGGCACCTCTGTCGCAAAGTGTGTGAACGTGTGTAAGAAGAAAAAAAGGAAAAAATTGTGTGTACGCATATGAATGCAGCAGCAAACGCATCTTAAAGCAGCTCTGACAAGGTCCTGGCACTTTAATTTTCACATTGGTCGCAAGTCAACAAATCAGACCTCATTCTTTACAGGGAACAGAGCGAATCCATAACTCAAGTAATTAGCATGCATTCACATTTAAAGTTTTAATAATGCTATGTTAATTACTCCCACATTCATCACTCACCATGATGAGGCTGTCATTGCTCTGACAGTTAAAGTTTTTAAGCATCCTTAACATGAGTATGACATACTGTACTAGCTTGGTCACAATTGTAATATGTTTTATATAAGGTTTATGCTAATATATATATATATATATATAGATGCTCAACCTGTTGAATTTAATTTAATTCTGAGATATTCTATTTAAAATTACTTATTTTTACTGTATTTTCATCATATTTATTACTATATATAAATGTTATATGCAGTTCCTTTACTTTTATTCTAAAATGTGGAAAACAGAATTTAATGACAGAATTTTGACTGGCATTATACAGTGGCTCCCGAAGTTAAACCGATCTGCTTGTCTGTCAAGATTAATATTCATGGACAGGATCACAGCATTAAATCAGCAGTTATCTTTGCAGGTCAAAGGGTTTCATATGATTTGTATCTTCAGGCTTTCCATACTGATATTTTATTTCTTTCCACGTCAGCATATTTATTGCATTTTTAAATGGCAATATAAAAATCTACTTTAGATTCAACCTTTTTTTTCAAAGCCTTAGCAACAGTAAAAAGGCTAAGCATTGGTTTAGCACTTCTTGACAGACCACACTGAATCTGGATGGTCCAAGCATTACTGAATGCTTATCCAGACTGGACCCATCTGTTACAGTGTATTAGTTTGTCGAAGTCTATCTGCCTATGGTTCAAAAGGCACTGCTGGTTTATAGAGGACCTGGACATAGTAAAAAAATAAAAAGCGAGATTTAGATGGAGGTGATTGATGAAACATAGAAGGAATTTAACAGAGAGTGATAAAGCACCTCTCTTTATCTCTCTGAGCAATGCTTGTTAACGGAAGTAGATAAGGATATCAGGGTTTATGGGTAAATCAATTGATCACCAGATCTGATCACAATCTTCTTCATCCACAATAATCCAATAGAACAGAGCATATAAGGAAATATACTGACCTGCAATCTCAGTGTCCCCAACCATTCTTAATATGCAGTTCCTGTTGAACAAATTAAAAAGAAGAATTTGATTCTCATTTAAAGAATAATTTATTTAAAGGAGTATTTCAGACTTTCAGAAACAAGCAACAGTAAAGTTCAGGCTCTTAATAAACTATATTTATTTAATTATACAGTGGTAAAGACAATAAACAAGACAAAAAGCAAAAGTTAAACCTAAAATGTAAAAAAAAAACATATATATATATATATTTTGTCGATATACAGGTGCTGGTCATATAATTAGAATATCATCAAAAAGTTGATTTATTTCACTAATTACATTCAAGAAGTGAAACTTGTGTATTATATTTATTCATTACACACAGACTGATATATTTCAAATGTTTATTTCTTTTAATTTTGATTATTATAACTGACAACTAAGAAAAATACCAAATTCAGTATCTCAGAAAATTCCGACTGGATTCGTCTGAAAGGATAAAGTCATATACACTTAGGATGCATTGAGATTAAGTAATTTATGGCCTAATTTTCATTTTTGGGTGAACTAAACTTTTTTTGTGTGGTAAAATAAAACTTATATTCTATTTAATATGATTAAAATACTACTGCAGTTTTTACTAACATTTTGATTTACTTTTTATTTTTTTTCTACTTTTATTTATATTTTAGTTACAATTTTAAAAATTTTTAGTGTTTTGTCATGAGTTTTACCATTTTATTTTAGTACATTAAATGATTTTTATTTTTTATTTGGAGTTTATGTCAAGTAAAAAAAAAATAT